>NC_092054.1:7568059-7878554 GCF_003086295.3 Arachis hypogaea | reverse complement strand
AACTTTCATTACAAATATATAATCTATCACATTTCTTTAAATATTTTTAGATTATTCTATATTACTTTTTATATTTTTATATACATGGACACTCTTTTAGAATACTCTGTAATCTTTAAAATCTTTCAAAATTTTTTTGAACATTCTAAAACCTTCTATAATATTTTAAATCATTTCAAAATTATCTAAAACAATCTCAAACTATCTATTATATAAATACAAGTATAATATTTTAAGAGAGAACTCTAGAGCCAGCAATTTTATTAAAATCTGGTCAACACTTAATCAGCAAAAAAAATTGTTAATTTTACACCATTAGATATAATCTCATATTATTAAAAATACTAGTAATAATGTTACAAATCACAAAAAATCAAAAACTGTCGTCTCCTAACACTTCTCTATTCTAAAATTTACGAGGAAATAAAGCAACTTTAAAAAAATAAGCATGAATTAATTAGTACTATCATTAGAAATAGAAAACAAATTAAAATATTGATTAACGGTACAAACTACAAACTAAAATCATAGATCAAAACTTTTTACATAGGCACCCGAAACCTCAGAAAAAAAAAATCAACATAAACCACAAGTAAAACCAAGACTAATAACTTATTTTTACTGATAACTCACCAATAAGATTCAAATTGAATCACAATAAAAATAAATTAAAAAGGAGAAAGAAAAACATGAATCATCACTACTGAGCACACCATTGTGAACTAGCCAGTAACCTCATCAAGAACAGATCCTCAGTCTTTCGAAACACAGCGTGGGCCACCATAACCACCACTCCCACGGCAACGGCCACCAATATATTCACCGTGGCATCCGTTAACAACCAGTACTGCCACGGTGAATATAGTCATGACGACCACTATAATGCGGTCGTCAATTACGTGACCTAAAGTAAAAGTTGGTTGGTCACGAAGAAAATAGAGGAAGAGCCACAGAGCCATTAAGGAAGGAAAACAATTAATGAAAATTGGGTGCCACAAAAAGACTAAGGAATAAGATTAGAAGTGCCACCATGGCATAGTTCACGGCGAAAGTAAGGGACGTTGATTCGAACACGAAGACATTGCCTTGAGATAGAGTGATGGGGATTCCAAAGGAATCGTGGATCCAAACATGGTCTTCCATGGCTGACGAGTCCCTAGGCCTGCCCTGACCTTGTTCTTGACACGCGAGATGTAAAACGAGGTTTGGGGTTGAAGGTGGTGATGACGAAGTTGTTGGGATTGTGCCATAGGTTGCCCATGTTCCACAATGGCTTCTTCTTCTTCTTCTTCTTAGAATTATATATTGCAAGAGGCTTTGGGGTTTGAGAGAAGGAAAAAGGTTATGTATGAGTTGGAACTTGGGGAAAGGACGTCAACACTAAATGGAGCAACAATTATTAATATATATATATATATATTGTAACATATATTATATTTTAATTTATAAAGTTTTAAGTTAAAAATAAAATAAGATCCTCTAACTGAATATTTTGTTCCACTATTTCGATCACAATCTTGAAAGTATTATTTTTTTTTAATCAATAAGTAATAATAGTCTGAAAATAGGTATTTTAACTCTTATTTTGATAATGTTAATTTTATTTCTATTAATTTCTGTGTTAATATATATTAAGTAATAAATGAAGATATTTCTTTAATTAAGGAAGTAACATTATTAAAATAAAACTGATAATATATTTTTTATTAATTTTTAGAATATAATGATTAGTTAGCAAATGAATAATTGGGTCATGCGGTGTAGTTGTCTGTTTCTGATTTGTTTGTTTTCTCTCTCTCCCCCCTTTGGCTCACCTTTTTTATATTATAAATTTGTGTGTGATATTCATGATATTTTTCCTAGTATTTTTTTTTTTTATTTATCATAGTTCCTTAATACTTACATTACATGTACAAAAAAAGCAAAAGAAAAAAAAAGGAGAAATTCATTTATTTTTTCTTTTCTTTTAATGTACTAAATGTTTAGTTACAAAAGAAATATATAGCACTCTAACATAATCAGCATGAAGTGAGCGAATGGTAATTTTTTAAACCACCAAAAAGGATTGTAATTTTGTTTTCGTTTTTATTCCTAAGCTAGTGTATATGTTTTGTTTTTGTGGAGTGTGAATGTGTGACCCTTTCATGGTGGGGTTCATCATTGTGATGAGAATCCAAGTTGGAATGTTGAATTTGATCTTCGTGGAATGATTAATATCACAAAATTTCACGTTGCATTTGTCCAATAGTATATTATGATTGAAAATAATGACATGGAAAGATTGATGATATAGAAATCCAAATAATTGGAGGCATTCATCAGTAAGTTCATTTGTCAAGTTTGGAAGGAGGTTGATGTTCCTTTCTACTTTGTAGTTTTGAAATTTTTGATGTCACTTTAACGAGTTATTGTCATTGGTAAGTAAGTTGAGTTATTATTGGGGAGTTAGAAATAATAATAAAAAAAGTAATAATGTCGCGTCCCAAATAATTTAATATTTTAGAATATTAGACAAATTAATCTATAATAAAATTGAAAAAAAAAGACAAACTTATCTCTTTTAAATAAATTTCAATAATTTAATCTTTCCATATCATATTATTAATACTTTAGAAAAATGAAGTACTAACTTGCCACTTTTTAAAACAATTTTTACATATTTACTTGTCTTTTTTTTACTTTAATTTTTAGGAATTAATATATTTGTCTAATATTCTAAAAGATTAGAACTAATTTATTATTATTTTTGTCAGCAATTAATTTTATTCGTTATAAAAATTGTTAGATAACAATAATTTAAAATATCATTAAAGGGAAAATTGTTGGGAGGCTCTTATTTTTTTTATGATATTTGTAATTATTCAATACTTTATAATACGATTTAGATATCAATGATTTTATCCAAGAAATTAAAAAAAAAAACTACTTCTATTTATTATTATCTGTCACTTTAATTTATTTATTTGCATTATAATATCTTTCAGCATTTTATATAAAAATTTAACGTTGAAATATTGAATAATATCTTAATATATAAAAGTGATGAAAATTATCATACTTTTCTAATCTGGTTATGTTATTTTTAACGATAAAAATTCACATGCAACTGTCTTTATATATAAACTGACCGTTAAAAAATTATTAGATGTTTTGATATATTTGATTAAATTGTCATCTAATATAAAATTTATTAACAGTTAGTTGCATACGAGTTTCTACTTATTTTTATATCATATTTAATTTTTATTTCTTTTTTAACAATTGTGTATTCAACCAAAATGACAAATAAAAAGAAAAAAAAAGGATCGGAGTATATTATTTGAAAATGAGAATCACTTAGAAAACTCGGAATTGGATTTAAAAGATGGATTATGATAATTTAAAAACTCAAGAAGTTGCATGATTTTCCATTAAGAGAAACTGAAGTTCAATGGAAACTAATTGTTCAACGATGGTCCACTAACAGTGTATGAAGAAGGAAAAATTTCTATGATATTGTTTGTTTGTGTATTTAGTATTTGTAGTTTCGCAAATGACATATGAATGAAATGAAATCAAAAGTGGAATAATATGGGTCATAGTGGGATACAAATTAAAGAGTATGTAGGTTCTGTGCGTTGCTTTAATGTATGGAAAGTCCCACATTTCCAACAAACCACTTTAAAGTCATAATATATGCTGGACAATACATTTATTTGCATTATTAACATCAAGATCACATGCACTTTACCTGTAGGGACATTAAAAATAATAATAATAATAATAATAATAATATAATAATAATAATAAGAACAACAACAACAATTAGCCAAGACACACTCTAATACACACGAAAATTAAAACAAAAACATATCTTCTAACTCGATCAAAAATAAGATATGAAAGTCCAAAATATACCAAAAATCATAGCCAATACACATATTAAAACCAATACACAACTATTGTTGAGTTAAGAAATTAACTAATATAATTGATAATAACAAACATTAAATTATTGGACTAATTATCCAATTAGTTGTTAATCATTTTAGTTAAGTAATGCAGGCCAAAACCAATACAACAGCAGCCCAATGGATGAAATCAAAACCAGACTGATGGGCTGTACAAACAAAGAAGACCAAAGAATTCAAAGAAATGAAACCAGTTGAGCCAATGTAATCAAACGGGTTGCGTGATGGATATCTGATCCAAGTCCAACAGCAAGCATTTTCCTCCTATTGCCTTTCACAAAAAGCTACGCTCACTTTTTCCTGTCTCAGTCAGAATTTAGAGAAAGAAAGAGAGAAAGCTTAGTTCCTAAGTTGTTCACAGAAGAAGAAAGAAAGAGAAGGTTAAGCACAGAAAGGTTGAGGTCTAATCAACCATATCAACCAAATCAAGTAAGGCAAAAGTTAAAGGTAATTCATTTCTATTGCATGCATACTGCTATCTTCTCTTCTTCCCAACTCTCTGCCAGTCCGATATGGGATACTTGGGAAAGTTGATCTTGTTCTTCACTGCTGTGCATCTACAGTCATATAGTGTCTTGGGGATCAATTTGCTTTTTCCAATGGCTAATATCTGGGTTTACCATTGAAAATGTCTATTTCTACTGCTGTGTGGCTTTCGGTCAACAAGAGAAGGTCAGAACCAAAGTTCTTATTTTGAGGATTAATGGGAAAAAGTGAGATGGTGGTTGGTGAAGCACAAAGCTCGAGAGTCGACCTAGGAGAGTGCAATTCAGCAACATGCAAGGAGATACAAAAGAAGTTGGTTCACCATTCAAAATTAGAGGAGAGATAACCAGTGTTTTGAGGTGTATGTTCTGAGAAGAGCTCTCTGAAAGAAGTTCATCTACTTGGACAATGCTTCCTAGTGAAAGGAGCATTCCGCCAGAATGAAGAACTGAATCAGAGGCTAGCTAATCTAGTTTATCACATAGCAAGAGGCTGTTGATGAGTCAATCTCCTTCATGTTTTACTGATTGTAATTTACTTTTCAATGTTTATCTTTCTATAATTTCTTGAGGTAAAAGGATAAATGAGAGAGTCATTAAAAGAGCCTAACAGTGAAAAAGGCAGAGAGATACACATGAGAGAAAAGTCTCGAGTTATTTCAGATTTCTTTAGGTTGATCAAGTGTCTGTATCTTGTACCAGTGAGGTATCCCTTTCTTAGTTGGGTTAGCACTAAGAGTGAAGAATTAGGTATTAGCATAGCTAAGTCAAGTTAGGTTAGAACTTGAGTGTGAAAGAATTGTGTCAATCCTGTGAATTGGTGTATGTAATACTTTAACTATAGTGAAATTCTACTACTGTTATGGTGAAGACTGGATGTAGGTTGTATTGCACAAGGCAACCGAACCAGCAGGATACATGATGGTGTTAGCTTCTCTCTTCTCTGCTCTATTCTGTTTTTTGATATTCATGAGATAAAATAAAATTGTCTCATAATTTTTGCTGCTGGTTCAAACAGATTCAGATTGAAAGTTTTGCCTTAAAGGGTTAATTTCATTTAAGTAAAAGAAGGTCATAGATTCAACCCCCTTCTCTGAGCCCTTCTACAACCTTCAATTGGTACCAGGAGCTTTGGTCTCAAGAATCAAGTTTCACCGCTTGGAGCAAAAGGTCCAATGGCGAACAACTTGGGCACAACCACGGTTGCCTACACTCTAACTGAAGGGCCCAGTCAAACAATAGGCCTCCCTTCTTCAATGGAAAGAACTATGCCTACTGGAAAGAGGGATGAGGATCTTCATCCAATCCATTGACTACAATATATGGAAGATTGTTGTGAGCAGTCCCAAGATTTCAACAAAAAAAGTGCTGATGGAGTAGTGACTCCAAAAGAAGAAGCTGAGTGGAATGAAGACGATAAGAAGAAGATGAAACTGAATGCTAAAGCATCAACCTTCTTCATTGTGCTATCAGCTTTGAAGAGTACCAAAAGGTTATCTAGATGCAAGACAGCCAAAGAAATCTGGGAGAAACTCCAGGTTACACACAGAGCACTAAACAAGTCAAAGAAACGAGGATTGATATGCTGCGAAAAGAGTACGAGATGTTCAATATGAAGGATGGAGAAAGCATTGATGAAGTGTTTGAGAGATTCTCAATCATAATCAACAACCTTATGCTATGGGTACAAACTACTCAGAACAAACTCTAGTGAGAAAACTCCTTAGAAGCCTCACAAAGGAATGGGGAAACCACTGCCACTGTCTAACCCGAGAGCAATAACCTAAGCCCTATAGCATATGATGAGTTAAGAGGAAAACTCCTTGCTTATGAAACCACACATACAAACATGAACTAAAAAAAAAAGGGAATAACCCTCAGTCAAAAATAGAATCAAAGAGAGTGAGTCTAGTGATGGTATTTCAGATAATGAGCTTATGTTTTTTGTTAGGAGATTTAGAAGGATGATGAAGAACAAGGGCAAGTACAAGGGTTTCAAGTCAAAGGAACACAAGCTGGACTTGAGCAAGGTGACGTGTCATCATTGCAAGGAGGTTGGACATTTCAAGCAAAACTGTCCGAAGCTCAAGAAGGAGGACAAAAGAAAGAAAGAAAAAGAAGAGAGTGCTCATGGTAGCTTGGGAGATCTTGAGAACGACTCCAATGAGGAAGAAGATTCTGAAGGTGAAGATAAAACCTACTTCATGGCTAGAAATAATCATCTTGATGAGGTAAATTACTATGACTTGTCTATAGATGATTTACATGCTATAATTGATGATCTTACTCTAAACACCTCAAAATGTAGATAAGTACAATAAATACAGATCTAAAAAGATGTGTTAAAAACTAAAAATAATTTTTTAAAGAAAAATAAAGAAAACTGAATGTGCTTTGGACATTATTGAAGAAAACAGATTTCAAAATCTGAACTTGAAAAATTAAAGGAAAGCACATTGTGGATCCTTCTCAAGAGTTAATTGATGAAATGAAAAATTAAATGAATGATAAAAATGAATGGACTACAAAATTTGTCAAAGTTTAGTAAGACAAATTACTTGCAAGCAAACCATTTTTAAAAATTGTTAGGTATAAAAAAAGGCAGTTTTTAATGATCCTCTAAATTTGTGGCTCTTCATCAAATACAAATCAATCCAAAAACTGGATTATTCACACATGAGAGAGATGAATTAACAGTGAAATGAGCTTCACAAGACGAACCTACTAATAGGTCAGGTTTGGGTACATTTGAAAAATAAGGTGCAAAAACACATTTTACAAAAAACTCATCGAAAAATCCAAAATTTCAAAAATCGCGAAAGCTGAAAGAGGAAAATTATAAAAAAAGTTGTAAAAAAATGCACCTTCAAAATCAAAAAATTTCAGCCCTTTAATCATTTCCAGCACAATAACTCACCTCAATTTCAACGATGTGCATTAGAAAATCATTGTTTTAATTGCAAAAATTTGGTCACTCATATGCACAATGTTTCATTGAGAAGAGAGTTGTGGGAAACCAAATTTACAATGTTGTTTGTGATTTCAATGCACTTGGGCAACCAAGATGGATTAACTTCAAAGGATTTAAATTAATTTGGATATCTAAGGTTACTTGAAGTTTTTCATGCAGGTTTGCCTAGCATCCAAGAACAAAAAGGATATGTGATACTTAGATAGTGGATGCTCAAGGCACATGACTGGAAGGTCAACTTACTTCATCAAACTAAACCAGTATGATAGAGGTTTGTGACCTTTGGAGATGATGGAAAGGGTAAAATAGTTGCTGTTGGAAAAGTAGGTAATGAACACTCTACTTTTATTGATGATGTCTTTTTGGTAAGTGGCTTGAAGCGCAATCTTTTGAGTATAAGTCAGCTGTGTGACTTAAGATATTTAATGACTCTTAAAAGACTTGAATGCTGTGTGATACATGAAAAGACTAATGAATTGCTTTTTGTTGCTAAGCATTGTAATAGTGTGTATGGACTTACACTTGATGAACTAAAGGATCAAAATGTAGCATGCTTTCATTCTAAAGATTCGGAAAAAGTGGCTATGGCACGAGATTGGGCCATGCAAGTATGTTTCAAATAAACAAACTTGTCAAGAAAGGTTTAGTAAGAGGTCTTCTTTTGATAAGGTTTGACAAAGACATCACTTGTGATGCTTGCCAAATGGAAAAATAACAAAAAGTTCATTTAAACTAAAGGAAGACATCTCTACTAAAAGGCCACTTGAATTGCTACATATTGATTTGTTTGGTCAACAAGAACTCAAAGCTTAGGTGGTAAACATTATGGTTTAGTGATTGTGGATGACTATTTTAAGTTTGGTTGGGTTTTATTTCTTGCACACAAAAAATGAAGCATTTTCGGCATTTGAAATATTTTGCAAGAAAATTCAAATGAAAATGATTTAAAGATCTCTTCTATAAAGAAGTGATCATGGAACGAATTTGAAAATCATTTATTTGAATCCTTTTGTGAGGAATTTGGAATATCTCAGAACTTCTCTTATCCAAGGACATCACAACAAAATGGTGTTGTGGAAAGAAGAAATAGAAGCATTCAATAAATGACAAGAGCTATGCTTTGTGAGAGCAATGTTCCAAAATTTCTTTGGGCTGAAGCAGTTAACACTGCTTGCCACATTTTGAATAGAACTATCATAAGGAAATTTTTGAAGAAAACTCCTTATGAACTTTGGAAAGATTACCCACAAAACTTGGAGTACTTGCACATCTTTGGATGCAAATGTTTTGTTCTTAATAACAAAGATAATTTGGGTAAATTTGATCCAACGGCGTATGAGTGCTTAGTTTGTAGGATATTCCACAACTAGTAAAGCATATAGAGTTTATCATCAAGATGCTAGGATTATTGAGGATTCATACATGTTACATTTTGTGATACTAACTTGGTGCAAAGTATTTTGGAAGATTGTGATGCAGGGAATCAAGCTCAAAAAGACGATGAGACTACACAAAATCATGAAAATGAAAATTCTGGACAAGTTGAACTAGAAATTGCAGTTGCTGAAAATTTAAGAGACAATTCCATTTTGTTCATGAATCTGAAGGAGATCCTGAAACCAGCAGTTCCCTTAATCCCTTGGTGACTGAATCTGCCTCCAAATTCATCAGACCTCGTGAATGGAGATTCTTAAAGAATTATCCTGAGGAATTTGCCATTGGAGACGTATCTCATGATGTTAAGACTCGGTCTTCACTAGAAAAGCAAATGAAGAATCAAACATGGCTTTTCTCTCTCAAATGGAGCCTCAGAATGTTAAAGAAGCCCTAAGTGACCCTTCTTGGGTAAAAGCAATGGAGGATGAGTTTCTTGAGTTTGAGAAGAACCAAGTGTGGACATTGGTTCCAAGGCCTAATGAAAAGAAAGTGACCGGCACTAAGTGGATATTTCGAAACAAGTTAGGAGAGGATGGTAGCATTGCAAGAAACAAAGGAAGGCTAGTGGCACAAGGATATGACCAAGAAGAAGGAATAGACTTTGATGAATCATTTGCCCCTGTTGCCCAAATGGAAGCCATAAGACTTCTCTTAGCTTATGCTGCTTTTTGTGGTTTTAAATTATATCAAATGGATATGAAATGTGTATTTTGAATGGTGTGATAAATAGAGAAGTGTATGTGAAGCAACCACCTGGTTTTGAAAATAAAGAGCTTTCTAACCATGTTTTCAAATTATCAAAGCTCTCTATGGTTTGAGACAAGCTCCTAGAGCTTGGTATGAGAGACTTAGCTCTTTTCTTTTGAAAAATAATTTTCAAAGAGGCACTAACAAACACTACTCTATTCATCAAGAATTCTAATGATTCTTTCATTCTAGTCCAAATATATGTTGATGACATTATTTTTGGATCAGCCAATGAATCCCTTTGTAGTGAATTTGGAAAACTCATGACAAATAAATTTGACATGAGTATGATGGGTGAACTTAATTTTTTCCTTGGGCTACAAATTAAACAAACTGAAAAAGGTATTTTCATTCATCAAGAGAAGTATGTCAAGGAACTAGTTAAGAAAAAGGTATTTCATTGAAAGAGCCTAAGAGTGGAAAAAGGCAGAGAGATACACATGAGAGAAAAACCTAGAGTTATTTCAGATTTTCTTTAGGTTGATCAGTGTCTTGTATCTTGTACCAGTGAGATATCCCTTTCTTAGTTGGGTTAGCACTAAGAGTGAAGAATTAGGTATTAGCATAGCCAAGTCAAGTTAGGTTAGAACTAGAGTGTGAAAGGATTGTGTCAATCCTATGAATTGATGTATGTAATACTTTAACTATAGTGGAAATTCTACCACTGTTGTGGTGGAGACTGGATGTAGGTTGTATTGCACAAGACAATCGAACCAGGATACATGATGGTGTTAGCTTCTCTCTTCTCTGCTTTGTTCTGTTTTCTGATTTTCATGAGACAAAATAAAATTGTCTCATAAATGTTTCACTGCTGAGTTCAAACAGATTTAGATTGAAAGTTTGCCTTAAAGGGTTAATTTCATTTAAGTAAAAGAAGATCATAAATTTAACCCCATTCTCTAAGTCTTCTACAACCTTCAACTATCAACTGTGTTGATATTTTCTTTTTGTCCTTTAATTTAATACGTAATATTCCACTAGCTACAACTTTTTTTATCATTATATTATAAATTGAATTGAAAATCCAATTTTTCAGATATTTTTCACCACTATTAAAATATTATGTGTGGTACTAAAAATTAGTCATTATATATTTATATGTATTATTTTATATTTTTTATATATGTGTTATATTTTAATATATATTTATACAAATAATTTATTTGCTGCTTAATTTTTATTATATAGATATTATTAATGTTCATCATCAGCAGCAAGGTGAGACAACAAATGGCACTGTGCGAAAGCGTCCTCGCCCAACTCTTTGCAGAATTCACCAGTAGATAAGGATGGAGTATCGACGGCGGGTATGGTACAAGTTTCGACGGAGAAAATTGGGCTGCAACTTGAGAGTCCATTAAAGGCAGAATCGTCGAAGACAGGGACATCATGTTGAGTCTCGGGTTTGTTATTGAGCTCTCTTTTTGCTGTTTTTATGGATAGTTTCAATATCATAGCCTGGAATGTGAGGGGTGCGTCTAACAAGATGGCCCGTGTGCATTGCAAAATTTTGGTGAGAATATATAAACCATCTTTCTTCTTTCTCTTTGAGACTCATACCATGTTTAATAATTTGAAGAATTTTTGGGATAAGTTGGGTTTTCATTGTGTTGGTATTGAGGAAGCAGTAGGACACAGGGGTGGCATTTGGTTTCTATCTTCTATTGCTAATGCTTCTTGTGTGGTTATTGATCAAATTGACCAATGTATCACAGTAAAAGTGAGTGTGGGTAACTTAGTTTGGCTTTGTAGTGCAGTATATGGGAGTCCTCAATTCGAAAAAAGATGTATGCTTTGGGATCATTTGCGTTCTATTAATTCAGGCCATAATAGACCATGGATGGCCGTTGGTGATTTTAATGAGATTGTGGCCCCAGATGAGAGTACAGGTGCTTATTTTTCTTCTCACAGAGCTAGTCTATTAGCTACTACTCTAGATGACTGTGAGCTCTTTGATCTAAGTGACTGGTAGGAGATATACTTGGTATAGAGCAGTAGCTAATAGACTAGCTCTGTGAGAAGAAAAATAAGCACCTGTACTCTCATCTGGGGCCACAATCTCATTAAAATCACCAACGGCCATCCATGGTCTATTATGGCCTGAATTAATAGAACGCAAATGATCCAAAGCATACATCTTTTTTCGAATTGAGGACTCCCATATACTGCACTACAAAGCCAAACTAAGTTACCCACACTCACTTTTACTGTGATACATTGGTCAATTTGATCAATAACCACACAAGAAGCATTAGCAATAGAAGATAGAAACCAAATGCCACCCTGTGTCCTACTGCTTCTCAATACCAACACAATGAAAACCAACTTATCCCAAAAATTCTTCAAATTATTAAACATGGTATGAGTCTCAAAGAGAAAGAAGAAAGATGGTTTATATATTCTCACCAAAATTTTGCAATGCACACGGGCCATCTTGTTAGACGCACCCCTCACATTCCAGGCTATGATATTGAAACTATCCATAAAAACAGCAAAAAGAGAGCTCCAATAACAAACCCGAGACTCAACATGATGTCCCTGTCTTCGACGATTCTGCCTTTAATGGACTCTCAAGTTGCAGCCCAATTTTCTCCGTCGAAACTTGTACCATACCCGCCGTCGATACTCCATCCTTATCTACTGGTGAATTCTGCAAAGAGTTTGGGCGAGGACGCTTTCGCACAGTGCCATTTGTTGTCTCACCTTGCTGCTGATGATGAACATTAATAATATCTATATAATAAAAATTAAGCAGCAAATAAATTATTTGTATAAATATATATTAAAATATAACACATATATAAAAATATAAAATAATACATATAAATATATAATGACTAATTTTTAGTACCACACATAATATTTTAATAGTGGTGAAAAATATCTGAAAAATTGGATTTTCAATTCAATTTATAATATAATGATAAAAAAAGTTGTAGCTAGTGGAATATTTACGTATTAAATTAAAGGACAAAAGAAAATATCAACACAGTTGATAGTTGAAGGTTGTAGAAGACTTAGAGAATGGGGTTAAATTTATGATCTTCTTTTACTTAAATGAAATTAACCCTTTAAGGCAAACTTTCAATCTAAATCTGTTTGAACTCAGCAGTGAAACATTTATGAGACAATTTTATTTTGTCTCATGAAAATCAGAAAACAGAACAAAGCAGAGAAGAGAGAAGCTAACACCATCATGTATCCTGGTTCGATGTCTTGTGCAATACAACCTACATCCAGTCTCCACCACAACAGTGGTAGAATTTCCACTATAGTTAAAGTATTACATACATCAATTCATAGGATTGACACAATCCTTTCACACTCTAGTTCTAACCTAACTTGACTTGGCTATGCTAATACCTAATTCTTCACTCTTAGTGCTAACCCAACTAAGAAAGGGATATCTCACTGGTACAAGATACAAGACACTTGATCAACCTAAAGAAATCTGAAATAACTCTAGGTTTTTCTCTCATGTGTATCTCTCTGCCTTTTTCCACTCTTAGGCTCTTTCAATGAAATACCTTTTTCTTAACTAGTTCCTTGACATACTTCTCTTGATGAATGAAAATACCTTTTTCAGTTTGTTTAATTTGTAGCCCAAGGAAAAAATTAAGTTCACCCATCATACTCATGTCAAATTTATTTGTCATGAGTTTTCCAAATTCACTACAAAGGGATTCATTGGCTGATCCAAAAATAATGTCATCAACATATATTTGGACTAGAATGAAAGAATCATTAGAATTCTTGATGAATAGAGTAGTGTTTGTTAGTGCCTCTTTGAAAATTATTTTTCAAAAGAAAAGAGCTAAGTCTCTCATACCAAGCTCTAGGAGCTTGTCTCAAACCATAGAGAGCTTTTGATAATTTGAAAACATGGTTAGAAAGCTCTTTATTTTCAAAACCAGGTGGTTGCTTCACATACACTTCTCTATTTATCACACCATTCAAAATACACATTTCATATCCATTTGATATAATTTAAAACCACAAAAAGCAGCATAAGCTAAGAGAAGTCTTATGGCTTCCATTTGGGCAACAGGGGCAAATGATTCATCAAAGTCTATTCCTTCTTCTTGGTCATATCCTTGTGCCACTAGCCTTCCTTTGTTTCTTGCAATGCTACCATCCTCTCCTAACTTGTTTCGAAATATCCACTTAGTGCCGGTCACTTTCTTTTCATTAGGCCTTGGAACCAATGTCCACACTTGGTTCTTCTCAAACTCAAGAAACTCATCCTCCATTGCTTTTACCCAAGAAGGGTCACTTAGGGCTTCTTTAACATTCTGAGGCTCCATTTGAGAGAGAAAAGCCATGTTTGATTCTTCATTTGCTTTTCTAGTTGAAGACCGAGTCTTAACATCATGAGATACGTCTCCAATGGCAAATTCCTCAGGATAATTCTTTAAGAATCTCCATTCACGAGGTCTGATGAATTTGGAGGCAGATTCAGTCACCAAGGGATTAAGGGAACTGCTGGTTTCAGGATCTCCTTCAGATTCATGAACAAAATGGAATTGTCTCTTAAATTTTCAGCAACTGCAATTTCTAGTTCAACTTGTCCAGAATTTTCATTTTCATGATTTTGTGTAGTCTCATCGTCTTTTTGAGCTTGATTCCCTGCATCACAATCTTCCAAAATACTTTGCACCAAGTTAGTATCACAAAATGTAACATGTATGAATTCCTCAATAATCCTAGCATCTTGATGATAAACTCTATATGCTTTACTAGTTGTGGAATATCCTACAACTAAGCACTCATACGCCGTTGGATCAAATTTACCCAAATTATCTTTGTTATTAAGAACAAACATTTGCATCCAAAGATGTGCAAGTACTCCAAGTTTTGTGGGTAATCTTTCCAAAGTTCATAAGGAGTTTTCTTCAAAAATTTCCTTATGATAGTTCTATTCAAAATGTGGCAAGCAGTGTTAACTGCTTCAGCCCAAAGAAATTTTGGAACATTGCTCTCACAAAGCATAGCTCTTGTCATTTATTGAATGCTTCTATTTCTTCTTTCCACAACACCATTTTGTTGTGATGTCCTTGGATAAGAGAAGTTCTGAGATATTCCAAATTCCTCACAAAAGGATTCAAATAAATGATTTTCAAATTCGGTTCCATGATCACTTCTTATAGAAGAGATCTTTAAATCATTTTCATTTTGAATTTTCTTGCAAAATATTTCAAATGCCGAAAATGCTTCATTTTTTGTGTGCAAGAAATAAAACCCAACCAAACTTAAAATAGTCATCCACAATCACTAAACCATAATGTTTACCACCTAAGCTTTGAGTTCTTGTTGGACCAAACAAATCAATATGTAGCAATTCAAGTGGCCTTTTAGTAGAGATGTCTTCCTTTAGTTTAAATGAACTTTTTGTTTATTTTTCCATTTGGCAAGCATCACAAGTGATGTCTTTGTCAAACCTTATCAAAAGAAGACCTCTTACTAAACCTTTCTTGACAAGTTTGTTTATTTGAAACATACTTGCATGGCCCAATCTCGTGCCATAGCCACTTTTCCGAATCTTTAGAATGAAAGCATGCTACATTTTGATCCTTTAGTTCATCAAGTGTAAGTCCATACACACTATTACAATGCTTAGCAACAAAAAGCAATTCATTAGTCTTTTCATGTATCACACAGCATTCAAGTCTTTTAAGAGTCATTAAATATCTTAAGTCACACAGCTGACTTATACTCAAAAGATTGCGCTTCAAGCCACTTACCAAAAAGACATCATCAATAAAAGTAGAGTGTTCATTACCTACTTTTCCAACAGCAACTATTTTACCCTTTCCATCATCTCCAAAGGTCACAAACCTCTATCATACTGGTTTAGTTTGATGAAGTAAGTTGACCTTCCAGTCATGTGCCTTGAGCATCCACTATCTAAGTATCACATATCCTTTTTGTTCTTGGATGCTAGGCAAACCTGCATGAAAAACTTCAAGTAACCTTAGATATCCAAATTAATTTAAATCCTTTGAAGTTAATCCATCTTGGTTGCCCAAGTGCATTGAAATCACAAACAACATTGTAAATTTGGTTTCCCACAACTCTCTTCTCAATGAAACATTGTGCATATGAGTGACCAAATTTTTTGCAATTAAAACAATGATTTTCTAATGCACATCGTTGAAATTGAGGTGAGTTATTGTGCTGGAAATGATTAAAGGGCTGAAATTTTTTGATTTTTGGAAGAGGTGCATTTCTTTGACAAACTGGTTTTATTATAATTGTTCCTCTTTACAAAGCATTTCCGCTAGAGTTTTTGAAACTTTTGGATTTTCGAAAATGAGGTTTGTTGTAAAATGGTGGTTTCTTAAAGGCAACCTTATTTTCAAGATGTACCCCAAACCTGACCTATTTGAAGTAGGTTCGTTCTTGGTGAAGGCTCAGTTTCACCTGTGTAAACTTCATCAAATTTCTCCTCAATGTGTGAACATAACCAATACCAGATTTATTGGATGTAGATTTAGTATTTGATGAAGAAGCCACAAATTTCATAGAGGAATCATTAAAAACTGCACTTTCCTTGGTTATATAACCTAAACAGATTTTTCAACACAATGGTCTTTGGCTTGCAAGTAATTTGTCCAAGTTACTAGAACTTTGAACAAATTTTGCTAAGTCACCATTCAGTCTTTTAATCATATCATTTAATTTTCATTTCATCAATTAACTCTTGAGAAGGATCCACAATGTGCTTTCCTTTTAATTTTTCAAGTTCAGATTTTAGAAATCTGTTTTCTTCAATAATGTCCAAAGCACATTCAGTTTTCTTTATTTTTTCTTTTAAAAAATTATTTTTAGTTTTTAACACATCTTTTTTAGATCTGTATTTATTGTACTTATCTAACATTTTTGAGGTGTTTAGAGTAAGATCATCAATTATAGCATGTAAATCATCTATAGACAAGTCATAGTAATTTACCTCATCAAGATGATTATTTCTAGCCATGAAGTAGGTTTTATCTTCACCTTCAGAATCTTCTTCCTCATTGGAGTCGTTCTCAAGATTCTCCCAAGCTACCATGAGCACTCTCTTCTTTTCTTTCTTTCTTTTGTCCTCCTTCTTGAGCTTCGGACAGTTTTGCTTGAAATGTCCAACCTCCTTGCAATGATGACACGTCACCTTGCTCAAGTCCAGCTTGTGTTCCTTTGACCTTGAACCCTTGTACTTGCCCTTGTTCTTCATCATCCTTCTAAATCTCCTAACAAAAAACATAAGCTCATTATCTGAAATACCATCACTAGACTCACTCTCTTTTGATTCTATTTTTGACTTGAGGGTTATTCCCTTTTTTTTTTGAGTTCATGTTTGTATGTGTGGTTTCATAAGCAAGGAGTTTTCCTCTTAACTCATCATATGCTATAGGGCTTAGGTTATTGCTCTCGGGTAGAACAGTGGCAGTGGTTTCCCATTCCTTTGTGAGGCTTCTAAGGAGTTTTCTCACTAGAGTTTGTTCTGAGTAGTTTGTACCCATAGCATTAAGGTTGTTGATTATGATTGAGAATCTCTCAAACACTTCATCAATGCTTTCTCCATCCTTCATATTGAACATCTCGTACTCTTTTCGCAGCATATCAATCCTCGTTTCTTTGACTTGTTTAGTGTCTCTGTGTGTAACCTGGAGTTTCTCCCAGATTTCTTTGGCTGTCTTGCATCTAGATACCTTTTGGTACTCTTCAAAGCTGATAGCACAATGAAGAAGGTTGATGGCTTTAGCATTCAGTTTCATCTTCTTCTTATCGTCTTCATTCCACTCAGCTTCTTCTTTTGGAGTCACTACTCCATCAGCACTTGTTTTTGTTGAAATCTTGGGACTGCTCACAACAATCTTCCATATATTGTAGTCAATGGATTGGATGAAGATCCTCATCCTCTCTTTCCAGTAGGCATAGTTCTTTCCATTGAAGAAGGGAGGCCTATTGTTTGACTGGCCTTCAGTTAGAGTGTAGGCAACCGTGGTTGTGCCCAAGTTGTTCGCCATTGGACCTTTGCTCCAAGCGGTGAAACTTGATTCTTGAGACCAAAGCTCCTGGTACCAATTGAAGGTTGTAGAAGGCTCAGAGAAGGGGGTTGAATCTATGACCTTCTTTTACTTAAATGAAATTAACCCTTTAAGGCAAACTTTCAATCTGAATCTGTTTGAACTCAGCAGCAGAAAATTTATGAGACAATTTTATTTTATCTCATGAATATCAAAAAACAGAATAGAGCAGAGAAGAGAGAAGCTAACACCATCATGTATCCTGCTGGTTCGGTTGCCTTGTGCAATACAACCTACATCCAGTCTTCACCATAACAGTAGTAGAATTTTCACTATAGTTAAAGTATTACATACACCAATTCACAGGATTGACACAATTCTTTCACACTCAAGTTCTAACCTAACTTGACTTAGCTATGCTAATACCTAATTCTTCACTCTTAGTGCTAACCCAACTAAGAAAGGGATACCTCACTGGTACAAGATACAAGACACTTGATCAACCTAAAGAAATCTGAAATAACTCGAGACTTTTCTCTCATGTGTATCTCTCTGCCTTTTTTCACTGTTAGGCTCTTTTAATGACTCTCTCATTTATCCTTTTACCTCAAGAAATTATAGAAAGATAAACATTGAAAAGTAAATTACAATCAGTAAAACATGAAGGAGATTGACTCATCAACAGCCTCTTTGCTATGTGATAAACTAGATTAGCTAGCCTCTGATTCAGTTCTTCATTCTGGCGGAATGCTCCTTTCACTAGGAAGCATTGTCCAAGTAGATGAAC
The DNA here is from genome assembly GCF_003086295.3 of Arachis hypogaea. Classification (NCBI taxonomy): domain Eukaryota; kingdom Viridiplantae; phylum Streptophyta; class Magnoliopsida; order Fabales; family Fabaceae; genus Arachis; species Arachis hypogaea. Next base: position 7,860,168 of record NC_092054.1, on the reverse strand, counting down.
TTCTTCAGAGAGCTCTTCTCAGAACATACACCTCAAGAACACTGGTTATCTCTCCTCTAATTTTTGAATGGTGAACCAACTTCTTTTGTATCTCCTTGCATGTTGCTGAATTGCACTCTCCTAGGTCGACTCTCGAGCTTTGTGCTTCACCAACCCACCATCTCACTTTTTCCCATTAATCCTCAAAATAAGAACTTTGGTTCTGACCTTCTCTTGTTGACCGAAAGCCACACAGCAGTAGAAATAGACATTTTCAATGGTAAACCCAGATATTAGCCATTGAAAAAGCAAATTGATCCCCAAGACACATATATGACTGTAGATGCACAGCAGTGAAGAACAAAGATCAACTTTCCCAAGTATCCCATATTCGGACTGGCAGAGAGTTGGGAAGAAGAGAAGATAGCAGTATGCATGCAATAAGAAATGAATTACCTTTAACTTTTGCCTTAACTTGATTTGGTTTGATATGGTTGATTAGACCTCAACCTTTCTGTGCTTAACCTTCTCTTTCTTTCTTCTTCTGTGAACAACTTAGGAACTAAGCTTTCTCTCTTTCTTTCTCTAAATTCTGACTGAGACAGGAAAAAGTGAGCGTAGCTTTTTGTGAAAGCAAATAGGAGGAAAATGCTTGCTGTTGGACTTGGATCAGATATCCATCACGCAACCCGTTTGATTACATTGGCTCAACTGGTTTCATTTCTTTGAATTCTTTGGTCTTCTTTTGTTTGTACAGCCCATCAGTCTGGTTTTGATTTCATCCAATTGGGCTGCTGTTGTGTATTGGTTTTGGCCTGCATTACTTAACTAAAATGATTAACAACTAATTGGATAATTAGTCCAATAATTTAATGTTTGTTATTATCAATTATATTAGTTAATTTCTTAACTCAACAATAGTTGTGTATTGGTTTTAATATGATGTATTGGCTATGATTTTTGGTATATTTTGGACTTTCATATCTTATTTTGATCGAGTAGAAGATATGTTTTTGTTTTAATTTTCGTGTGTATTAGAGTGTGTCTTGGCTAATTGTTGTTGTTGTTCTTATTATTATTATTATTATTATTATTATTATTATTATTATTATTTAATGTCCCTACGAGGTAAAGTGCATGTGATCTTGAATGTTAATAATGCAAATAAATGTATTGTCCAGCATATATTATGACTTTAAAGGTGGTTTGTTGGAAATGTGGGATTCTTCCATACATAAAGCAACGCACAGAACCTACATACTCTTTAATTTGTATCCCACTATGACCCATATTATTCCACTTTTGATTTCATTTCATTCATATGTCATTTGCGAAACTACAAATACTAAATACACAAACAAACAATATCATAGAAATTTTTTCCTTCTTCATACACTGTTAGTGGACCATCGTTGAACAATTAGTTCCATTGAACTTCAGTTTCTCTTAATGAAAATCATGCAACTTCTTGAAGTTTTTAAATTATCATAATCCATCTTTTATAATCCAATTCCGAGTTTTCTAAGTGATTCTCATTTTCAAATAATATACTCCGATCCTTTTTTTTTCTTTTTATTTGTCATTTTGGTTGAATACACAATTGTTAAAAAAGAAATAAAAATTAAATATGATATAAAAATAAGTAGAAACTCGTATGCAACTAACTGTTAATAAATTTTATATTAGATGACAATTTAATCAAATATATCAAAACATCTAATAATTTTTAACGGTCAGTTTTATATATAAAGACAGTTGCATGTGAATTTTTATCGTAAAAATAACATAACCAGATTAGAAAAGTATGATAATTTTCATCACTTTTATATATTAAGATATATTCAATATTTCAACGTTAAATTTTATATAAAATGCTGAAAGATATTATAATGCAAATAAATAAATTAAAGTGACAGATAATAATAAATAGAAGTAGTTTTTTTTTTTAATTTCTTGGATAAAATCATTGATATCTAAATCGTATTATAAAGTATTGAATAATTACAAATATCATAAAAAAATAAGAGCCTCCCAACAATTTTCCTTTAATGATATTTTAAATTATTGTTATCTAACAATTTTTATAACGAATAAAATTAATTGCTGACAAAAATAATAATAAATTAGTTCTAATCTTTTAGAATATTAGACAAATATATTAATTCCTAAAAATTAAAGTAAAAAAAGACAAGTAAATATGTAAAATTGTTTAAAAAGTGGCAAGTTAGTACTTCATTTTTCTAAAGTATTAATAATATGATATGGAAAGATTAAATTATTTGAAATTTATTTAAAAGAGATAAGTTTGTCTTTTTTTTTCAATTTTATTATAGATTAATTTGTCTAATATTCTAAAATATTAAATTATTTGGGACGCGACATTATTACTTTTTTTATTATTATTTCTAACTCCCCAATAATAACTCAACTTACTTACCAATGACAATAACTCGTTAAAGTGACATCAAAATTCAAAACTACAAAGTAGAAAGGAACATCAACCTCCTTCCAAACTTGACAAATGAACTTACTAATGAATGCCTCCAATTATTTGGATTTCTATATCATCAATCTTTCCATGTCATTATTTTCTCAATCATAATATACTATTGGACAAATGCAACGTGAAATTTTGTGATATTAATCATTCCACGAAGATCAAATTCAAACATTCCAACTTGGATTCTCATCACAATGATGAACCCCACCATGAAAGGGTCACACATTCACACTCCACAAAAACAAAACATATACACTAGCTTAGGAATAAAAACGAAAACAAAATTACAATCCTTTTTGGTGGTTAAAAAATTACCATTCGCTCACTTCATGCTGATTATGTTAGAGTGCTATATATTTCTTTTGTAACTAAACATTTAGTACATTAAAAGAAAAGAAAAATAAATGAATTTCTCCTTTTTTTTTCTTTTGCTTTTTTTGTACATGTAATGTAAGTATTAAGGAACTATGATAAATAAAAAAAAAATACTAGGAAAAATATCATTGAATATCACACACAAATTTATAATATAAAAAAAGGTGAGCCAAAGGGGGGAGAGAGAGAAAAACAACAAATCAGAAACAGACAACTACACCGCATGACCCAATTATTCATTTGCTAAACTAATCATTATATTCTAAAAATTAATAAAAAATATATTATCAGTTTTATTTTAATAATGTTACTTCTTAATTAAAGAAATATCTTCATTATTACTTAATATATATTAACACAGAAATTAATAGAAATAAAATTAACATTATCAAAATAAGAGTTAAAATACCTATTTTCAGACTATTATTACTTATTGATTAAAAAAAAATAATACTTTCAAGATTGTGATCGAAATAGTGGAACAAAATATTCAGTTAGAGGATCTTATTTTATTTTTAACTTAAAACTTATAAATTAAAATATAATATATGTTACAATATATATATATATATATTAATAATTGTTGCTCCATTTAGTGTTGACGTCCTTTCCCAAGTTCCAACTCATACATAACCTTTTTCCTTCTCTCAAACCCAAAGCCTCTTGCAATATATAATTCTAAGAAGAAGAAGAAGAAGAAGCCATTGTGGAACATGGCAACCTATGGCACAATCCCAACAACTTCGTCATCACCACCTTCAACCCCAAACCTCGTTTACATCTCGCGTGTCAAGAACAAGGTCAGGGCAGGCCTAGGGACTCGTCAGCCATGGAAGACCATGTTGGATCCACGATCCTTTGGAATCCCCATCACTCTATCTCAAGCAATGTCTCGTGTTCGAATCAACGTCCCTTACTTTCGCGTGAACTATGCCATGGTGGCACTTCTAATCTTATTCCTTAGTCTTTTGTGGCACCCAATTTCATTAATTGTTTTCCTTCTCTTAATGGCTCTGTGGCTCTTCCTCTATTTTCTTCGTGACCAACCACTTTTACTTTATGGTCACGTAATTGACGACCGCATTATAGTGGTCGTCATGACTATATTCACCGTGGCAGTACTGTTGTTAACGGATGCCACGGTGAATATATTGGTGGCCGTTGCCGTGGGAGTGGTGGTTATGGTGGCCCACGCTGTGTTTCGAAAGACTGAGGATCTGTTCTTGGATGAGGTTACTGGGCTAGTTCACAATGGTGGTGCTGCAGCTTAGTGATGATTCATGTTTTTCTTTCTCCTTTTTAATTTATTTTTATTGTGATTTCTAATTTGCTAATCTTATTTGGTGAGTTATCAGTAAAAATAAGTTATTAGTCTTGGGTTTACTTTGTGGTTTATGTATGATTTTTTTTTTCTGAGGTATTCTCGGGTGCCTATGTAAAAAGTTTTGATCTATGATTGTAGTTTGTAGTTTGTACCGTTAGATCAAATATTTTAATTTGTTTCTATTTCATAATAGATAGTACTAATTAATATCATGCTTTATTTTTTAAGTTGCTTTATTTCCTCGTAAATTTTAGAATAGAGAAGTGTTAGGAGACGACAGTTTTTGATTTTTTGTGATTTGTAACATTATTACTAGTATTTTTAATAATATGAGATTATATCTAATGGTGTAAAATTAACAATTTTTTTTGCTGATTAAGTGTTGACCAGATTTTAATAAAATTGCTGGCTCTAGAGTTTCTCTCTTAAAATATTATACTTGTATTTATATAATAGATAGTTTGAGATTGTTTTAGATAATTTTGAAATGATTTAAAATATTATAGAAGGTTTTAGAATGTTCAAAAAAATTTTGAAAGATTTTAAAAGATTACAGAGTATTCTAAAAGAGTGTCCATGTATATAAAAATATAAAAAGTAATATAGAATAATCTAAAAATATTTAAAGAAATGTGATAGATTATATATTTGTAATGAAAGTTGTAAATCCCGCTAAAATCGGTAAATAATTAGTCAATAAATTGAATTTTAATTAGGAGAATTAAAAATGCAAAACTAACATAAAAATAGGATAGAGCTCGTCAAAACGAAAAATTCGATACCAATCTTGAAATTTTGGCCCAAAATCAGACTGAAAATACCGAACCGGTGATCAAACTGGGCCCATGGGTCCAACCGGACCCAAACCCTTAAAAGAAACAGCATCTCTCTTCTCCCTCGTTAGCTTCAGCGACGCCAAAATAGAAGGGAGAGGAGGAGAGCTTTCCTAACCCTCTTCAATATTTCCAACCACCATATCTTCCTCGTTTGAGCTCCGGTCACTGCACCGTTTGCGGCCACGTGTCCAGCGCGTCGAGCTCTACATTTCTGTCGGATCAATTTCACCGGTAAGCTTTGTTTTTGTTTCAGAATCTCTACCCCCTTTCTTTGGTAAAATTGAAACCCTACAGTGAAATTTTGCCCAGTTTTGTGTTTTAGTTTCGAGTTAGCTTCCGGAGCTTATTCGGCTTGAGCTATTATACATATGGGTACGGTAAGGATACCCTAACCCTAGCTCAATCTTGCATTTATAGTGAAAAATCTGAATTTGGAACATATATATGAATTAGGTGTAGATTAAGTGGATATATATGCATTGGAATTAAATTGGGAGCATTTGGAAGCTTGTTGGTGATTGGAGTCAAGAATTAGGTTGGTTTCTCAAGCTTGTGAGGGGCTGTGATTGTGTTCTTGTGGCTGCCTTGGTCCAAGCGCGGTGATCGGCCAATGTATGGTTTAAGTTTCGCGCGTTTAATATTTAAAGTGTTGTGAAAACTTAGGCTAGAAGAATCATAGGTTAAGTTGAATTGGTTAATTGCATTTGATGATTAGTGTTGTGAAGTTGTTGAATAACTTGTGGATGAATATGTATTGGAATTTATGAGGTGTTGAAGTTAATGAATGTGAACTCTTGAAATTGAGCTAGTGATAGGAATTATGAGCATGAATTGTTGGTATTGAATTTGTGTTCTTGAGACCATTAATGAAGGGTTGATATATGTTAATGGAATTTAATTGATATGTGTTGATAAAGGGTTGATATATGTGAAGAATGGTTAGTATATGGGAAGAGTTAATATATGTAAATGAGGGGTTGTTTATATATGTGATGTATGTTGATATATATTGGTGGTTAATGTTTGTTAGATTAGTTGAAGGTAAATTGGATGTGGATGTTAATAAAATAGGCTTGATATGTTAGTAATGTGCAGGTTTAATGGTAAGGAACTTGAAATTGGTGAAAATGAGATTTCGAAGCTAATTGGTAAAAATTGAACTTTGGTGAACTTTGAAAGTCCATAACTTGCTCCTCAAATTTTGGATGGAATTGTGGTTTGTTTCAAATGAAAGAGGGTTTTGTAAGCTTTTAAACGATATCAACTTTGTGAAAAACGAAATTTTGTGGAGAAAGTTATGGACAATGAAAAACTGGTGTATGAAACTGGGTTAATGCAGGTTTAAAAACTGGTTATGCAGCTTTCTGGGCATTCTGCATTTTTGGAAAAACGTCCATCCAGCGTGGCGTAGCATTTTAGCGACGCATGTGCGAGAAGCCATGCGTGCGCGTGAAAAGCTAATACGCATGATCACGCGTACACATGACTCACGCGTACGCGTGACTACTGCCTACTGCAAAACCGGATTTTGACTGTTTTAAACCAAATTTTCACTTCTAAACCTCCATTTTCTGCCTTTTAAGACTTAAAGCATAGTACTAAGTCTAGTAGATAAATGAAGTTAGGAAAATAAGATAACTTGAGGGTGAAGTAAGAGCTAAATGATGGATTGCACGAAGAAGATAAGAATATTAAAGAAGTTTAATGCCAAGGCTTGATAATTGATGATGTATTGATCATGAAAATGAAATGGCTTATGAATGATGATATCTCTGAGATACGAGTTTTCCGGGGTAAGAACCGTGGCTTGCCACCACGTGTTCCAGGTTGAATCTCGATACTCTGTTGACCCTATGTCGTAAGGGTGACCAGGCACGTATAAATTTCCGGGTATGGATAGCCCCATTGAGTGATTTAAATGATAATTGATTATGAAATCTATGCATAGACTCTTGGGGATGCGCGACGGGGGACAGTCTAAGGTTTTCGAACTTGTCGGGTTGGCTGGATAACCGACAGATGAGTCTCATCAGCCATAGGACATGCATGCATCATGTGCACTTGTTTGTTTTGATTGCTATGTATTTCTTGGGTTTGCCTAATTGAATATAAATCTCTTGCTACCTGTTGTACTTGCTATTTGCACTATCTGCTTATTACTTGTGCGTGAACTTGTTTGGTTGTTTGTCTTTGCTGAATTGTGGAAGACGGAGGGATGGAGGAAAGGGTGAAATGGCTTGGTGTTATGTTAGGTTTAGAATTGAGTGAGTTTAAGCAGGTTTAGATTACCTACCCCTATTATGGCTTCTGTTTATTAACTAAGCTTTACAATTGTATGACGGAGTTCTAGAATTGCCTCTGGTATTCTTAGGACCTTATTTATTATATGCGTAGCACTTTTATCATGCTGAGAACATCCGGTTCTCATCCCATATTGTGTTGTTGTTTTTCAGATGCAGGTGGAGAGGCTCCTCGCTAGGCGTCTAGATCTTTGAAGCGAAGTATTTCCTGGGTGTATTTTGGGTTTCTGTTTATATATATGTATATATATGTGTTTAGCTTACTCTCCAAGTAACTTGTGTATGCTGCTCCTCATAGAGGATGAGGGAGAGATAGAAGTTTATTTGGTATTTTGGTATTTTTTGGGATACCTATGTATGTATATATGTATATATATGTATCCTCCGGCCAGCTTTGGCTTCGCAAGTTGAGTCAGGATCTAGTTATGTTGTTTTCTTGCCTTTCCTTTACTCTTTTGCTTATCTTTATCATTTTCCATTAGGTTTCTTAGCACGCATGTAATTATATTCCTCGAGCGTTGCGATTTTTATTCTGCGATTTTGTTTTAACCGTTTTTAAAGGCTCCTAGTATATTGTCTCTTCCACTATTACGTATATATATTTTACTGTTTAGAGGTCCGTAACACCATACTACCTCTGTTCTACGACTTAAGCGTAAAACTCTGTGTAGTAGGGTGTTACAAAAGTTCTGAACACTCGATTTAAATGATAATTAAATTCTATCATGACTATTCATTAATGAGGTGGATAATTATAAATAGAAGTTGAGAGTTAGAATTTGAGTATATAAATTATTTTTAATAAATACTTAAATAATAAAGTATTTATCTATCAAATATTCTTTTCTTCTGTATTCTTAATTTTTTTATTAAATATTAAAAAATAGACTAAATTTTAATTCAAGAGATTAAATATGTCTAAATATTAGCACAATAATATTAAAGTGTGTCCAAAATCGTAACATCTAATTAGTATATCCAATTATTTACTCTTCACATTTAAAGAAAAAAAACCTAAGGATAAAATAGATTTTGGACGGGAAAAAGAGAAAAACTTTCCTCCAATTAGATATATGAAAATTTAAAAATATTTATATACTAAACATTATGTATCAAATAAATTTATATTATATATTTTAATATATATTTTATACGAATAATTAATTTTTTAGAATCTTGCCTCTTTTATAAATAAAAATTAAATTATCTTATACAAAATTTAGATATTCCTTAATTTAGATTTTAGTTTTTGAAATTAAATTGAATTGATTTTAAATCTTTCGATTTCTTTATTTATATGCTACTATTTTTAGAATCAATTATTAAATTAGATTGTCACTGCTTTAAAATATATTATCTAATTTGTTACTCTTTTATGGGCAAAAAACACAATTAAGCCAAGGGAGGAAACAAATTACATGAATCAGCCAAACTGAAAATAGCTTCACGAATCAGCCAAAGCACACTACTATGTAATTCGAACTAGCTGGATTTGAACTATATTAACATATAATTCGAACCAACTTAACTCGAATTATGAAGGAACATGTGATTAACCTAATTCGAATCTACATGGTTCGAACTACCAATGAGCATAATTCGAACTAGGTTTGTTCGAATTACACAGTTGGATGCTTCCCCAAGTAATTCGAACCTAGTTGGTTCGAATTACTCAAATTTTGCCTCAAATAGTAATTCGAACGGGGCTGGTTCGAATTACATAGGTTTCGGCTATATAAGGAGTTTGAATCAGCCTCATTCAAATCACTTTTTCATTCTCATACCCCACCAAATTTCAGAGAAAACGACCCAGATTCGATCCGACAAAGACTCGAACAGAATACTCAGCCGATGGGGGACGATCCGGAAAGGCTATATCGGTTTGACGGAGTTGCTCATATAGCCGGGGTCATCAACGACGAGGTTAGTAGATAGAAAACTTTGTGCTAGCGGTTCATCTAAGTTAGTGGTTTTGCATGTAGTTTTAGTGGTGGTTTATGTTAGCGGTTTATCCTAGTGGTATTGCAAGTGGTTTATTTGAGAGGTTTTGCATGCGATTTAGTTGGTGGTTTATGTTAGTGGTTTTTGTTAGTGGTTTTGTATGCGGTTTTGTTGATGGTTTATGTTGGCGGTTTATTTTGGTGGTATTGAAAGTGGTTTATTATGTGATTTTGTGTGCGATTTATGATAGTGGTTTTGCATGTGGTTTTCGTAAGTGGATTTGTATGCGGTTTATGTTAGCGGTTAAAGCATGTGGTTTTGTTGGCGGTTTAGGTTAGGAGTTTTTAGTAGTGGTTTTTGTTAGTACTTTTGTATGCGGTTTTGTTGATGATTTATTTTGGCGGTTTATTTTGGTGGTATTGGAAGTGGTTGACCATGTGCTTTTGTAAGCGGTTTATGATAGTGGTTTTGCATGTGTTTTTCATAAGTGGATTTATATGCGGTTTATGTTAGCGGTTTAAGCATGTGGTTTTGCAACTGGTTTGTTATATTGGTTTTGCATGTAGATTCTGTTAGTGGTTTCGATTAGTGGTTTCTGGTGTTAGTTATTTTTGTCACTGGTTTTCTAAGTGGTTCTAATAATGCGGTGCATGTAATGCGCAGCCACAACGATGCATCAGGAGCATGTGGCAGCAGCAGGGCATGCGACTCGATGAGCGGTATGTTTCGTACTTGCAGATGGCCGGATTATACCATCTTGCGAGGCTGAACGATAGATGGTTCCAGTTAGATGAGCCCCTTGTTAGTGCCTTCGTTGAGCGGTGGCGTCCGGAGACGCACACCTTCCATATGTCGTTCGGAGAGTCCACGATCACACTTCAGGACGTGGCGTATCAGTTGGGGTTGCCAGTGGACGGGCGTTATGTCAGCAGTTGCCTTATAGATTTCCAGATATACATCCAGGGTGACCGTCCAGCTTGGGCATGGTTCCAGGAGTTGCTTGGAGTGATTCCTCCTCCGAGCCAAGTTCAGAAGTTTGCAGTAAACTGCACCTGGTTCCAGGAGACTTTTGGAGAGTGCCCCGAGGCAGCCGATGAGGAGACTGTGCGGCGCTTTGCTCGTGCCTATATCATGATGTTGTTGGGCACTTAGCTGTTTGCTGACAAGTCCGGCAACTGCATTCACATCAGATGGCTTCCCTATTTAGCTAGGCTTGAGGAGATGGGTACCTACAGGTGGGGGTCTGCAACACTGGCATGGTTGTACCGGTGCATGTGCCGAGTGGCGAACAGACATGTGGTGAAGTTAGCGGGCCCACTTCAGCTACTTCAGTCTGGATCTTTTGGCACTTTCCTAGGTTTATGCCTGCTGGGTATGATACGTGCAGCTGGCCGTTGGCCTTGAGGTACCCTACTCAGACTTTTCTATTTCAAGTTAAAATAGTTAATGTTCATGTACGCTTGTAATGTATTACAAATATGTCACACTTTTAATTAGCCATCACACCCATGTGAGATGCAGGTGGTCAGGTTACAACCCTTCCGGTAGCGAGAAGGGAACTAGAGTGCAGAGTTGGAGACTGAGGATAGACATGTTACAGGCCAGGGATGTGAGTATACTACCGGCTAAGTTTATTTAATTAACTAAACTTTATGAATTTAGAACATGAATTGGCCTGACAATGTTGGAATCTTTGTGCAGTTTATCTGGATGCCGTATAGCTCCCCCGAGGTGCTGCAGGTTGTGCATCCGGAGGCGTTGGAGCCTCGGTATACGGCGATGTGGTGGTCTGTGACGTCACTGATATACTTTGCCGTTATAAAATAGCATCAGATAGATAGGGTTCTACCGCAGTTCGGCAGAGTCCAGCCCCATCCGCAGCCCGCCCTGAACATCGACTTTCTGATGTCGAAGGACGGGAGAGGCGGTGATCGTTGGTTCCCGTCCGCTTTGTAGTTTTGGCATCTTCATTGGGAGAGCTGTGCGGACCACGTTGTCCGGTTCGATGTTGTTGCGGACCCTGAACCCTCACATGACTTCCTGGAGTGGTCGAGTCAGCATGGAAAGAGGTTCTTGTCACCGAGATGTATTTGGGGGATCCGAGAGCCGTTCCTATTCCTGTGGAGGCGTCACAGAGGGGTGCTGGGCGAGTTCTTGACATGGATCGTGTTGACGACGTGCCGGATAGGCGTCGGGTCGAGAGGAGATCTCGTGTGGGGACACGACGGAGCTAGCGTGAGTGGAGGTGGCTGGACCAGGCTATGGACGAGGTTGACGGGGACGGTCGAGGTGGAGGAAGACCACGAGGGCATGGAGGGACTTGGGTGACAGGGCTGACCATGATGACGGTGGACTTGGTTCGGGGCCGCTTGGAGATTACTTCGTTGGTGTCCCAGCCGATGACCAAACACTTCAGGAGAGTACGCCATGGGTTAGTCCGGGGATGATGTTTTTAGACTTCCTGGCAGGTGATGGGCTTGATGCGGACTTCGGCGGGTCACACTTTCTATAGGAGATTACTGCCATCATGCAGGAGGATGATTCGGACCGTAGGCATGGTTAGAACTCCGGCACACAAGTACCTTTAGATGTCGATCTGAACGAGCCTCCTACGATGCCTGCTGCTGACCATTTTGCATTGGGTGGTACTCCTCCTTTCGCCTACACTGCTACGTCACATTCAGTTGCCGGGCCGTCTAGGGCACCCGTCCAGCCTAGGCCACCTGCACAGCCTGTCCCGGATAAGGAGGAGGATGAGATCGAGGATGAGGAGCCGCTTATCCGGAGAGGCCACAGGACACGGGTACCCCGTCGTTGCTTCACCGGCTCGCATCTGTTTAGATGATTCATGTATCCTGTATGTTATTTGTTCATGTTCGTTGTTGTATCTTAGCCAAGTTTATTATTGTCGTTGATGTACTTTGACGATCCAACATGTAGTTTGGTTATTTATGTTTCAGTATGTTGTTCCAAATCATGATATTGTACTTTGAAAATGGCTGTTTAGTGTTTATTTCTGTTACTAGCATAGTTTCCGCATCATGTCTTAATTTAATTTGTAGATTTATTTATTGCCGTGTGCATTCAACAGACATTTCGTTCAAAACTCCGAAAACAGAACATATTCATTAATTAAGATCCCATGCACAGTACATCGCATTAACATTAACAAATTCTATCACTTATCAACTGCAAGTAACAAAACCGATAACAGTGGAATCTAAACCCCAAAGTGAAATAAACAAAGTACCAAAGCTAACAATACACCTACTCATGTCCCCCTGTGTGCTCTGCTCCTCCGACCTGTGGGCAACTCCAACGTGTGTGTCCGGGTTGCCGACAGAGCCCACATCTCTTTGGCCGGTTCGGATCTGCCTCGTCCATATTGGTCCGTATCCGAGTGGACCTCGGACGACTCTCTCTCGCACGCCTCTTGTTAGGGTTCGGAATGACAGTCGGCCCATCATATGGTGGCCAGAAACCCTCCGGAATGGGAGGTGCGAATCCCATCCGATACACACTGAACACCGAACTCAGACGATACACCTGGTGGACGTAAGGCTGCCATGTAAGCCGTGAGTAGGCATATCATGCCAGTGCGTAGGAACACGGGAAATGAAGTTCATGGAAGTATCCGCAGTCACATGTCTGAGATGCAAGCGAGACTCTATAGCTACCCAGTGAGAATGAACTAGTCGGAGTCGTTTCTGCGACGGTGAACTCCGAGTTATCCCTGTCGTACAAAGTCACCGTGAAGCACCTCGCCGTCTTCAAGTTGGCCTCGATACACTTCACCAAGTGCTGACTGAATTGTTGTCCGGTTCCCAGCTGGGCCTCAGCCTCTCTCCCTTTGCGAACAAATAGTTCGGCCAACCTTCCGTATGTTGCCTTCACTAGCGAGCACATAGGAAGGTTTCTGACACCCTTGAGGATTGAGTTCACACACTCAGAGATATTCGTCGTCATGTGCCCGAATCTCCGCCCCTCATCACAATGCTGTGTCCACAAGGAATACTCAATCCGGTTCACCCAGTCACACATCGCCGGGTCTTCAGACTGCAGAATATCAAACCAGTAATCGACTCTACCTCGGTCTTAGCGTACGCCGTGTTGACAAGTAGCCTCCTTGCGTCTTTGCCCTTGAAGGTTAGGGCGAAATTTGCCGCTACATGTCGAATGCAGAATGTCCGGTATGCAGATGGAGGTAACCAGCCTCCGTCGGGAGCCTCAAGCGCGGCCTTGATGCCGTTATACCTGTCCGATATAACCAGCAGACCCGGCTGCGGTGTCACATGCTGACACAGGTGGGAGAGAAAGAAAGACCAGGACTCAACATTCTCACCCTCGACTAATGCGAATGCAACAAGGAGTATGTTGGAGTTCCCGTCCTGTGCAATCGCGACAAGCAACGTTCCCCCATACTTGCCATACAGATGGGTTCCGTCAATACTAACCAGGGGCTTGCAATGACGGAATGCCTCGATACACGGTGGAAACATCCAGAATAGTCTGTGAAAATAAGCTTAAGACTCGTCCAGCTGTCCACCAACTCGAACAGGGCTCGTCCTTAGGACTGCAACAGTACCAGGCATCGTCAACTGGACTCCTAACACCCACCTAGGGAGCTCGTTGTACGACTCATCCCAGTCACCATAGATGAGAGCAACAGCCTTCTGCTTCGCCAACCAGACCCTCCTGTACGTCGGCCTAAACCCAAAGTGTGCGGCCGTGGCATTTAGGAGCACCTTGATGCTGACGGATGCATCAGCCCTAACCATTGGCATAATGAATGCCGATATCACATGATAATCCAAACTCTTGTGGTCGCTGGAGATGGAGGTGGCGAGACACGTATACGGTCCATTGTACCGTTTGACCTCCCAAAGGCCCTGGCGCTGTCGGAGACTCATCCGAATCAACCATGTGCACCCATTCGCGAACTCAGAACACTTGCCCACATACCGGCGATAGTCAGACTCCACTACCTTGTACTGTACCCCTCGGCGGATGCTATAAGTCTTCACACTTAACAGGGCCTCATCTTTATCCTGAAATTGCTGACCAACCTGGAACTCTGTCAGACCTGCAGACCCTTCCGCATCTCTAATGCCAAATCCAGCAGACTGCCCAAGTAGAGGAAAAATGTGGAGGGTACTGCTGTGTGCTAGAGCTAGAACCACCTCCCGCCCCAGCAGGCTCACTCGCCCCAATATCATAGCCACTGTCATCAGCAATCATATCCGGCTCGACATCATCGTCCTCTGGATCATCCAACAATCCATCTCCAACCCCAGGCGGTGCAGCACACTGTAAAGAGGTCGGCAGAAATTCCCCTGTTCCGACCTTGTCGCCTACACTGCCGTTGAGATCAACAGCGAATGAAGGGGAGGCGACAGGCTGGACGGGTGGCTCGTACGCAGGGACGGAGGAAGAAGCAACGGCAGGTCTGGAGCTAGAACTGGCTACCGTGGCTAAAGTGGTGGTATTCCGATTCAAACCCCCCGAGCTGGATACCACATCAACCAACTTTGCCAACAGTTTTGGTGTCCTCACTTCTGGAAACTGCCGGTGACAATGAAACATGACCTGCAAGTCCTCATCACTCCCCATCGTGAAACAATCATACTTTACGGTTCCTGGAGCACCATGATTGGAATGCGATAGAAAAACTTCTTAACCCATTTCACACCTTCCAGACCAAGTTTCAGCAGTACCGAGCTAACAAGGTCATCATAGCTCGTCGTAGGCCTCACGATAATACAGAGAGGATCCTTATCAGTGAACTTCACACCAGAACGAGTTTTTCTGTTAATCGATCCTCTGTGGTGAACCAACACTACAAAACTCTCCTCACTAGCCATCTTACCCCCTCTAATGAGAGCAACTCACGTTTACACCATATATATACAGGTCTGGTCCTCACTAATTCGAACCAGCCTAGTTCAAAATACGATTTGTGTAATTCGAATTAACTCACTTCGAATTAAGTTAAGTGGCGTGCATGGAGGTAATTAGAACCAGCTTGGTTCGAATTACTTGGGGAAGCTTGCACCTATGTAATTCGAACTCGTCTAGTTCGAATTATGTATGCTTATAGTTCGAACTAAGGTGGTTCGAATTAGTGTGCGTTTTGTTCTTGTACAATTCGAGTTGAGTAGGTTCGAATTATATACAAATGTAATTTGAACTAGGTTGATTCGAATTACATAGAGATGTGCTTTGGTTGATTGATGAAGCAATTTTTAACTTGGCTGATACACGTAAATTATGACTTCCCTTGGCTTATTTCTGTTTTTTGCCCTTCTTTTATCACGGTGACAACTAAACTTTTTTATTCTTGACCCAGAAATGTTTGGTAACCAAAGAAAATCAGCCAAAAACAGTCATAACTTACCTTATTTAGCATTTATTAATTGTTGCTATAATTAATGAATGCTAAATAAGACAAGTTCTGGCTGTTTTTTTTTTGTCTCTCTAGCATTACCCTGATTGACTGAGATTTGTCGCGCGCCGATGATGTTAGCGTGCGAATTTATACCTATTTAAAATCAACTGCTAAAATTAACTTTTAGAATAGGATATATATTAGAATACAAAATACATATTAAAAATGGTTAAGTACAATTTTGGTCCTTAAGATAGGGGTAGAAAATTTGTTTCATCTCCGGCCTTTTTTTGCTACAAAATAGTCCCCAAGGTTTAACTTAGTTTTAAAATCGTCTTTTTTACAAAAAAATTAATTTTTATTACCAAATAACTAAACAAATTAAAAAAAAAAGAAAGAAAACAAAGGGGAAGGGAAAGGGGAATCACGCGGAGGGTGGGGGGAAGGGAAGAAGAAGGGGGAAAGGGAAGGGGGGAGGTCATGCCAGCGAAACCACCGAAACCACTGTCTGCCACCGCTACAACTCCTCTCCGTCATCGCACCAGTACAACCGCAGTTTGCTGGCGTCATCGCTGGCTTGGATTCGCGTCACTGCGAGTAGAGGGAGAAAGAAAGAGAAGCGGAGAGGAAGAGAAGAGAGGCACGAAGGCGCTGAGGAAGACTGCGTTCAGCCGTGAACTGCCGTCGTCGGTCGCCATCGAGCCCTGTCCCGTCGCCGCCGTTGGAGTGAAGTCATGTCGTCCCGTCACCATCGAGCCCAATTGTTGCTTCTGCTTTCTGCTTCTGCTTTTTGCCTTCTGCTTCTACTTCTGCTTCTATTTTTACTTTTGTTGTTGCTGTTGTTGATTCACCATTCACCATTGTTATTGTTGTTTTATTGTTGTTGATTCTGCTTCTATTTTTGCTTTTGTTGTTGCTGTTGTTGATTCTGGTTTTGATTTTGTTGTTGTTGTTGTTGATTCACCATTGTTGATGTTGTTGATTCTGCTTTTGCTTCTGTTTCTTCTTTTGTCTCTGCTTTGTTGTTGATTTTGGGGAAGAAGGGGGAAGGGTATTTTCGTTCAAAGGACGATTTTAAAACTAAGTTAAACTTTGGAGACCATTTTGTAGCAAAAAAAAAGGATGGGGACGAAACAAATTTTCAGTCCCTACCTTAGGGACCAAAATCGTGCTTAACCCTATTAAAAAAAATTAAACTACATATATATTTATACATAAATAGTTAAATATATAATGACTAATTTTAGGATGTGTTTGGCAAATACGTTGAAAGGAGAAAGCACATTACAACTTCTTGAAAGTTTTAATTTTTGGTTTGGCTAATTTTTTTCTCTATACACTCATAACTCAGAAGTGATTTTGTTCACAAAATCACGTTTACAAAAAGCAATAATTTTTAGCTTTTACGTTGCACTAACGGGCTTTTAGCCATTAATATTCAACATTTATTTTCTTTTTACCAACTTTATCCTTTATACATGTTATTGTATTATTTATAAAATTTTTATTATTTTTCTTTATATGAGCTCTTTTTTCTATTATTTATTATTTATATTTTTTATTAATTTTTTGTTTGACATTATATATTTTTATAATTGTGATTTTTGTGTATTATATTTGTTATTATCTTTTTATAATATAATTTATTGATCCCATTAGATAAAATAAATTAAACAAAAAATAACTATAAATAATAATAATAGTAAAAAATTATAGTGTATTGAAAAAAAATTCTAAAAATATACTATATAAAAAACATATAAGAAAAAATATAAAAAAATTAAACATGTATAAAAAAATAACATTATAATTTAATATCATGTTCTTTTTAGTAATTATCTATCTAAAAGTGATTTTAACTAATATTATCCAAATAATATTTATTTTGTTAAAATTAATTTTGGTATAGAGTTGACAAACATAAATTATGGTGACACAAACTTACTTCTACCCAAAATTAATTCTATAAAATCACTTTCATTCAAACTCCAGTTTGATAAACCACGATCTAAACACACACTTAGTAGTTGATTTTAGTGTATAAATAATATTTTTTATTTAAAATAGCCAAAATATAACAGCTAAATAATATATTTCAAAACAATAGCAATTTAGTAATTAATTCTAAAATCAATGCTAAATAAATAAAAAAATACTCTAAAATACTATTAGAGATGTTTAATTATTAAGAAGGATTAACTTATAAAATATTTAAAGAGAATGACCGAATTTAAAAAAAAAACATAAATATTATTACATGATAAAGACTCTATAGTGCAGGAGCTGTATCAGATAAAAAAGATTAGTTAGTATAACTGAAATTAGTCAGGTTGTTAGTATGCTATGCAACTGGCAAACAGTGCAGCAAGTCAATTATGTTAGATTAGTTTTATATATATATATATATATCTCTGAGATTCTTCTAAATCAATTTTGTGATAAATGAAATCAGATTCTTCCTTCTCTCTCCTTCTCCTCTTTCTCTGCTAGTTGATCCCTCTTCTTTTTGTTGCTCTCTTCTCTTGCTTCGTTCCCTCCTTTTCTCTTCTTTTCACACTTGAACTCAGTTGACAGAGTTGATGAGAGTTGTTCTGTTTCATCCATGGCTGTTTCAACATGGTGCGGTGAGTGTGGACTGAAGTAGAGGCTCCGATAACGAGATTGAGTGTGAAAGGTTCCGATCTGAAGAATCGTGCAACTGTGCAAGGATCTTGAGTAAGGAAGCTCGGGATCTGGTCGGTAGAATTTGACGACCCTTGGAAATTGAACCAGAAATGGCAGAACAAGTTCCGCAGAACATTGACATTCAAGTTCTTGCAAACCTGTTGAATTAGGTCAATCAGCTACAATCAGCTACAAACCGTGCGAACATGAATTCGATAATGGATTCGGTGTGTCTTTATTTTTTGCATCCTAGAGAAATTCCAGGAGTGCCTTTAGTTTCAGTAATTCTTGGTGCAAATAATTACCATGCATGAGAGAGAGCTATGTGGAGAGCGTTGAAGTCAAAGAACAAATTAAAGTTTGTTGATAATTCCATTACTAAACCAGTAGAAGAAGACTCTTTGTTTGAGGCATGGGATAGGTACAACACCTATATTGTGTCTTGGTTGAATCTTTCTTTGAGTACAGAGATAGCAAAAGTGTCATGTGGATGAACAATGCTGCTGACATCTGGAATGTGCTGAAACACAGGTATTGTCAGGGTGACTTGTTTAGAATTGCGAAATTGCAAGAAGAGTTGTTTGCAACATAACTAAACAGGGTGACTTGAGCATCACTGCGTATTTCAACAAATTAAAGGGGCTCAGGGAGGAATTAGACAATTTTTCTCCTGTGCCAGCTTGTAAGTCTTGTATTATTGGAGAGTGTGAATGTGGCCTTGATGTTGTGAGAAAGCATAAAGAAGACATGTGTGTGGTTAGGATGCTAAGAGGCCTCAATGATCAATATGCTGTTGTAAGATCACAGGTAATGCTCATGAAACCACTTCCCGATGTTGATGCTGCGTTTTCATTGCTTCTGCAGCAAGAACGACAAAATGTGGAATCGCTTGAATGTAGAACCTTGATAGCCAGCTTAGACACAAAGTCGAATTATGCCATGAATCCCCAAACAAGCTCAAACACGAGAGGGGGAAGAGGCTTCAAAGGTAAAGGTGGTAGAACCACTTATGGAAGAAGCGGCCGAACTCAAGGATTCAAGCAGTGCATCTTTTGTGGAAAAAGTGGTCACACTGAAGACACATGTTATAGAAAACATGGTTTTCCATACCATTTGAGAACTGGAAATGGAAGAAGCATAATCAACAATATAATTGCTGATGAGCATGATGAAAAAGTCAACAATACACCTCAGGAAGTTCAGCATGACTCCGAGATCTCATTTTATGTAGATCAAAAGTTGGCATTATTGGCACTTCTAGAGAAGCAAAAACCACAACAGCAAAGTCATAATCAAACCACCATACTACCATCTAGCCAAGGTATTGCATTCATCATGTCATTAGCTACTTTTAGTCATTGTTCTTGGGTCATTGACTCAGGAGCCATTGACCATGTCTCATATTCAATTAGTGCATTTAAACCTATAGGATGGAACACAAACTGTCACAGATATAGCTGGTACCATAGAGTTTACTTTCCAATTTCAATTAGTACATGCATTGTTTGTCCCGAAATTTAAGTTCAATTTGATATCTGTATCGAAGTTGACTAATGATCTGAAATGCAAGTTCATTTTTTATGACTCCAATTGTGAGATACAGGATCCAGTTTCCAAGAAGAGGATTGGAGTAGCTAAACAAAGAAGGGGATTGTATGCTTTTGAGAATTAAAACCAGTCACAACAACAAAGATGATTCAGAAGCAATTACATATTAGACTAGGTCACATACCATCTCAGAGAACAAATGTGATGCAGAAATCATATAGTTTTTTGAAAAATAAAGGGAACATTGGACCCTGTGACTCTTGTCACTATGCTAAACAAAAATGACTTTCATTTTCTTCTAGCATGTCTAAGTCTGCGAATTTGTTTGAGCTAGTACATATGGATATCTGGGGCCCCATTGAAACAGTTTCCATTAAAAGACACAAATATTTCTTAACTGTAATTGATGACAAAAGTAAATATACTTGGATCTTTTTCATGAAATCAAAGGCTGAGATAGCTTCTCTTGTGCAAAAGTTTATAAATCTTGTTCAAACACAATTCAATGTTTCTGTAAAAAAGATCAGAACCGATAATGGCCTTGAATTCAAGTTAATTTCTTTCTACAATTCCAAAGGCATAGTGCATCAAACAACATGTGTTGAGACTTCTCAACAAAATGGAATCGTAGAAAGAAAGCATCAACATATTTTAGAAATAACTAGGGCATTAATGTTTCAAGTAAACATGCCAAAGAGTTTCTGGACATATGCAGCAGCACAAGCTATTCATATTCTTAATCGCATACCTAGCATTTTATTACAAAATGTTTCTCTTTATGAAATTTTAAAAGGAAAATTACCTGAGATTGAATATATCAGGGCGTTTGGCTGCTTGGCATATGCTGCAACCTTGACAGCTCATAGAAAGAAAGTTAATAAGAGGTCCCGAAAATGTGTACATCTTGGGCACAAACCAAGGACAAAGGGCTATTTGCTATTTGATCTATCAACTAGGGATGTCTTTCTCTCTAGAAATGTTATCTTCTATGAAAATGTTATGCCTTTTGCATCAAATGCATTCTCTGATCCTGGTCAAGCACAAAAGCACACACCATCTAATACACCTACTACATTCACAGATCCATTTGACATTACTCACAATACATCTTTTAACAATCCATTGCATAACACTGTCATGTATTTACCTACATCACAAACAGATGTTCCAAATACCACGTTGCACAATCATGCATCCTATTCTGATTACATTGCTTCTGATTCAAGTGAGTTCCAGATTACTCATGATCATGCTCCCTTAGATGCATTTATCAGATGCTCAAAATTTGAAGCCTCAGGGGTGATTCATCAAGATCACACTGGTCTTAGAAGATTAAATAGGACAAAAAAGCCCCCAACATACCTGAAGGATTTTCATTGTTTGATGTCTTCTGCAATAGATTCAGCTACTCCCAATTCTTCCTTGCAGCATCCTGCCTCACAAGTAAGTACCTCACTAAAAACATACCCATTAGCTAAACTCATGCTTGTAGAACTTAGGAATTATGATGATGATGTTACAAATGCTAATTGGAAGTCAGTCATTGATAATGAACTTCTTGCTCTAAAGAACAATAAGACCTGGACTTTGACTAAGCTCCCTGATGGTAAGAAAGCAGTGGTTGTAAATGGGTCTTCAAACTCAAATTTAACCCTGATGGCTCCATAGAGAGGTACAAGGCACGGCTTGTGGCCCAGGGTTTCTTGCAAACTCGCGGAGTGGACTATAAGGACACATTCAGTCCAGTGGTAAAAATGAATACGTTTAGAGTTGTGATGGCTATTTTGGCTGTAAAGCAGTGGCATTTGCACCAATTGGATGTAAACACAGCGTTCCTACATGGTGATTTAAATGAGACAGTATTCATAAAGCCTCCACCAGGATTACAACTTCCAGAACCAGGCTTGGTTTACAGATTGGACCACTCTCTCTATGGATTGAAACAGGCGAGTAGACAGTGGAACACTAAGCTTACAGCATCCCTCACCAGTCTGGGCTATGTACAATCCAAACATGATTACAGCATGTTTACCAATATCAATTCAAAGCATATGACTGTGATTTTGGTGTACGTTGATGACCTTGTGCTAGTAGGTGATGATATTGAGGAAATCAACCATATCAAACAGTACCTCCATGGCCTCTTCAAGATCAAAGACCTTGGTGAACTCACCTATTTTCATGGCATGGAGATTTCCAGAGGCCCAAGAGGGATTGTCATTTGCCAACGAAAATACTGCCTTGATCTCCTTAAGGATTATGGCATGTTGAATGCTAAATTAGTTTCGACGCCTATGGACTACACCACACATTTATCAAAGAGCTCGGGCACTGTCCTTGCATCAACTTCAGAGTATCGAAAACTTATAAGGCGACTCCTCTATCTTACCAACACCCTACCAGAGTTCTGCTATACAGTAGCAAAACTCAGTCAGTTCATTGACTGTGCAACAGACAAACAGTTTGAGGCAGTTTTGCGAATCCTCAGATATCTCAAGGGTGTACCAGCCTTGGGTTTATTCTTCTCAGCTAACACAGATTTACCACCATCAGGGTTCTCTGATAGCGATTGGGGGACATGTCCTGATTCACAAAGATCAATTACAGGGTATTGTTTCTATCTGGGTACTTCAATCATCTCCTGAAAAAGTAAAAAATAGGATACAGTTGCTACATCATCCTGTCAAGCGGAATATAGGGCCCTTTCAGCAACAACCAAGGAGGCACAGTGGCTAAGGTTCATACTAGAAGAGTTGCAGGTGGATCAGGGGAAACCGATAACAATCTTTTGCGATAGTCAGTCAGCTCTGCACATAGCCGCTAATCCCGTCTTCCACGAATGGATAAAGCACATTGAGGTTGATTGCCATGTCGTGAGGGATAAATGGCAAGAGGGGGTGACGAAGTTGCTCCCAATTTCTAGCACTGAACAAACAGCTGACATCTTGACAAAAACCTTCACTCCTAATCTATTTCGAGCTTGTCATGCCAAACTTGGATTAATCAAAGCATCCAATCCAAGTTTAAGAGGGGGTGTTACATGATAAAGACTCTATAGTGCAGCAGTTGTATCAGATAAAAAGGATTAGTTAGTGTAACTGAAATTAGTTAGGTTGTTAGTATGCTATGCAACTGGCAACCAGTGCAGTAAGTCAATTATGTTAGATTATTTAAAAACTATATATATGTGTGTGTGTGTGTCTATTATTACAGCTAGTTGAATATGAGATTCTTCTAGATCAATTTTGTGAAAAATAAAATCAGATTCTTCCTTCTCTCTCCTTCTCCTTTTTCTCTGCTAGTTGATCCCTCTTCTTCTTGTTGCTCTCTTCTCTTGCTTTGTTTCCTCCCTTTCTCTTCTCTTCACACTTAAACTCACTTAACAAAGTTGATAAGAGTTACTCTGCTTCATCCATAATTGTTTCAACAAATATACCTTTAAATTATTTTTTTATTTATTTATCTCCTGTAGACATAATTATGTATACAAATTATTTTAAAATACATAATATAAGATTTCGAGAATTAGGAACAATTTTATTTTATAAAAAAAAGACTAATATCAAAAAATTATTCTTCTATAACGAGATATCCAACTACACATTAACGAGCTCAAAAAAATTCAATTTAAATAATATCAAAAATAAAAAATTAAATACACCCAAACAAACCACATATTTCTTGTAGAAAAAAATCTAAGATATGAAAAAAAAAAAGAAATGAGACAATACAAATGAACCCTAATTAGAAAAAAATTAAAAAGGTAAGAACACAAAAAAATATAATGATTATTATTTGTAACAAATTAAAGTACTATAATAATTATTTTGTGATTTATACAATAATTATTTTGTAATTTATTTGTCTCTTCATTATTCAGACGATGATGTTGTATTAGTTTTTGAAACTACAGTGAAATAATAAAGTTATTTATTAATGGTAAATTGGTGATTTATAGTAACAAATTTTTGTTGTAGATAATTGTAAATGAATAAAAATTTGAATATAATAGGTAATTAAAAAAATAAACATGTTTATAAAAAAATAATTTAAAGATATATTTGCCTTTACAAAAATAATTTAATTTTTTTAAATATTATAAAAATTAATTCTTCTTAATAATTTTAATATTAATTTTTTTTAAATAATTAAATATTTTTAACAGTCTTTTAAAAAATAATTTTTATAGTTCTAAAAATTAGATCGGATGAATCGGTCAAATCGGTCTAACAGAGAATTGACGGAAAAAAATTATCCTTTTTAATAATTAATTTTACTGTTATTTTATTTCAAAAGTAAATAATTTTTTTGTTAAATTTAATTAAAAATAATTTTTTAACTTTTGTAACAGGAGTCGTATGAATTCCTGACTATCCCCATTCTCTACGCTCCTAGCAAAAGATATATTCGATTTAGATGTGACAGAAGAGGAAAATGCTTCCGGAATCATTTAATGATTATAATGATAAAGCCCATGGCCCAAAGGCCCAATAATGTTGAATAGCGCGTGCTTTTTTTTTTTATTAACCTTTATACCGGCTAACGCATCCATCTTTTCGTCCATCAATAACTGTTTTCAAATTTTAGAAAAAGTAAATACTAATTTTTTTATGAAAAAGTGTAGGGAACCAAAATAAACCAGCAAACTTTTTAAACAATTTTATTTAATAATTAATTTTAAATTTTTTTAAATTCAAAATTTGAATAATTAAAAGTTGATTAACCTAATCCTAAAAAAAAAAAAGTGTAAAAACGCCCCCTTCTCTCCCACTCCTACCCCTGTAGTTACGCACAGAAACCATTCCCCTTCTCCCATTTCCATAGTGACGCTGTCTACACTCCACTCCAGTTGGCACAGCCGCCCCGACACCGAACACCGCGTCGTTAGGCAACATCCCACAGCCACTAGTCTCGCCTCCATGACCACCGCATTGTTGTCTCTTTGGTGCGCCAAATTTTGTGCCAATAGGTAGTTTACTGCAAGAATCATCGCCAAATTTCCTTGGTCCACCGCAAGAATCATTGCCCCGTTACCGTTCTCGCTGATTGAAGGTTTTTGTCTAGTTATTTACTGCTACTTCATAATTTTGCAAGTTATTTTTTTTGTCTTCTATAAGCATGTTTCTTTGATTTCATAACTATTGCTAGTGCTTACTTGGTTTCCATATTTTTATTTGTTGAATTTGGTATGAATTATTCTAGAAATTTAAAAAGGAAGACAAGCAACTTTCAGAAAGGAACAGAAGCATATATGTGAAGATCTAATTCTTTGCAAAGAGTAAGTTCATGTTTGATCACTATAGCCATTAACTCTCATTCTCCCACTATACTTAGATATACTCTTAAATAATGGACTAATCAACTTGTTATGCATAACGCATATAGATAATAGGCTTATGTTCATTGCCATGGGTTAGGTGAAAATTGATTAATTGATGGAATATAATTAGACTAGGGTGAAATTACCATTGTAAACTAAAAATGAATGTAAAAAATTGAATAATTGATATTTATTTTTATATTTTTTGGATGTTCTTTTTTGATACATTTTTTATGTTTTTTAGGAATGGTATTATCATTATGTGTTTCTATTTTGATTTGGTTGTTCTCTTTGTAGAGTAAATTGAAAAAATGGATTTATAAGAGCAAAGGACAACCCACAATTCATGAGTGATATATGTTTTCTATGCTCGTTAGCAAGTAATTTAGATAATTGGCTAGAGATAAACTTCAGGAAAAGAAGATGGATGGCTGTGGCAGAAGTAAAAGAAACCTGTCCTTGGATGAAGGAGGCTTTAGATATATTGATTCGAAGACAAATTCAGTTGTAGATTGTAAAAATTGTAGGCATCACTTACTTTTGGAACCTGCAAAAGTGTGGAAGAGCAAAAAATTAAAAAAGAGATATGAGATTTTTGGAATTGAATGAGTTAAAATTGATTATCAACTTGAAAAATTACAATTATTCTTTTGTTAAACAAATAGATGTTTTTTTTTATACTAAGTGAATGATTCTTTTTTATTAATTTTGGTTATGTTGAATTCATGTATTGACAGTGTTTCAAATTGTATAGATAAGTTGAATGAATATTATGATTCCTTTCATTGTATTTTAGCATGATGACAAATTTATAGTTACTTATATAGGATATTTTTTTTTATTTTTTATTCACATGATTTTTATTAAAGTAACATCTATTTAGTATGAAAAATGAACATCTTGATATACTTGACAGAGGTAGCATCCACTTATATCTTTATAAAAATAATTAGGTACCTAACATAAGTTACTTTATTGTAGAGATGATTTATTTGATAGTGATTATAAGTATCACAAAAGAAGGGAAAAAAATTTGAATTTATCCTGTTGCTTGATGATTAAAAAAATTTAAGTAAGGAAAAAAAATAAGAAAAAGAACAACAATATCTTATTTTCAAACTTAAAAATATATTATACCAAACATTAGTACCTTAAATAGACAGAGTAATTTGCAACCTCCACACAAATAGCATTCTAATTTTGCATTTTTTATTTGAACATCTTAAATTTCTTAGTCGGATCTAGACAATCATTCTTTTGAATTTTGAAATTATCATCCAAATTAAAAAAATAAAAGCCAAGAAATTGACTAAAATCATAACAAAAAAGAAATGATTTCTTCATGCTATACTTGGCTTCTAGTATCTAAATAAAAGGATTTTCTTTATTCTTCATCTTTCTTCTTGAACTCAATGAAAAATACAATCACTTCCATTGGTTTGGCTTTAAAACTGAAAAGTATACATTTAATCTACAATTGTTCAAACACATGCATAAAGATACAATAATTAAAACTCAAAGCCAACATACACAAGCTCAAAAAAAAAAAAAACAAAACAAAACAAAAAAACAACCAGAAAAGAGACAAATGAGGAGATTCTTAAAAGTAAAAGGATCAGATTCTTCAGTTTCAACAACCTTCCATAGTTTCTCTTGAAGATTCCTTACTTTGTCCTCGATTTTTAAAAGCTTTCTCCATTTATATGCAGTCCATAGACCAAAGTCACCATATACAACAATATAGGAAGCCCATACATAAGGGTAGGTTTTTGCATGCTCTTTGATTTTGAGATACTATTTCTGCAATGAATCTATCAAGTTCACAATAAAAGAGCCACTTGCTACTTGATCATCATTCATTAGTATTCTGGATCAGTGTAGCAAAACTTGTTGCTTGTGGCTGATTTACCATGCTCCTTGCCTGTAATATTCGGCTATGGATAGTATGATAGTTGCATAACCAATGATCCTTTTACAATGGAGTTCTGTAAAATAACATCAAAACATAAACACACAGCATACAGAATCAAATAAATTCCATCTATTCACGATAAAATACAACATCCAATTTAATTTAAAAAGAACCATCTATCTATTAATTAAAATGAACATCGGTTTTAGTTGATAAGAAACATCTAACAAATTAGAAAAAATTTCACCCTTGCACCATGTTTAAATAACTACACTCAAACCCAACTTCAATTCAAACAAATTTAAACTAATTTTTTTCGTAACTCCCAAACCACATAGAAAAGAAACCAGGAAAATATGTCAATGTAGAATTCAACAATTCAGGTAGAACCAGTAACATGCAGAAGTCGATTCAAATCATATAATCAACACAAACTTCTACAACGATTTAAGAGAGACATCCAAAAAAAAGCAACATCCGTTTACCTTTAAGAACTTAAAAAATTAATTTTGGGAAACATCCATGTACAGGAACAAATGAAACATCAATCTAAACCAAAAAGTAACATCATCTGTAGACCATCTCTTCACGATAAAATGATAAAATGCAACATCCAATTTACTGTAAAAAGAACTATCTGCCTATTAATTAAAATGAACGTCCTCTTTACATTCAAACCTAAATTCAATTCGAAAAAATTAAACTTACTTATAACTACCCTAACCATCTACTAACCTGTTGGAGACCAATGTGGTGAATGACGAGCTGCAGCGCACAACGGAAAAGGAAGAAACGTTTCGGCGCGTCGTGGAGGCAGTGGCAGACTTGATGCGGCATGGTGGAAGGTTGAAGGTGGCAACGCGACGACGCGAGTTTGGGAAGATCACGAGTTCGCGGTAGCTACGTTGACCAGAGTCTGAACCAGTGGAGGAAGCCATGAGACTCGCTGTTGACGACGACAGCGTCCTCGCGTGCAGTGGTGACGTCGTCGAGTTGAGAGACGGAAAAGGCGCTGAGCAGTGCTGTTGAAGATGACGGAGTGGCGTGGAAAGGAGGTCAGCAAGGCTTCGCCGTTTGAGGGAGGTTTATCGACAGGATAGAAAGAAAAAGGAGATGAACGGCCGTGGTAAAAGAAGGAATGGTGAAATAGTGAAATATAATTCTAAATTAGGGTTGGGGGTAATGGAGAGATGATTTTTTTTTTTTTTGTAGTGAGCTTTGGATCAACCTAATAAAAATTGATAGAAATTTTTCTTGTTTCCTAGCAAAATTCTTTTTTTATTCGAAAAAATTACGTGGTGACAAAATAATACTTGAAACTGTTATTGATAAAAAGACCATTAAAAGAAGATTAATTTTCCGTTATTAATTGAGTTATCTTATCATAATTACAAAAGCTATTGATAATTTTTATTTATATTTTTTATAATTTTAAAAACATTTTAATTTTAATTAATTTTCTAAAAATTATAATCCTCGTTTTTCTGAAACTCTTATCTCTTTTTAATTTTTATTCATCATCGTCATTCTCATCCACTTTTCTTCTTCTTTTCCAATTCTCTTTGTATGCTTATCAGCAGTCCTAGGGGCTAACATTTTTTTAAATTTTGAGATATCAAACAACCAGCATTGGAGAAAGAATGAATAACAAAAGTGAAATTTTATCATGCGCATGAGACATTTAAAAAAAAATATATTTACTGACTAAATGATGATTAAATTTGAATATTTGATTAAAATTATTGGTCACTTAAACTTTCTGATTCTTATTAGTTGTTGAAGGAGTGGAAGGAGGTGGTTTCAATCTGAGGCTATCAAACAGTAACAATAATGATGCAAAATCAAATAGGTGCAGGAGAAGAGATGGTAAAAAATAGAGATGTTGAAGAGATGTTGCTCCTAATCACAAGTAATGTGCGCGCCATATGCATAGAGGTCGTCTCCAATTCATGCGGCAAGTGAGATAGTTAGAGAGGGACTTTGGGTCGAAGGAAAGGATGTGGATGAAAAGAAAAAGAAAGGAAAACTTTCGTACATGGTTCCTTCACACAACACACAAGTGGAAGGAACCATCTTCTTATGGAAGCACTTGTGTAAGCAAGAAGTATATATTCACTCGGGAAAATGAATGTGAATCGAAAAAAGGAGAGTCGAGAATCACATAGAGGATGTTATCAAAGGAGGCTAGTTGCAGTAAGAAGACTTGGCCAATTTCACAAATGTTATATTTTGAAGGCAAGGAGGTCGAGCCTGGAAAAAAAAAAGTAAGGATTATAAATAAAACGTGCTCAAATTCAAAACTTGAACGCAGCGATCTAAAAGTAGTGGGAAGTTAAAATTAGAATGTGGTTTGAATTATTTGACCTTCAAGGAGGGGATCAGAACTCAGAAGGTAAGTAAGTAAGTGTATTTGACCACCAAGAAAAATCATTTCAAACATTTGAGTTTCTGTTCTCTTTTTTCAATTAGTTCTAGATCTTATTTCTTTATAAGTTTTTTTAAAATGATTGTTAATTCCATTATTTTTTGTAAAACTTTCTCCTTTTTAATAAAAGTTAACCATTTTAAAAGATCTTAGAAAAAAATCTTTCTTTTTAAGTGATTTTTTTTAAGAAGATCTCTTACAAAAATAAAAATAATATCTCATATAAAAATATTTTTTTATGTTAAAAATATTTTTTTAATAAAAAAATTTTAAAAAATATAAATTGTAATTTTTAAAAAATACATTTTTATATTTTTAGTATTTTTATTTTTATTATTAAAATTTTATTAAATATATTAAAAAATAAAAAATATCTTTTTATTAATTTTTTTAATGCTTTAACAGTGACCAAATAACCACTAAAGCATATTGCAAATCTTTGGATCAATAATTATTGTAGAAGTTAAAACTAAAACCCAAACATAATACAATTGAAACGAAAGTTGACATAAATATAATGAGAAGGTTCATAAATTTAAAATCATTCTTAAAATCATATTGATCTGAGTCTTTAGAGCGTGGCACTTGGGATAGGTAAATTAGTCCAAGTGTTATATCCATGAAATCTAACTAGTGAAAAAGATGAAAGTCTATCTATAATAGACAATGATGTCAGTACAAAGACAAAAACTAAGATCAACTGGATAATAGTGTTTTCTTTATGTCAGGAAATTTTTAAAAAGTAAAAATATATAAAATAAAAAATTTAATTTTGATGTATTGATTGTATAATACTAATAATTAATGTGATATTATGTAATTGGATATATGTATAAAATAATTTTACATTCATAGTACATTAAAATTAAAATCATAAAATAAAATAATAAGATCAAATAAATTCATATTAATTAATTAAATATAATTTTTTGTTTTGAGTGGCTAAATAAAAATAAGAAATAAAAAATTAAATATTAAGAAGAGTACATATCAATTAAAAAGAGTACATGTTAAATATAAAATTATTAATATTCCATTCATCTCACATAATAAGATCAGAAAACATGAAAGATGTGTTACAAATTAAAGAACACAATACTATAAATGATAAAGTGCAACTGAAAAATGCTGCTATTCAAATACTCTATAAACTTTTTCAAATAATACAATGGTGAGTGACCTCCTCAATCAAGAAAACATGGGGCAACACCAAAAGGTGTGCCACATAGATGAGGATAACAATGATATCGGCCAGGTGATTTGTATTCCAAGAGAACGAAACATCAAAATTAAGGAAGACAGCTACTCTCACTAAATATGAGGAAGCTATTATTCTTTCGACAGCAAACCAAAGAACACAACAAAACAGACAAGAGAGAGTAAGAAGAGTCCAACTCTTTATCTATGATGTGCATTGAAAAGAATAAAATCATCAAACATATTGTTTACACTTAAAATTTAAAAGTAATTACAAATATAATTAAAATTTTAAATGATGGCTACAACGAACAAATATTTATTCAATCGTTCATCAAATTATACACGTTAACAAAGAAATTATGCCATCAAAACTGAAATTACTGTGAAAAGTTTAACATTGATGACGTGATACTAACAACCTCTAGAACAATTCTATAATGTTGCAAATAGATTATGGGAGGCCATAATATATATGTTTGTTGCAATTTAGGATTTAAAAAATAGAATTTGAAATTTTTTAAAATTTAATTGTAATATTTTTATAATTTAAAAGTTATTTGGATTATAATTTTAATTTTTTAATTTATATTTTAAATATTGAAAAGAGTACATGTAAAACATAAAATCTAAGTATGTATTTGTGGTAATTACTTTTTTTTTAATTTATATAAAAAACTTTAAATATTAAAAAGAATACATGTCAAACATAAAATTTAGGTATGTATTTGTTATAATTGTTTTTTTGAATTTATATAAAAAAGATTAAATATTAAAAAGAATACATGTACTCCCGCCGTCTTCTTTGAGGCAGTGTCTCGGCACCACAACCATGCTTCCCTCCCTCGTTTCATCTCCTTGCTGGTCGCTAGCCGCTTCTCATTTCATCTCCTTGCTGGTGGCTAGCCGCTCGCCGGGTAGGTTTTTCAACTGTTCCAATTTCTTTTTTTCTTGTCTTTCATCCTGACGTTTTTTTCTGATTTTCTTCAAACAAAAATCTACGTATGTATTTGGTGTAACTATTTTTTTTAATTTATATAAAAAAAAGTATATATTAAAAATAATACATATCAAACATAAAATCTAAGTATATATTTGTTGTAATTATTTTTTTTAATTTATATAAAAAAGATTAAATATTAAAAAGAGTACATGTCAAATATTATTATAATTATAAGTTTTTAATTTATATTTTAAATATTGAAAGGAGTACATGTCAAACATAATTATAAGTTTAAGTTTTTAATTTGTATTTTAAATATAAAAAAGAGTATATGTCAAACATAAAATCTAAATATTTATTTGTTATAATTTTTTTAATTTATAAAAAAAATAAAAGATATTGAAGACTATACATACTTAGAATACTCCTCATGGGTCATCAGCTGTACATAGGTGTCCATACCAGTTGTTCTACAGTATCGCAATAATATGTTCACCATATGAGATAGTAATACAAAAAGAGGATGACAACAAATACTGGATGTAACAATATTCTATTTTTTTTATTATTCTTGTTATTTTTTTTTTTTTGTATATATAGAGTTTTTATTTATTTTGTATTATGATTTTATTAGTCCCATAAAAAAATAATAAATTAAATAAAAAAAATTAACATAAAAATAATATTAAAATCATAAGTAATAAAAAAATTATAACTAAAAAAAATTTAAAAAATTAAAATTTATTTAAATATTTAAAATAAAATAAAATAATAATATAATATAAAATAATTATTTAAATTTATATCATTTTTAATAGTTTTTTAATTTTAAATAGTATAATCTAACCATTTAATTTATTATAGTTTATTTTAATATAAAAATGGTTAAATATAATCTAAATTAATACACCAATTTTTTTTTTTTTTTAAATAATAGAAACTGCACTCACACACGAGACACTACCCATCACAATTTCACTGGATTTTAGACCACCAAAAGGGCTAACTCCTTGTACTATTGAAATTCTAAAAAGGCTCCTTCAATTCTCGAGCCACACTGTCGACGAGTGGTTGAATGAAGATGATCTAAACAGTCAACTCTCCCATTTTTTGAGTTCAAATCTGGATTATTACTTTGTACCTGTCGACTTCTCAAAGTAAGTAAAAAAATTTGAAAACATCTTCAATAACTTACTCATCTCTCATAGCAAACTTGAAGACTTAAGAAGAGAGATGTCGGAGATCGACAAAGAGTCTGCACATCTTGATGTTGCATATGCAGAATCAAAAAAATCTTATAAAATTTATGGAACTTATGTTGCAGATGCAGCCCAATCTCTGAAGATGATGGAAAATAATAAACAGCAAGGTAGAAAGATTTATGGTTTGGCACATACATAATCTTAAACTGAATTGAGTTGACATAAAATATTTTTGGAATAAGCCAATTCTTTCACAACAAGTACACTGGAGAACTTTCGGTTGCTGGAAATGTTGGTATCTTATTCATCGGATAAAAAAAAGAGGGAAAAAGCAAAAAAAAAAAAAAAATCTGAGTGAACCTCATTTATGGAAAATGACTTCGTAAGTTTTGACTAATTTTTGGATTTAATGAAACTGGGTTGTACTTGTTAGAAACAAGAGACTGAGAGAGTAATATAAAAAGTGTATTATTGAGTTGTGATCAAAGGTACAATATATAAGGGGTATTTATAGATGCTAAATGAATTAAAGTAATAAAGACATAGAATCCTACGATTAATGTACAGATATACTATATAAATATAGACGATACTAATTGATCTAAATTGATTCTAATGATTCTCTAACATTCCCTCCCCCTCAAACTCAAGTGGGAGCTAAGGATACTAACTTGAGTTTGGATAACAAAGTCTGGAAACGAGTCGGGTGATGAGCTTTCGTGAAGATATCAGCAGTCTGATCTAGTGTTCCAACAACAATGAGACGAAACAGTATCAATAAGGATACGTTGCCGAATGAAGTGACAATCAATCTCAATGTGTTTGGTGCGTTCATGAAACACATCATTATGGGCGATCTGAATAGCACTGCGGTTATCACAAAAAACATCAGTAGGGGACGACTGAGGAGCACCCAAATCTTCGAGAAGCCAACGAACTGAGATAACTTCAGCAGTGGTGTCAGCGAGGGCACTGTACTCAACTTCTGTGCTTGAGCGAGCAGTGAACGTTTGCTTCTTAGCACGCCAAGAAATGAGAGCGTCGCCAAGAAACAAACAGTAACCAGTAGTAGAACGACGATCAGTGGGATCACCAGCCCAATCAGCATCGGAGTAAGTCTGAAGAGACAAAGAGGAATGGGCAGAAAAATAAAGGCCATGAAATAGAGTGCCTTTGATGTAGCGAAGAATGCGTAGAACTGCTGCATAGTGAGTAGTACGAGGAGCTGACAAGAACTGGCTAAGTACATGAACTGGATAGGCGATGTCTGGTCGGGTGACAGTCAAGTAAACGAGACCGCCAACTAACTGTCGATAGAGAGTCGGATTATCCAAAACAGTGCCATCTATAGGGGTAAATCGAACATTAGGCTCAAGAGGAGTAGACTCAGTGCGACTATCTGTAATTCCAGCGCGAGCAAGAAGATCTGAAGCATACTTAGCCTGAGAGAGATAGATGCCATCATCGGTGGAGATGACCTCGAGACCACGAAAATAGCTGAGAGAACCAAGATCTTTCATCTCAAAGGTACGGTGAAGTGAGGCCTTGAGATCAGAGATACCATCAACATCATCCTCAGTAATGATCATGTCATCAACATACAAAAGTAGAAGAACAACTCCACGTTTATTTTTACGAATGAAGAGCGCATTCTCATGAGGGCTAGAAGTAAAACCAAGACTGCATATGGTAGTGCTGAACTTGTCAAACCGTTCACGAGGAGCTTGCTTAAGTCCATAAAGTGCCTTGCGAAGGAGACAAACCTTATTAGAAGGACAAGGATATCCCGGAGGTGGTTTCATATAGACTTTCTTTTTCAAATCCCCATTAAGAAATGCATTCTTCACATCCATCTGACTGAGAGACCATTTTTTAACCGCGGCAATGGCAAGAAGAGCTCTAACAGACGTAAGACAAGCGACAGGGGCAAAAGTCTCTTCATAATCAATACCATACTCTTGCGTACAACCTTGAGCAACCAAGCGGGCCTTATAATGGTCAATAGAGCCATCAGAGCGAGTCTTGATCTTGTATACCCATCTACTGCCCACAACTTCCTAATCAGAAGGAGGAGCAACCAGATCCCAAGTGTGTGCTTTTTCAAGTGCCTGTAATTCTTCTTGCATTGCTTGTTGCCAATTTGGATTTGAGGAGGCTTCTCTGAATGTCTTAGGTTCATGTTGATGAAGAATAGTAGAAAAGCAATGGTAATCAAGAAGATGAGGAGGTGGATTCCGTACCCTAGAAGAACGAACGGGAGGAGGAGGCATGACGGTAAGAGCAGGATCATCGTCCGGTCTGGAATCATTGGGAGATGGAGAAGGCGGAAGAACAGGAGGCTGTGGAGGGTCACTCGAGATAGAATCTGTAGAATCATCACTAGGAAAAAGATCAACATTGGGGTTAGTAAACAAAGGTGACTGAGTAGTAGGAATCGACTCAAAGGATGAGAATCGAGAAAACATGTGGTGCTCCCAGAAGACAACATGACGAGATATACGAATACGTTTAGAGAGAGGATCCCAACAACGATAACCCTTGTGTTCAGTGCCATAACCAAGAAAACAACACATACGAGCCCGAGGCTCAAGTTTACTATGTTCATGAGGCTGAAGAAGAACAAAACATACACAACCAAAAACTCGAAGAGAACTATAATCTGGGGAGGTATGATAAAGACGCTCAAAGGGAGTAACATTACCAAGAACAGAAGAAGGGAGTCTATTGATAACATGAACAGCAGTAAGAACAGCTTCACCCCAAGTACGCTTAGGACACGAAGAAGAAAGGAGCATTGCACGGACGGAGTCAAGAATGTGACGGTGTTTGCGTTCAACTCTACCATTTTGTTGAGATGTACCAGGACAAGAAAACTCAGACAATGTACCCTGTTCTGCAAGAAAGGCTAAGAGTTTGGAATCACGGTATTCCATAGTATTATCACATCGGAAAACCTTAATGACCTTGGAAAATTGAGTTTTAATCATAGTGGCAAAGTTGATATAGATCTGAGGTAACTTATGGCGATTAGTCATCAAATAAACCCAAGTAAAACGGGAATAATCATCAATGAAAACGACAAAGTATCGAGCTCCGCCCATAGAGGCAGTGGGAGCGGGGCCCCAAACATCAGAGTGAATAAGATCAAAAGGTGAGCAAGCAAGAGATGAATTATTGTGAAAAGATAAAGCAGGTTGTTTGGCAGTTTGACAAGAAATGCAATCAAAAGATTCATTTGGAACCTGACCTAAAACACCCTGAGAGACAAGAGGACGCAGTTTTCCTAAGGAGGTGTGGGCAAGATGCTGATGCCATAAGTGGAGGGTAGAGGGAGAAGAAGTAGCACAAAGATTTGGTACATGAGGAATATAAAGATTCTCGAGTTCAAACAACCTTCCGACCTTACGTCCAGTCCCGATGATTTGTCCCGTCCGAGGATCCTGTACACGACAACCAGAAACAGAAAACGTGACTTCAAAACCCAGATCAACAAGTTGACCAACTGAAATAAGATCGAAGTTTAATTTGGGAATATAATAAGTATCAGGAAGATTAAGAGTTGACTGGGATATAGAACCCTTGTGTGTTGCGTGCAAGAGAGAGCCATTTGCAGTATTGACAGAAGGTCCATTTGTAGTGGTAGACATGGACGAGAAAATATTACGCAACGGAGACATGTGATTAAAGTAACCCGAGTCAAAGTACCATTTAGAATTACCTGGAGAGGTGGAAAAAGCAGCAGGGGTATTACCAGAAACAGAGAGAAGACGCTGAAGAAGAGATGCAATATCAGAAAGAGAGACAGGAGACGAGTTGAGTAGACTAGGACGTGGTGGGCGAGTAGGACAGGCAGTAATTAAATGTCCCGAGAGCTTGCAGTAACGGCAGAACAGCTGTGAACAATGGTAGCTAAGATGACCTTTCTGGTGGCATGTGCGACATTCAACAGAAGGACAGTCGGAGAAGAGGTGCCCAGAACGGTTACAGTTTCGACAGAATTTACTCTTTCTATCGGTGGCAGCAAAAACATCTGGCTTTTCCATGATAGCAGTCACAAAGATCAAAGAGAGAAGAGAAAACGGCAATTTCGGAGCAGAAAATGAGAAATCAGAGTGCAGAATCAGAAAGAGCTCACCAAAAAACCTTAGGGAGGGTCCCACTTGTCTGCCACGTCAGCGCCACGTCAGCAGGGACGTCAGTGCCACGTCAGCGGAACGGTGACATGTGGGCGGCGTGATTGGAGGCGAAGGACACGTCAGCGCTGACAAGGTGCGCGGATCAACCAACTGTCCGGGTCAGGTCTGTGCGCGGGTCTGGTGGGTCGGTGCAGAAGCGGTCGCGGGTTGAGCGAGGAGAAGCGTGGGTGCGACATGTGGGAGCGTCTGGGCCGTTGATCTAGGGCCCAATCCAACGGCGTGGAATTAATCTGGAAAGGAGAAGAAGCTGATGACGACAGGGACTTCCGGCGGCGCGTGGAGGCGCGTGAGACGGTTTTCGGCAATGAATCTAGTGGCGTTGGAAAGCTTGCAACGAGGAGAATGCGAGGATGGCGGCGGTGACGAACCAAAGCGTCGGGAGAGACTCGAAAAGTGAGGACAAAGTACTGCCAGAGGAGACAAACTAAAAGAGCTAGAAACCAATTGTTTCTGAAAAAAAAATAACCTAAGCTCTTGATACCATGTTAGAAACAAGAGACTAAACTGGAGAAAGGATTTGTATGTTATTAAGTATATTCAAGTTGTCTGTAATAATACAATATAGAAGGATATTTATAGGTGTTAAGAGAATCGAAATAATAAAAACGTAATATCCTATAATAAATATTTAGATATGCTAAATAATGCTAATTAATCCTAATTGATCCTAATTATATTCTAATATTCCCCCTCAAAAACTTATTTAAAATAATGAAATAAAAGGAAAAAAACTGCATAAACTGATAAAACGGGTGTAGACGGAACTGTCGGAAGGAAGCGTAGACGGAACTGCAGGAAGCGCAGACGGAACTGCCGCTTATCTGAAAGAAGCGCAGACGAAACTGCCGTTTGTCCGAAAGAAGCGCAGACAGAACTGTCACTGTTTGAAGGAAGTGCAGATGGAACTGCCGTAAGGAAGCGCAGATAGAACTGCCGGAAGGAAGTGCAGACGAAACTGCCACGAGGAAACACAGATGAAACTGCCTCAAAGAAACACAGACAAAACACAGACGGAACTGTCACGAAAGAAGGCAGACGGAACTGCCACGAGAGAACGTAGACGAAACTGTCGAAAGAGAGCGAAAACTATATGATTTTTTCATGAGAATAGGTAAGCAGCGGATGACAATGGTGTTTGATAATTCGACTCGGAAAAATATAAAACAGAGAAAACAGGCTAGTCGGTGAGGTGAAAAAAAGTATCAAAGGAGTGATAAATGGTAAGGAAAAATGGCATAGAAAAAAAAGTGCAAAAACTACGGTTAATTTCACCGCAAGGAAAACAACCTATTCTCTTCAAGGAGGATATCATGGCTCTGATACCATGTTAGAAACAAGAGACTGAGAGAGTAATCTGAAAAGTGTATTATTGAGTTGTGATCAAAGGTACAATATACAAGGGGTATTTATAGGTGCTAAATGAATCAAAGTAATAAAGACATAGAATCCTACAATTAATGTACAGATATACTATATAAATATAGACGATACTAATTGATCTAAATTGATTCTAATGATTCTCTAACAGTACTATTACTCTTAAAACTTTCAATCTTCATTTTTTTTTATTTGTAAATTGGGTCCTTATTGAACAATCCCTAATCTAGCTAGTGTTTTGCATTTTTCCCTCTTCTTTCTTCTTTCAGAGCTTCCTCAATTAAGAAGTGTCACATCAATGGAGCTTCCTCAATTGAGAGTCTTTTATATAAAATTTAGTTCTGAAGAAGTTTCAAAACCCATGACCAAAATAAAAAAGAAGAGGAGTTTCATAACTTTTTGTACAAGAGTGGCATGGTAGTGCAATCGAATAGAGTCATAGATCCAATTGCAGGTGTTAAAGTAGCAGCGCTTGTAGCTAAAACGTGTGAAATGAATGCAGAAAAGAGGAAAATGAAGGGAATTGGCTTGAATGCATTAGAATGGCAAAGCTCAATTATATATAAGAGAAGAGCTATTCCCTTAAATAGATATATATAATACTAGTGCAATGACCCTTGCAAAGCACGGACATAGCACGAAAATAAACGTTAGATATACGTGAATTTAAGGGTGTTCATGGATCAGATCGTATTCGCAAATCCGTAGTAAATATCCGCATCCGATTCAAAAATTGTAGATACGATTCGATCTGCATATTGATCGGATTGGATAGAACCCGATCTGCACTCTTTACGGATCGGATTGCGGATATCTGCTCTACATCTGCATATCCGATCTGCAGATCCGCATAATAATAATTAAAATATATATATATATATATTTACTTGTTTGTATGTTTTAGTTAGTAATTATTATTTATATATTGTTTTATTTTATTTTTGTTATTTAAGAAAAGTTTGATTAAAAATATTTTAGGAATAAATAAGTTTTAAAATGTGAAAAAAATATTTTTATTGAATTTTTTACATAGAAATATGATTAAAAAGATAAGGTTCAATTATGCGGATATATCTGATATCCGATCCGATCCGATCCGCACATTTGCGGATCAGATCGGATCCGATACTAAAAAATACGGGTATCATATTCGATCCAATCCGATGGAAATTATGCAAATCAGATCGAATTTTTTGCCATATCTAATCCGATCCGATCCGCGTACACCCCTACGTAAATTAAAGTGGTAAGTAATAGAATCAATATTCAATTAGCATACATGAAATATTTGTTATAATAACTAATTTTTAGTTTACATGAAATATTTTTTATAATAATTTAATTTATACAATTTTATAATAATAGATAGCCCATTAACAAAGTAAAACAAATGTTAAGACTCTTTGGTTCTTTTCAAACAGTTTATATTGCTTTCATAACCAATTTTTTTTGGTGACTGCTTTCATAACCAATTTGTTCCTGCTTCAAGCTCCAGTTATTTAATTTTAATATTTATATAGGCTGAACTCCATCTTTAAATACAAAAAGAACACATTCTATTGGTGAAATAAACTCTTTGTTCATCTCTAAAACTCTCAACAATGGAATGATCAATCTGTATAACAAGAAGTCCGTGCTATGCACGTGAATGATAAATGTGCTACATGATTATATGATAACTACTTAATTGAATAACCTAACATAAACAAAAGTGTATACTTAATTAGGTCATACTTAAAAAGATAAAACACAAAATTATCACAAAAGAGACCTACTAATAGAATGACTAAAAAAAGAACAAATTCATAAAAGACCTTAATATTTACACGAGACCGTGTAAAACAGTTTTCAAAACATTACATACTTGACATAAAAAAACTATGCATCCACTTCTCCAAATTTGCAAAAAGAGTTTACTCTGATGTAAAACTAAGTCTAAATATAACTAAAACACACCATACTTTCTTTATATCAACCCCGAACCTCAAATGAAAAGCTTAAAACATTAAAAATACAAACTTCCAAAAAAAAAACACATAACAATTGATATGTTTAATTGGCAATAAGTTCAAAATGACCGAATAGAATTTAAATCAGAGTCTAATAACTCTCCTGTGCACATCATGAACACCATAATTTGATGTTAAAAAAAAAAAAAAACGAAATAACCAATGACTTAAGGATAGCATATGAATTAAGTATTAAAAAATTATGGAATCAAATCAATAAAATAAACAAAATGTAAATGATATATCATTCTAAGGGATCCTGCTCTTTAAATGTTAAATTAGTGAATGTTTATTCACTAATCCGTCTTTGCATTTCCAAGCAATAATCTTCATGACAAATAAGATGCACCCTACTCCCCTCATAATAGAGGCTATTTTCATAACTAAAACATTTTACCTAACTTAAAATTTCAATTTGCAATTTACCATCTACAAAAATCACATCCTGCAGTTGAATTCCCACACAGAAAACACTTATTGCAACAACAATTAGTCTAATCACTTGCGTATTGCATCTACCACAGAAGCAGCAAAGCAATTTAGGAAACTTTCAATTATCAAAAATGCAGCAACTTATCATCCTTTCACTTCTTTTATATTTAGATATTCTACAAAGACAACCCTAAAAATCGTTCTAGAGATACCAATCATAGAGCAGACTGTAAAGAAAAAATTGACTGCTCCAAGCTATGAAAATTGTCATCTATCCTTGAATACTTCATATCCAACCTCATTGACCATAGTTGGGACTATAAACAGTGATATGAAGGCATAGGTCAATAGGTTTCAGTTTTATTTTATCATACTCTAGGGATCACAAATATGGGAGCAATCAAAATAGATATGGAGAATAGAGAAAAGAAAAGAGTTATTTTGTTAATAATGGAACTCTTTTCAAATGCCTCCTATAATTGAGGTCCAGAAAATTATTTTGTTAATATCATTTATTAGCCTACTCTTCTCAAATGCCTTCTGTGAATTGGGAGTCTTTTTTATAAAATTTAATTCTCAAGAAGTTTCGAACCCATGACCAAAAAGAAAAAGGAATTTCATAACTTTTTGTACAAGAGTGGCATAATAGTGCACGTATGGGTAGCAACTAGCAAGCAATGATCATGGTAGTTCACAAAAGAAAATGACAAATTTTATTCTCATTAAACTAATTCAAATGAAAACCAAAAAAAAAAATAAACAATGATCTATTCCACCAAATATTTAAAGGTGTAAAGTCAGGTGCAGACTTCACGTGAAGTTGATAGCTAAGAGTCTCATTAGATGAAAATTTAGTCAAATCAGTCAAACCATTTAACAGTTCTCAACTATCATCTTCACGTGAAGTCGACTGCACATGGGTTTCCACCGTATTTAAAATAATAAATGAAACTTGTCAAACGCTTTCTCCTGATTAATTGAGGCATGCAGGAAGAGCG
Organism: Arachis hypogaea; assembly: GCF_003086295.3. Lineage (NCBI taxonomy): Eukaryota > Viridiplantae > Streptophyta > Magnoliopsida > Fabales > Fabaceae > Arachis > Arachis hypogaea. The sequence continues at coordinate 7,818,305 of NC_092054.1, read as the reverse complement.
GAATTTATGCTGATTACAGAAGAAGCCAAATAGTTGGAACAAGCATGAAGTTGTGGAAGCAAACAGCGCATTCAGTTTTGGTCTCGTTTTCCTTCTCCACTTCTGACAGGCGGCCAGGCTTTCTTGGTGGCTACCGTGGCTATCCCGGGCTTTAGACGTGGTTCTTGTTCTGCTGTTCTAGGCACTACCGTTACAGTAGTGGTGACGAGGAGGTTTACGCCTACAGAACTGTGTGTAACTGGATCTGAATGATTAGAGTTTTTGATTTGTGACCTTGTCTGCTGCGTCTCCTTCACTGTGCTAATGCTTACCATCACTTGTGGAGTTGGAGCCGTAACCACCTCCGCATTACGTTCAATTTGAGCCTCTGTCGTCTCATTCTTCTCGTCTTTGTCCAATACATACCCTACTGCCAGTGGTATCAGAATCAAAAGATTAATAACAAAAAATATCCCGAGAGCCAACGCCAACGCCACATTGTCGACAATCTTATCTGGGACAAAATTTGATAGGACCCCAAAAATAACTATCAAAGCAAACATCATCAGGAATGCCGCTGTTGGATACCAACTCAAGAAACAATAACATGTACAGCGTCCAGAAGGCTGAGCCATTATTATATGGAGGCTTCAGTTGCAATCCTACTTTATTTACTTCTACCCTTGTACTCTCACCCTCACCCCTATCTGCTCTTCTTCTGCTTCGGAAAAGAGGAAGAGGAGAATGAAGGGGAATTGGTTAATTCAGCCTTTAGGACTTTAAATGTTCAGGTTTTAGTCAGTTTTTTTATTTAAATAATATTAATTAATTAATTTAAATGTATATTTTTATAAGAAGTTATCTATTTTTTAGTTTTTTTCTCTTTTAAAGACTGACGGACAATTTTAAAAGATACTTAACATTTAAAAACCAAATCTATTTTTTATCTAATTAAAAATTTAATTTTGATTAATTAATTAAATTGATTTTATATGATAGAATTAGTTATTAACCAGTTATAAAATTTAAAAATTAGTTTTTTATTGGTTATAAAAATAAAAACTAATTTAAAAAAAACTGATTTTTTAACAAATAAAACCGATTTTTAGACCAAGAAATCAGTTTTCTAAAAAAAAATTATTTTTTTAAAATTGAGTTTTAATCTAAAAAATTAAAATTAAAATTTTTAAAATTTGATTTTAGTTTTAATTAATCAATTAAAAATTGGTTTTTTTTAATTTAGTTTTCGTTAATTAATTTTAAAAAATATGAATATAATTTTAAAATTATTTTATTAAATTAATTAATCAAAATGTAGTTATAATTTTTTAACGGAGTAGCTACATTTTAGTTTTTTTTAATGTACACAGTACATGGTACACCCCTAGAATTGGCTTGAATGCATTAGAATGGCAAAGCTCAATTATATATAAGATGGTACGGATCCGGTCCACGGATCCATGATCCGGGATTAAACCCAAATCCAGCTACCCGGGTCCGACACGCCCCACTCTTTTAGAAGGCCCGAAGCCGGCCCTCTAGAACTCCTAACCGACTTTCGAATTCAAACGTCTTCCTTATCTTAATCAAACAAGATAAGATAAGATAGATACTATCACCTATAAATAGAGGACCCAGATCCCTCCAGGTATTCACTCATCCCACTCACCTAATACCTCTCAGATCCATTCTGACTTGAGCGTCGGAGTGTCTTTGCAGGTACCTCCCCCGTCGCTCCCGCCAAGTGATCCGGCATCTGCCTCAACCCGCAAGTTCTCGATCCATCTCTCAACCCGTACCAGAGACATCTTGTACATTGGCGCCGTCTGTGGGGAACTACGCCGGTTGAGCCGGAATGGGGGACACACCCGAAGAAACCTCCCTAAGCCAAGGTGACTCTCGAACCAGGAACCCGACTCCCGAACACCAGGAGGTCACGAATCGCGAAAGGATAGCAAGCACCATTCACCACGCCACTCCAGCACATGATAAGGAAAACGAACACATCATCGCGGAACCGCGACACCCCAAAAACACGGGGGACAAAGTAGCACAAATAATCCAAGATCTATGCCTTAGAGTCCAGGAGCTAGAAGGAAGAGTGGCCACCAAGGAAAGGCTCAGCGGCGAAAACAAAAGCCACACAACCTCTAGGTCAAAATCTCACGGCCGGTCGCCAACACGACAACACGACGGGAGAAGCCATAACAGCACCTCGCGCGGTCCCAGGCATGAAAAGTCGCCAGAACGGCGACACAGTAAAAGGTACAACCGCAGTGCTTCCCGAGATCTAAGCCATCGACATGACTCAGACGAAGACCGACGACACCGAGAAACCAAGCGCACGAGAAACGACTACACAATAATGGGAGTCACCCCCTTCACGGAGAGGATCTTAAAAGCAAAACTACCCAAAGGATTTGACAAGCCCACGGACATGAAGTACGACGGAACAAAAGACTCCCAGGAACACCTAACGGCCTTCGAGGCCAGGATGAACCTAGAAGGTGCGGCCGACGCAGTCCGATGCAGAGCTTTCCCGGTAACCCTAGCCGGACCGACAATCAAATGGTTCAACGCCCTCCCCAACGGATCCATAGCCAATTTCCATGACATTTCGCGAAAGTTCACGGCCCAATTTACAACCAGAATTACCAAGGCAAAACACCCCATCAGCCTGCTAGGGGTCACACAGAAACAGGACGAATCCACACAAAAATACCTCGACCGCTTCAACGATGAATGCCTAACGGTCGACGGACTCACGGATTTCGTCGCAAGCCTCTGCTTAACCAACGGGCTCATGAACGAAGACTTCTGCAAGCACCTCACCACCAAACCAGTATGGACCATGCACGAGATCCAGAACGTCGCCAGAGCCTACATAAATGACGAGGAGGTCAACCAGGTCGTCGCCGCCAACAAACGGCAATACGGCAACGCCCCACACGGCAACCCGACATCTCGCCATAACCCAATGCCCAGAGAAAGTCAAAGGGAACCACCTAAACAAACAAACGCAAACGACCACCCAGGATCGGCAAATTCTCCAATTACACACCCCTAACAGCCCCAATTACCGAGATATACCACCAGATAGCAGATTGAGGTATTATCCCAAAAGCCCGACAACTCAGAGAAAGAACGGGCGGCAACAAAACCTTTTATTGCGATTACCACCGAGACTACGGGCACAGGACACAAGACTGTTTCGACCTTAAAGACGCTCTCGAGCAAGCCATAAGAGACGGCAAGCTCCCAGAGTTCGCCAAAATCATTAGAGAACCAAAATGCGCGGAAAGAGACAGATCGTCCGAGAGGGAAGGACGCAACCCGAGAACACAAAAATAACCCCCCAAAGAAAATTCAGACGACGATCCGACCATAATAGTAAACGTTATCACAGGCAAAGATGTATCAGGCAAGTCAAGATCAACACTAAAAAAGGATCTCAAAGTCTTGGCCGTCAGAGATCAAGCTCCAACTACCACAGCCGACAAAACGATAGCTTTCCTACCCGAGGACTGCCAGCACGGCACCTCGACGAAAGACGCACCTTTCGTCATCTCGGCAAGAATCGGAACGGGACTAGTTCGGAGAATACTGGTGGACACCGGCGCAGACTCCAACATCCTCTTCCGAGGAGCCTTCGACAAACTCGGGCTCCGTAATGAAAATCTCCAAACACACCGCAACGGTGTCACGGGACTCGGAGACAACTTCCTCAAACCGGACGGCTCCATCACCCTCCCCCTCACCGTAGGAACAGGCGACCAAAGGAAGACAATTCTGTCAGAATTTGTGGTCCTAAAAGACTCCACCGCCTACAACGTCATCCTCGGAAGAAAAACGATCAATGACTTCTCAGCCATCATCTTCACCAAATACCTCCTTATGAAATTCATAACGGAAGACGGCTCCATCGGGACTATCCACGGAGATCGGAAAGTCACAGCAGAATGTGACAACACCAGCCTGGCTTTATGAAAAAAATCTCGCGACGCGGCTGGAATATTTCTAGCCGACCTGGACGCCCGACAAGACGGCCAGCCTAGGCCAGAGCCAGAGGGCGACATGGAAAAACTACAAATAGGGCAAACCAGAGACGAATACACCTTCATCAATAGGAACCTCCCATATGACCTTAAAGAAGATATTTCCCAATTCTTGAAATAAAACAGAAACTTGTTCGCTTTCACACCAGCCGACATGCCTGGGATAGACCCCGACTTAATGTCCCACCGGCTAGCCGTAGACCCCAAAGCCAAACCCGTGGCACAAAAGAGACGAAAAATATCGTCAGACCGAGCGGCCGAGGTCAAAAGACAAGTAAAAGCCCTACTCGAAGCAAACTTCATCAGAGAATTGCCCTATACGACGTGGTTAGCAAACGTCGAACTAGTAAAAAAGTCCAACGGGAAGTGGCGAATGTGCGTCGACTACACGGACCTCAACAAAGCTTGTCCAAAAGATGCCTTCTCCCTACCAAACATAGACGGATTGGTAGACGCAGTGTCCGGCCACCGATACCTCAGCTTTATGGATGCATACTCTGACTACAATCAAATACCCATGCACCAGCCCGATGAGGAGAAAACAACATTCATCACCCCCGACGGGATGTACTGCTACACAGTCATGCCTTTCGGCCTAAAGAACGCCGGAGCCACCTACCAAAGACTCGTCAACAAGATATTCCAAAACCTGTCCGGATCCAAATTAGAAGTCTACATAGACGACATGCTCGCCAAAACTGAATCAGGCGAGCAACTCATCAACGACCTGAGGCTCATAATGAACACCCTACGAAAGCATCGAATGCGACTCAACCCAACAAAATGTGCTTTCGGAATGGAGGCGGGAAAGTTCCTCGGCTTCATGATCACGCAACGCGGAGTCGAAGCTAACCCGGAGAAATGTCGTGCCATCCTCGATATGACAAACCCAAAAAACCTTAACGACATCCAAAAGCTCACCGGCCGCCTCACGGCGTTATCCCGTTTCCTCGGAGGATCAGCGCAAAAAGCAATCCCCTTCTTCAAACTAATGAAGAAAGGAACCTCCTTCAGATGGGAAGCAAAATGCGAGGAAGCATTCCAGCACTTCAAAAGAGTCCTAGTAGAACCACCAGTTCTCGCCAAGCCCCAAACAGGAGAAACCCTCTACTTATACCTCTCCATAACGGAAGAGGCACTCGCAGCAGCACTCATCCGTGAAAACGAGAAAAAAGAACAAAAACCCATATACTTCATAAGCAAAGTCCTACAAGACACAGAAACTCGCTACTCACGCCTAGAAAAGTTAGCCTTCGCGCTCCTCACGGCCTCCCGGCACTTACGACAATATTTTCAGGCCCATCCCGTCACAGTCCGAACCGACCAAGCAGTCAAACAGGTACTACAAAAGTCCGACCTAGTAGGAAGGATGTTAGCATAGTCCATCGAGCTGTCCCAGTTCCAAATCAAGTTCGAACCCCGAAACGCAATCAAAGCACAAGCCATGGCCGACTTCATCGCCGAGATGACACCGGAAAACCCCACTCCCGAGTCATGGAAGCTGCACGTCGATGGCTCATCAAACGTCACCTCCGGAGGTGCCGGGGTCATACTCGAAAGCCAAAACGGGGTCATAATCGAACAGTCAGTTCGATACGAGTTCCCAGTTTCTAATAATCAAGTAGAATATGAGGCTCTCCTGGCAGGCCTAGCCCTAGCCAAGGACGTCGGAGCAAAAGTCCTGGAAGTAAACACTGATTCACAGGTAGTCAGCTCCCAAATCAACGGAGACTACCAAACGCGAGACCCCTTACTCCAACAATACCTCGCCAGGGTGAACGAACTGAAAGAAGGGTTCAATCGCATAACCATACAGCACGTTCCCAGAGAACGAAATGCCAGAGCAGATCTCCTCTCCAAGCTAGCCAGCACCAAACCAAGACACAACAACAAATCGCTAATTCAGGGAGTCGTTAAGTCACCATCCATATCGACAACGGCTAAAGCTTATCTGACGCTCTCCAGCCAAGGATCATGGACCTACTCGATCATACAATACCTCCTCGACGGAACACTACCAGAAGGCCCCAAAGAGGGAAAACGGACAAAAAGGGAAGCTGCCAACTACACAGTTGTCGCAGGACAACTATACAAACGCGGATTCTCGCAACCCCTGCTCAAATACGTCGAACCCAGGGACACGGAGTACATACTCTGCAAAATCCATGAAGGTTGCTGTGGCCATCACATCGGAGGTAAAATCCTAGCCCAGAGAGTCATCAGGGCCGGTTACTTCTGGCCCACAGTTATCTGGGACTCCATGCAGTTAGTAAAAAACTGCGATAAATGCCAAAGGCACGCCAATATTCACCAGACCGCCCCACACCAGCTCAGCATCATATCGGCAGAGTGGCCATTTGGCACCTGGGGAATCGACCTTGTCGGACCCTTTTCTACGGCACCCGGTCAACTCTGATATCTCATCGTCGCCATAGATTATTACACCACGTGGATCGAGGCCAAGCCCCTGGCCTCCATCACGGCAACCCAATGCTGAAAATTCCTCTGGCGACAGATCATCACCCGATTCGGGATCCCCGAGATCGTTATCTCGAACAACGGAACCCAATTCACGGACAAAAAATTCAGAGAATTCTTGGAAGGACTACGTATATCCCACCGTTTCAGCTCGGTAGAACACCCCTAAACAAACGGACAGGTGGAATCCGCAAACAAAATAATCGTGAAAGGACTCAAGAAACGGCTCGATGAAGCCAAAGGACTATGATCGGTCCTGTGGTCATACCGAACAACCCCCCAAACGACCACAGGAGAAACCCCTTTCCGATTAACATACGGTGTAGAGGCTGTCATCCCAGTAGAGATAGGAGATCCAAGCACCAGGAAAACGGACGGAGGTAACGACGAGGAAGCAGAACGAGACCTCATCAACGAAGAAAGAAGCATAGCCCATGTCAGAGAGCTAGCTCTAAAACAAAGAATCAGCTTAAGGTACAACAACGGCATCATCAAACGAGAATTCGCACCCGACGACCCCGTCCTACGATGAAATGACATCGGAACCCCGACCCCAGGGGAAGGGAAGCTCACCCCCAATTAGGAAGGACCATACAGAATCAAAGCCATAATTGGAAAGGGAGCATACAAGCTCAAACGACTTAACGGCGATGAAATTCCGAGAACATGAAATGCCGCCAACTTGCGACGCTACTACACTTAGATTGACCACCTTAGGTCCTCCCTTGTCCTTTTAATTTCCTTTTTTTACTCATCTCCACTCTTTACTACATTTGTTTTCCCCTTTTATAAATTAAAGTACTAAGCACGGGTACTCTTTCCCGCCATAACAGAGGGTTTTAACGAGGCCCAAATAAAATTCCACTATGTTTTACCTTTTCCCCTCTACCTCCCAAAACGGAATAGAAACACGGCCACAAACACCGATGACTGATCACCCTCGGGGCCTAACAAAACGGATATCCCCAAACACCAGCGGCATACCAAATGTCCCAAGTCACAACGGCTTAAACATATAACGGCTCAAAATAAAACATAAAAGCCCAAATAGCCACACGAGCCATTAAAGAAAAGCAAGTTATAAGCGGCCACAGCGGCACAACTCAAAGATTCAAAACATATCAAATACACAGCCTACGGTCAACCAAAATAAAGTTCAAACAAACTAAAACAAACAAGATATAATAAACTACTCGAGGTCAATGATTCGGCCATCACGGACGGTCTTAAAAGCCCCCATCACAGATACGTCTACACCCGGAGCCAACACCGAAGCCTGAGCCCTCATCGTTTCCTTGGTAGCCACGATCGCACCCTTCGCATCGACTAATAACTCCACCTTCTCCTTCTTCAGAGCAACGACTTCAGCCTTCGAAGCCTCCAGCTCACCAAGAAGCACGGCAGCCCGAAAACCCGCATCGGAAGCCTGTTGCCGCTCCGCAGTCAGTTGAGAAAGAAGCGAAGTCTCGACCTCGGAAAGACGGAGGATCTCCGCCCCAGCTTCTTCGGAAGACTTCACTGCCTTCCCTCTCGCTACCTCGGCAGTTTCGAACTGCTCTTTCAACTTAGCAACCTCAGCCTGAGAATGACGGAGCTTCTTGTCCAACAAACCGACCTGAGCCATCACCGGCTCGGCCTTCCGGACAATAACAGCAGATCGGAGGAGGGCGCGATACACCGACTTAGCCTGAAAGGATACATCACAATCATCAAAAAATGGCTCTGTGCCAGGCATCAAGTGCTGATCTATGAATCTCGAAGCATCAAAACGTCGGTCCATCACAGTAGGCACAGCACCCTCCTCCCCGAAGGTCTCACTGCTAGGCTCCTCAGGCCTCTTTCTCTTCCAAGAAGCCTCAGCAGCCGTAACCACAACGACTTCAGGCGAGTTCACAGGACCAGGTGAAGCTCGAGCGCCAACCCTCGCCCTAGACGAAACCACCTCCTGAGAAACAGCTCGAGAATCCGCAGCTGGATTAGAAGCAGGGGTAGCAGGAGACGCCGACGACCCCTCCTCCCGATCCATCGCTGCCTTCAGCCTCGCCAGAGAAGTCAAATCACCAGCCATCTCAACTGAAAGAAACCAAAGAAAAAACATCAAGTTACAAACTCGGGAAACAAACACGAAAACAAAAGAAAGAGACAGCTACACACCAATATACATTCGATAGGCCTCGGGATCCCCATGACATCTCGAGGATTTACCGGGCGCTCCCCGAACAAATGCCACAAGACACTAGCAATGTCCTTATCCTCGGGAGACAAGCTATTATAGGTGACCTTAGTCAAAACCGACGGCCCGGCACTGAAATTCCAGTAGGTCGGAAACCGGCGCTCGCCCTCTAACGTCAGCCAAAATGGATGATGCCCCTGGACAAAGCGCACTTTAAAATACTCTCTCTTGAAACCGTGAAAAGAATCCTCAAGCAAATCAAAAAATACGGCGGTGAGGCTGAGCCCGGAACGACATATACCCTTTCTTATGCTTCCCCTCCTTAGTCGGAAGAGTGCATAAGAAAAGAAAGAGGAAAACAGGAACAGAAACCAGAAGATCATGGTACTGACACACCAGCTCAAAAGACCGGACGGCGGCCCAGCTATTCGAGTGAAGCTGAGACGACGCCACGGAGCACCGACTCAGCAAGTCCTGAACAAACGGTGAAAAAGGAAATCACACGCCGAGCCGAGTGAACATCGACTCGTAAACCCACATCCAGTCTGGTACACTGGGCGAATTGAGATTCAGATAGCAAACACGTTCATCGGCATCCGGGATGGCAAGTTCATACTGCCGCTCCGCGTCGCCGCCGCCATAAATCGCCCCCTGATCACGGAGCCTTTGAAGATCGGCCTCCATCATCCGCGACGAAACGCCCCACACATCGCTAGTTACCCAAGTATAGCGAGCAGGGACGCCCCTGGAGGGGGCTATCGGAATACCCACACCCTCACTCCTCCGCCAATACATACCTAAAACAGGGAGGAGCACCACCATCAGCCTACTAACCCTACGCAGAAGCAAGGAAAACAAAAACCTACTGCCCACTATCAAACCAACACGGCGGTGCTCAACCCCTTCAAAACACGAAATACCACCACCCAAAAAACACAAAATGCGGCACAAAAAAAGAAAATAGCATAATAACGCATGGCAAATACAGAACAACAAAACGTCACAAAAACCACAGAAAGAAAGAACGAAGGCACACCAACCTGATAATGCAGAAAAAGAGCCTGGAAAAAGCAGAGCCTGGAAAAAGCTGAAGTTCAACCTCGAAGAAACACCAAAAACACCACAGAGAAAAGAAGAATTTCCTTCAAGAGAGAGAACGAAAGTAAAATGAAATGAACGAGGGAAGTAAAGAGGAAAGCCAAAACGGTTTCAAAAGGGGCAGGAAAGGACACAAATAGCCCTAAATAACAAAAGGCGCGTAGGGGCAATAAAGGAAAACGTCCCCTCACATTAAATGCCCCCTTAGAAAAAGAAACCAATAAAGCACGCCTCGAAGAACGCAACGGACGCATTGGATACGGAAGAGCCACGTCAGACCACAACGGCCAGACGAGTCTTCGGCACAACCATCAAGGCCAGAGCCGGGACACCGACTTCCCGTCGAAAAACCAAACGACTACCCGAGAAGAACTAAAGACCTAGCTCACGGTCAAAACCACATCTACCAGCGACAGACCGACCTTGCTCGCTCTCCCGCTGCGGGGGCAACTGTTACGGATCCGGTCCACGAATCCATGACCCGGGATTAAACCCAAACCCGGCTACCCGGGTCCGACACGCCCCACTCTTTTAGAAGGCCCGAAGCCGGTCCTCTAGAACTCCTAACCGACTTTCGAATTCAAACGTCTTCCTTATCTTAACCAAACAAGATAAGATAAGATAGCTACCATCACCTATAAATAGAGGACTCAGGTCCCTCCAGGTATTCACTCATCCCACTCACCTAATACCTCTCAGATCCATTCTGACTTGAGCGTCGGAGTGTCTTTGCAGATACCTCCCCCGTCGCTCCCGCCAAGTGATCCAGCATCTACCTCAACCCGCAAATTTTCGATCCATCTCTCAACCCGTACCAGAGACATCTTGTACATAAGAGAAGAGCTATTCCCTTAAATAGATATGTATAATACTAGTGCAGTAGTGACCCTTGCAAAGCACGAAAATAAACATTAGATATACGTGAATTAAAGTGGTAAGTAATAGAATCAATACTCAATTAGCATACATGAAATATTTGTTATAATAACTCATTTTTAGTTTACATAACATATTTTTTATAATAATTTAATTTATACAATTTTATAATAATAGATAGACCATCAACAAAGTAAAAAAAAATATTAAGACTCTTTAGTTCTCTTCAAATAGTTTATATTGCTTTCATAACCAATATGTTCTTGCTTCTGGCTCCAATCATTTAATTTTAATATTTATATAGGCTGAACTCCATTATTAAATACAAAAAGAACCAATTTTATTGGTGAAGTAAACTCTTCATGCATCCCCAAAACTCTCAACAATGGAATGATCAATCTGTATAGCAAGAAGCCCGTGCCTAGAATAATAAATGTACTACATGATTATATGATAACTACTTAATTGAATAACTTAACATAAACAAAAGTGTATACTTAATTAGGTCATACTTAGAAACATAAAACACAAAATTATCACATATGAATTAAGTATTCAAGAATTATGGAATTAAATCAATAAAATAAATAAAATATAAATGATATATCACTCTAAGGGATCCTGCTCTTCATATGTTAAAATTAGTGAATGTTTATTCACTAATCTGTCCCTGCATTTCCAAACAACAATCTTCATGACAAATGAGATGCACTCTTACTCCCCTCATAATAGAAGCTATTTTCATAACTAAAACATTTTACCTAACTTATAATTTCAATTTGCAATTTACCATCTACAAAAATCACATCCTGCACTTCAATTCCCACACAGCAAACACTTATTGCAACAACAATTAGTCTAATCGCTTGCATATTACATCTACCACAGAAGCAGCAAGCAATTTAGAAAACTTTCAATTATAAAAAATGCAGCAAATTATCATCCTTTCACTTCTTTTATATTTTGATATTCTACAAAGACAACCCTAAAAATCATTCTAGAGATACCAATCATAGAGCAGACTGTAAAGAAAAAATTGTCTGCTCCAAGCTATGAAATTTGTCATCTATCCTTGAATACTTCATATCCAACCTCATTGACCATAGTTGGGACTATGAACAGTGATATGAAGGCATAGGTCAACAGGTTTCAGTTTTATTTTATCATACTCTAGAAATCTCAAAGATGGAAGCAAACAAAATAGATATGGATAATAGAAGAAAGAAGAGTTAGAATTAACATTAATATAAAGTAGAGGCACTTGTACTACTGACAACATTGATATCATTTTTTGGAGAAAGCTAAAAAAGGAAAAAAAAAATCATCAAGAATCCAGATTTAAAAAATAATAATAGTAATTATAAACAATAAAAATGAATAGAGAAGTGGGAACAGAACAATACTTTACAGTTTACAACTATAGAATGGGGCATGAAGTTGAAAGAAAGCACCATAAAACAATCAATCAGAATATAACATGTTCTCACTATAGTAGCATTCAAATTGCACTAAATCTAGAAAAGGAAAAAGAGAACAAAACAGAACAGATCAATCTCGATCAGTGTTGATTTTCCTACTAAGGAACTCTCCCACTGCACACATCTTACAGTTATTACAATCGAAGTGATTCAGGTGGAAGATAATCAAGATGAAGCAGTTAAGTACTGAAAAAATTTTATATAGACAACAAAAGGTTCATCCAGTTTAATTATCCAGCAAACCACCTAAACTTTGTATACCTGGATCAAACATAGAATTAATCAAATGCACAACTTTTTCATCACTACTAAACTCAGAGGTAAGTTTGTCTTCCTTTCCACGCATCACTGAAGCCTTAACAACAGAGAAACTTAAGCCTGCCTCCAAGATGATGAACTCAATGGAAGAAGGTCCAGCTCCTGCCATTTCTTTACAGTTAGTTATGCCGGACAGTGCTTCCACCGTTGCTAATTAATTTACTTTTTAACTTTTTTTTTTCCTTTTCAAATGAATAATAGCCATATACACCCATGGAATTCTAAGTTCACCAAAAAAGGACCATGTAGAAAGAATGTAAAAATAAAGGTGATCATTTTGTGCCTTATGTTTTCTCATCAAAAGTATATTTTCAAGTTCATAATGGCCCAAGTAATTGAATGTCAACATATATAAGTACAATTGTTCAAACTTAGTTTTAACAAAATTGATTTGAACAAATCTGAGCTTTTTGCATGTGGCAACTAAGGAAATACAAAAGAAAAAAAATAATTAGCTGTCAATTGAGTTATTTACTTATTTTATTATAATTACAAAAATTATTGATACTTTTAATTTTTATATTTCATAATTTTAAAAACATTCTAATTTCAATTTTCTAAAAATTTTAATTCTTTTTTTTTTTTAAATTATCTCTTCTTATTCATCATTATCATCCACATCTATTCTTCTTTTCCAATTCTCCTTTTATGCTTATCAGCAGTATTAAGGGCCAGTATTTTCTCAGATTTTGGGCCATCAAACAACCAGCATTCGAAAAGGAATGAACAACAGAAGTGAAATTTCATCATGAACACGTGAGACATTTGAAAAAAAAAATGATATTTGTTAGTTAAATAATGACTAAATTTGATTAAAATTGCTGGTCACTTAAACTTTTTTATTCTTATTATTTGTTGAAGCAGTGAAAGGAGGTGGTTTCAATGTGAGGCTATCAAACAGTAACAATAATGATGCAAAATCAAAAAGGTGCAGGAGAAGAGATGGTAAAAAATAGAGATGTTGAAGAGATGTTGCTCCATATGCATAGAGGTCGTCTCCGTTCAAGAAAGCCTGTGGAACTTAAGAGGGCTCGCCATGATTCTCATCCTTTTGCTGCCTCAACTGCTGCTGTTACTGTCGTATTTTCTAACCACACTATAAGAAATAATTATTCTTCTTCACCTCATTTTTTTGGTTCTGCTACCACCAATCATCATTCATATCTTGAATCTGCCTCTTCTCTTTCTCTTCACAATTTTGGTGATGATTGGAGGAAGAGCAGGAGGTGGACATGCAATGTTCTTGTTGAAGACGTACGAGTGTACAACATAGTTGACGATTCCTCCACCGACGACGTCATTTTTTGGAACAACTCCACCAAAATATCTTTGTTGTTTGGAATCCGTCAGAGTTTTCACGCGTTCTTCTACCTACCTATTTTAAGAAGAGAGAAGAAGGAGGAAGGAGGAGGGCGGTGCCATTGAAGTAAGGCAGAACTGGAGGTTGGTCGAAGGAAGGTAGAGGGGGCGATGAACAAAAATGAGGAGGGATTTATTGGGGAAGAAGAAGGAACCATTGGTGGATGATAAATTGATAATAAAGAAGAAGAGATTAGAGTTTTAGAGAAAAGGGGATTAGAATTTTTAGAAAACAGTAAATGCTAGTTCTACAATATTAATCAGTCTTTAATCAGATTTAAATAATATTTAATTATTTTTTTAGTATAACTGTAACATGTTCTTATTTTGTAGATACATATCTATAATTAGATTTTAATTTAAATTTAAATTTTAAAACCCACCCACTTCATTGGTTGTTACGGTGATTTTGCTTTACTTTCGTAACTTCACGTAACAGATACAGTTTTTTAAATTTCTTATTCTACGGGATATTTACACGCATTAGTAAATCACAAACCAAAAAGAACGCTGCTAGCTGAATTCTCCATCTCATCTTCATTGGTGAAGACATCACGACCTTCCAGCTGAAGCACTCTCTCATTTTGCATTGGTGAAAGGTATCATTATTTTTCACACATGTATTTATGTAATTTGTTAAGAAATATCATGTTCAACATTTTTAATTATATTTTAATTTAAACATAAAAACACTCTGCTGATTTAATTGGAACAAGGTTGATCTTATTTAATTTTATTAATAAAGTTGTTGCAAATAAAGTACTTTCTACGTAAGTAGTTTGAACAAAGAAGCAAAAAAATATCTGGAGTTTAAGAGAGAAGATGTAATTGATATGGTCATAAAAATTCTGTTGTTATTTATCAATTATAACACATGATAGTATGATATTTTATTCAAAATATTTTTAAAATACATCCAAAATCAGACTAACTTTAAATATTTAAATTTAAACGTTAATAATACAATTAATCATTTGATTTTTAATTCGATCAAATGAATATAATATTTATTATTTAAATTATCAGTTAAATTTTTTTCGATACTTATTAGTTTTTAAAATTATTATAATCAACAATTAATTTAAAATTGTGTTGTTATTTTTCGATTATAACACATCTGATAGTATGATATTTTATACAAAATACTTTTAAAACACATCCAAAATCAGTCAACTTTAATAATACAATATAAATGTTAATAATACAATTATGAATGGTCGAATATAATTATATACATAAACTAAAATATTTTCAATTGTAGTTTCTTTTTCAATTGTTACACATCTAAAATATTAAGTTATACAAAAAAATATTTTTAAAACACATCCAAAATCATAAATCTAAAATTTAAATTTAAACATTAAAAAATAATTGTAACACATCTAAAATTATGAAGTTATATAGAAAATATAAAATTATAAATCTAAAATCTAAATTTAAACATTAAAAAATAATTGTAACACATCTAAAATTATGAAGTTATACAGAAAATATTTTTGAAACACATCCAAAATCATAAATCTAAAATCTAAAATCTAAATTTAAACATTAAAAAATAATTGTAACACATCTAAAATTATGAAGTTATACAGAAAATATTTTTAAAACACATCCAAAATCATAAATCTAAAATTTAAATTTAAACATTAAAAAGACAGCGTTGTAATTGAGCGTCGAAAAGGAGGAAGGCAGCGTTGAGGATGAGCGCGGAAGAGGAAGGTGGCACGGATGAACGACAGCGGAAAATGACTTCTCGATGTGCACCTCTGAGTTTTTCATGTGCGCCTCTGGATTTTCAACATGGCGCAAACGTGACTTCTCTGCTTCTTTGAGTGTTTTGTACGAGTTTAATTAATAATTTGATAGTTTAAGGTTTATTTTATAATTTTAAAATTAAAATTTTGAATTTTGAATAATTTGATTTTTAGATATGTATTTAAATTATAATATATTAATAATTAAGTATATTAAATCTGAAACAGAAATTTAAAATTTAAATTTTAAATTTCAGTTTTTTTAGATTGTATTTTAAATGTGTATTTAATTTTAAAAAGACAGTAAATCTATTCATAATTTTTAGTTATGTTTGTTTTAATTTTTTTTAATTATTGTAACAAAAGGCTGAATGTTGTACAATTTTTAAAAGATACCTAGTTAAAATTAGAATTAGAAGTTTGGATAATTTTTATAATTATGATAATCGTTAACTAATACATGAATATTTAACCTTAACTTTAAATAACTTAGTTGACGATCGATCACTCTTGTTAAAATTAATTTTTTTTTAAGTCAATTTTTAAATTTTTCAAGTACTGAAATGATATTTACCTCAATTTCAGAATTTGAAAAGTTTGTAAGTGAGATAGTTGGAGAAGGACTTTGGGTCGAAGGAAAGGACGTGGATGGAAAGAAAAAGAAAGGAAAACTTTCGTACATGGTTATTTCACACAACACACAAGTGGAAGGAACCATCTTCCTATGGAAGCACTTGTGTAAGCAAGAAGTATATATTGACTCGGGAAAATGAATGTGAATCGAAGAAAGGAGAGTCGAGAATCACATAGAGGATGTTATCAAAGGAGGCTAGTTGCAGTAAGAAGACTTGGCCAATTTCACAAATGTTATATTTTGAAGACAAGAAAGTCAAGCCTGAAAAAAAAAAAAAGTAAGGATTATAAATAAAACGTGCTCAAATTCAAAACTTGAACAATTCATATGTTTAATTGGCAATAGGTTCAAAATTACCGAATAGAATTTAAATCACCGAGTCTAATAACTCTCCTGTGCACATTATGAACACCATAATTTGATGTTGAAAAAAAAAAACGAAATAATCAATGACTTAAAGATAGCATATGAATTAAGTATTCAAGAGTTATGGAATTAAATCAATAAGATAAATAAAATATAAATGATATATCATTCTAAGGGATCCTGCTCTTCATATGTTAAATTAGTGAATGTTTATTCACTAATCTGTCCCTGCATTTCCAAGCAACAATCTTCATGACAAATGAGATGCACTTTTACTCCCCTCATAATGGAGGTCATTTTCATAAGTAAAACATTTTTGAGGCCTGCTACACATACAAGCCTTTTTGGCTTATAAGTTATACAAGTTGCTCCAAGTCTAAGAAAAAAGCACGCGCTCCTTCAACAACACATTTATTCTTCGTCTTCTTCCTCAATCAAAATGCAAACCATCAAGAAAAAAACACGCGCTCTTTCCACCCACGTTCACTTTTCCTCTTTTTCCTCAATCAAAACGCAAACCATCAAAATTCAAAATAAACTACTACGATTCTGCAGAAACGTTCCAACTCTTCGCGAAGAGTAGAAGAAATCAAGAAGAAAAGATACAAATCTCCATAAAAAATCACCAGAAAAAAGGAAGAAACATTATTCAAAGTACTGTTTTACTGTTCTTCTAGGTTTTTCTTCTAGATTGTCTCTGCCATGTGCCTCATCTTTAACCACCAAAACATTAAAAGATTTCAAAAAGAAATATACTGTCTCCCCCTATTTTGGGTGTATTTCTTAAATTCTTTGGGTGTATTTCTGTAATCCTTTGGGTGTATTTCTGTAATCCTTTCTGTAATACACCCAAACGATTACAGAAATACACCCAAATGGTTACAGGAATTCACCCAAACGATTATAGAAATACACCCAAAGGATTACAAAAATACACCCAAACGATTACAGAAATACACCCTAACGATTACAAAAATACACACAAACGGTTACAGAAATTCACCCAAAGGATTACAAAAATACACCCAAAGGATTTAAGAAATACACCCAAAATTCGTTGAAGTACACCTCATGCATATTTCAGAACTCTTTTTCTTTCTCCTCCTCATCTTCTGCTGCTTCTTATTCTTCAAAAACGATTTCAGAGCTTAATGTAAAAAAACAATGGAAATCGAGAATAACGAAGAAAGAAAACAGAGAGAAGCACGTAAATGAAGAAAAAGAACAGAAAGAGGAAGAAGAACGTACAGCAAGAAGAAGAAGAAGGAGAAAAAGAAGGAAAGAAACGAAAGAAAAGAAGAAGAAGAAGAAGAAGAAGAAGAAGAAGAAGAAGAAGAATGTGCAGTAAGAAGAAGAAGGAGGAGAAAGAGAAGGCAAGAAACGAAAGAAAAAAAGAAGAAGAAGAAGAGAAAGAGGAAGAAGAAGAAGAAGAACATACCTTGCATCGCGTTTTGGGGGATTTATTCGTTAATTAACTTGTAAAGCATACAAGCCCTAATGACTTGTATACAGAGCTTTTCTTAACATTTTTAACCTAACTTATAATTTCAATTTGCAATTTACCATCTACAAAAGCCACATCATGCACTTCAATTCCCACACAGCAAACACTTATTGCAACAACTAGTCTAATCACTTGCATAATGCAGCAAATCATCATTCTTTCACTTCTTTTATATTTAGATATTCTACAGAAACAACCCTAAAAATCGTTCTAGAGATACCAATCATAGAGCAGACTATAAAGAAAAAATTGTCTGCTCCAAGCTATGAAAATTTTCATCTATCCTTAGTTTTAACAAAATTGATTTGAACAAATATGAGCATTGCATGAGGCAACTAAGGAAATACAAAAGAAAAAAAAAAACGAAAATATATTGAAACCAACAGGTGGGAAAAGGAATACATCAAATGTTGAACCAAAACACTGAACAACAAAAAAGAATATAAACAAATAACCTTGTATTGCACCATATTTTCTGCTTTACTTCATCATTATAGGTAAATCCACCCATAATGTAACAATACTTGGATCTTTCATGCTGTGTGTTATATGCTGCCATGCTGGGAATTGAAAACAATAAATAGTTAAGGTTAGCATGTCAAGTAATGTAAATGGAACAACAACATGCATGATAAAAGCATAGCCCATGAAAGTATAAAGGCAGAGTAGTACGAAACTAACTACAAAAATTACTATAAATTCAAAGTAACTTGAGGTATCAACTGCATCAATGCTCTATCAATTACTATAAGTATCCAAATGATATATAGAAGATGATCACTTATTCTAACTGCATCTTTTAAATCATAACATTGGGTAGTTAGAATTGTTGGTATCATAACCTCTACCAAATTAAAATTAATGATGCAAGTCAAAAGAAGTTTTGTAAATCATGTTTCAAGAAACTAAAGAGATAAAATGCATCCAAGAGATCAAGAAAGGACAAAGCTAACTATGCCAATGTTAACATGTATTGCTATTTCTACCATGGACGAAGTATGAATCATTGAGTTACCACAAATCTATTTATTTTTATTTAGTTAAACAAATGTGCAGAATCAAATGCTTCTGCAACTTTTGATACTTTATTTAAAAAGTAAATAAATAAATAATAAAAAAATATAAAGTATAAACTATAAATAAACTAAATTTTCTTCAATATGATAGAAGAGAGTAAAGTATCAACTGAAATTTCACCTTTGTTTTTTGTTAGAAACTTAAGAACAAAAGAAATTACACATTTCTCCCCCTTTCTCACACTGAAATTGATAAATCCGTTCTTAAAAAATCAAAAGGGCAAACGAATGCTAAAAAGTCATAATTTCATGTCGTTTTGGTTCTTAACAAAGGGCAAACGAATGCTCCAAGGCCCAAACGACATCGTCTAATATGAGAAAAGGCAAGTTCTAGTAAACGACACTAACACAGTGCTCCTGGATTTCGTTTCATCTGAGTAACTACAAAGCAAAAACCCTGTCACCGCCGAAAACATTTTCCCACTCTTCTCGACTCTTTCTCCGGCCACCGTCATCGCTGCCACACACGACTGCGAAAACTCCGACGGTAAATGGCTCACCAACCTTTTGACCCATACTACGCATACCAGCAGCAGGATGAGCGAAGCCACATCAACACGTTGTTTGTGTCGGGCCTCCCAGACGACGTGAAGGCGCGTGAGATTCACAACCTCTTCCGCCGTCGCCCCGGCTTCGACTCCTGC
This sequence comes from Arachis hypogaea, assembly GCF_003086295.3. Taxonomy (NCBI): domain Eukaryota; kingdom Viridiplantae; phylum Streptophyta; class Magnoliopsida; order Fabales; family Fabaceae; genus Arachis; species Arachis hypogaea. Next base: position 7,798,513 of record NC_092054.1, on the reverse strand, counting down.
CAGCTCAAGTACACCGGACGCGCCAACCAGGCACATCATTTTTCCCTTTCATTCTCCTCAAAATAATAATGAGAACAAAGAAAAAAGAAAGAAAGAAGCTTCTCTTTACTGATGCAGTTGTAACTAAAATTTCGGTGAATTGTGTATATTACTTTCTCACTTTAGTCCTATTGAAATTGAAATCGTGAAGTTTGATTATAAACTAATGACTGTCTCTGATATTTGATTTGAATAATGAGAATACAATGTCATGTTACTTTCATTAACCAATTCAATGTTAGAGACTAATTTAAGCACGTAATGGACTATTTTAGGGTTTCATAAGTGAATTTGCTTAAGTTAAGTGCTATAGTGATCGGTGATTACTACAGTTTCAGAGGGCTTAAGTGAGGATTTAATCTAATTTTTTTATGATATTGAATGAAAGTTGTTCACTCATTCACTCAATAATCTTTTCAGGTTGTTGCGTTTGCTACTTTTTTCAATCATCAATCGGCGATGGCAGCATTGCACGCTTTAAATGTAAGTGGTTAGGGTCAGATTATGCCATTTTAGATGAAGGTCAAGGATTTGGAGTTTATTAGTTTAGGACGGTGGTGCAGATAGTTCATTCTCATTTCCATGTTGAGAAAATTATTTGATACACTTATAGTTCATTAGACTTACGATTATGGTATCATCTACCCTGTTTTGGACTATGATGATATTGATGAAGATATGGTATGAAATTGACATGTGTGTAGTGATAAGGAAATGCTGGAAGTTAGTGTATTATGAATGATTCTAATTAGTTGTCCAGTAGACAATAGAGTAAAGATGGTATTTTTACTGATAAAATGTCCACAATTAGTTTCCTATGTGATTTCTTTCTTACGGGGCGATCATCAGGGCGTGAAATTTGATCCACAAGCTGGTTCTGTTTTGCATATTGAACTTGCTAGGTCAAACTCAAGGAGGAAGCGTAAGCCAGGTATATACATTATGCTTACTTGTGAGATATGAAAATGAAAAACATTAATATTTCCCGTTCTGTCCAATATAAAAATTTATATGTATTCATTTAGGTTGATAAATTGTGGAGAAATGGAGTTGTTTTTACATTCCAATATGTTCATTGGACTATTTGTCTTCCCCAGGTAGCGGAGCCTATGTTGTTATAGATAAACGGTCTAAAGGAGAGGCTGATGTTCAAGGGTCATCAAGTGATGATGGTAATGTTGCTTCATTATAAGTTCAAAGCAAAGTAGATATATGATTCCCATGTAATGAATTATATGATGCGCTACACTTCCCTTTCCTATTAAATTGGATTAGTGAGATGAAGAAAGGAAATTAGGGGAGGACTACAAAGTTATGTTACATATTCTTGTCCCTCTTGTATTTGTGGCTCACCTGCATGTTCTTGCACATTAGGTGACAGTGATCCTGATGAACCATCAGGAAGTGGTGGCAGCCATGGTGATTTAGCAACCACTAAAAGGTCGAAAGTACAGTTTACTACGAGTCACTATTTCGTGATTTTGCATATTGCTGACACAAATGTACTGAGCGATAAAAATATCCTAAATGTTTTGAATACTCTAGTGATTCCTTATTCCCTAACTTTTATGTTTTCTAATTGTTTGCAGCAGTGAGATTAAGTTTGGCTCTGACAGTGCTGTGTCTGCGGTAAGTGAATGAGAACCCACAATAGATTGGAACTTTTCAGCTTACTGCCTCTGTAGAACAGCCAATATTTGTCCCACTCTATATGATGAACAGAGTTCAATACCTTGGTTTTCAAACAAGAAGTTTAGATATTCTGCATGCTTAAACTTTATTATTTAAAAGATATGTTCTAGAAACTCTTGAACAATTTACTATTGTTCATACAGTTATCAAGTTTGGTTGTTTACATTATACCTTTGGGTGGGACCCTTCTCTAAACATTGCGTTAACACGGGATGTTTGTGCATTGGACTTCCCTTATTGAACAATTTCAGCCTTGTAACAAAAACATGTAGATAGATCAATACATAACATAAACAAGTCAAATCAAGTATCCGACAAAAGTGTCCAAATTATACATTTTGATTACAAATAAAGTGTAAATATTTAGACTTGTGAACGCAATTGTGCAATGAATAGTTTACCAATTGAACTTATACAATTTTCTCTTTCAAAAGGAGTTTGTATTTGAGTAAACTTGTTTAAATAATATCATAAATTAACTCAAATAAACAATCATGTTCATTACTGCCTAGCATGTAAAAGATTTTACTTCCATTTCTCATTAGAAACGTCCATATTTAATTCTTCCAAATTTTATGTAGGAGCAGCATGAAAGGGGTCCTGATGGAGGACCATGCTCTACTCTCTTCATTGCAAATCTTGGTCCAAACTGCACCGAAGATGAACTGAGACAAACTTTCTCAGTGTGAGTTGTTGTGTCTATAGTAAAGTTGTTCATATTGGAGCAGTGCTGGACCTACTGGTTCTTGTTATATCTTGATCTTGCAATGTTCATCTTTCACTTGATTTTGAGTTTTTACTATCGAGCTTTAATGTCTTAAATCCATTTTCCAGGTATGCTGGATTCAACATGGTCAAAATCCGTTCTAGAGGAGGAATGCCGGTTGCATTTGCTGATTTTGATGTGAGTCATAGTCCTTGTTCAATCCCCTGTTGGTCAGTGTAGTAAATTTTGCTTGCTTACTCCTTATCAATTTACTAACCTTTATTCTTTTACAGGAAGTTGAACAAGCTACTAAGGTCATGGAGCAGCTTCAGGGCAGCATGCTGTCATCGTCAGATCGGGGTGGCATGCACATAGAGTAACTTCTAACCTAATGGTTTCTATTAATTTTAGATACTCTAGCTAGGATTGATGTCTTATGTCCCTAAATATTTTCTTGTAGATACGCAAGGTCTAAAATGAGGAAGCATTAGAAGAAATGGAAGCAAGCCAATTTCCAGATAATTTTGTTGTTTGATATAAAGGCCAACATTGTGTTTTCTCTAGCATAGTTGCAACGTATTGGAAATATTGGGAATGTTTATCAACCTTAGAAAACATCTTCATTTTGTAGTATATTCCTTTCACTATTATAAAAAAAGATATTCCCTCATTTTGTTTTTATCCTTCATTTTAGCTAAATTTATTACCGAGTTATGGACTAAACATGTCCTTGTTCTATAAAACTTGATTTATAATGTTAAATGGAATATTGTTGAGCAATAGAGATATTATGTACGTTCTGATGACCTAAGAATATGCAAATAAGATAAGAAGCTAGATTACTAATAGAATTATGTTCGTACTGTTTTTTCTTTATATTTTTACATTTTCATGGTATAAAAGACACACTTTGTATCTTTTATCAATTATTCTTAATATCAAAAGTAAAATGTGTATGAAAAAATGTATAAAAAAGTGGTGTATATAATATTACTCAGTAACCAAATATAGTAGTGTCATGCAACTCTGAATAGTTTTCATGTGAAAAAGACATTACATTATTGCAATTTTCCATATTTTCATGTAAATACAACTAGTATAAGATACACTCATGATGGTAACTTTTTCTGGTGGGTTTGTGAACATTATAGTACTAGAAGTGTAATGATTGAAGTGCATTCAATTTACTGGGTCGGTTTCAAAGGCCTGTTCTTCTATGTCTAATCTTTCTCCAACTGCCCAAACATTTATAACGCTCTAGAAAATGACTTTGGTATATCTATTAGCCATTATTGCTATTGTTTACTATTTAGCATTAGCTTTAAACTCTAGAAATTCCAACCGCTAAGTAATTCATGGAGAATAGTAGCAATTTACTTTTAAGGATGCAGTACATTTTCTTTTCATCGATTTGATATCCTTTACTTATTCTGGTGAGCTTAATCTAGAAAAGCAGCAAGTGTTAATGCAGTGGAAAAATGAGTTTTCTTTTGCTTTTTGGGTACAACATAAAGAAAAGGACAAAAGCTTAAATCTTAGAAACCTCAACACCTATCTCATCCACCAATAGTTGTAGTCCATAATAATGAGGTGCATGTGTATATGCTCCCAAATTTTTGCAATATCATAATGCTTAGCACAAAACTCAGCAAGTTAGTCAGAATAAGCAAGCATTGTCTTCACCATAGGTATGCTCTAAAAAGGGGAGTTGCCATCAAGGTTTTTTTTTTTTTTAATCTTAAGAACATTGCATGCATTATGCAAGCTCATTTTGTTCTTTCAATATTATTTAACATATTAATAACTTTAAGAATATATTGTCTTAGTTAAGCTTTGTTAAGTAACCATGGAATTAGGAAGTGACATAGGAAAGAAGGGATTAGCACCCTTAACACAATAAATTTGTGTAAAATGGAAAATAACACAATAATTATGGTAGGAAATTAGGAATCAGGACCTGTGTATTCTGCACTGCAATATTTGTGTTGATGTTGATCTATAAGAAGTAATGATATATGGACAAGAATTAGACAGGGTTGGCCTTGAGATAAGGTATGGAGTCATTTTGTTTATAATTTGCCAAATCATAGGCAAGTGACATCACACTTTGACATGTCTCATGAATTTATGTTGTCTGAACCCTCTCAGGATTGTCATCATCAGCCAACCAATGAATTTTGCTTCACATGATTCCTAGAAGTCAAGAATTCAAAAAAGCATAGGACATTGTCAACATCAGCCAACCAAGATTTTTTGGTTTTATTAATTGCTTCAAAATTTTAAGATTTTTAAAATGGATAAACTCTATCAGTCTCATTAACTGCTACTATATATTCAACATTTTTTGCTTTTGTTTTGTCATGTCTATACTTACCTCTTTTTTAATTATAAGATATTGAGATTAGTGCTATATTTTATAAAATATGAAGATATTATGTCATGAGTCATGAGACTTGCATATATTAGAGTTTAGTGTACATTTTCATAAATAAAATGTTTCTAATATCATCCAAACTCAAAAAGGTGAAGTGTCATTATTAATTACCCTGTGATTTTAGTACCCTTCATAGATGCAAAAGGCTAACTCTGATTTGTCTGTGTCACTGTCCAAGTTGGTTCAGAACTTCAGATGACAACCATCAAACCATGTTTGTTTGCTTCTCAACGCATATGCATGTGCATGGACACACACATGGAAAGTGAAAAGGGATAAATGATAATTAAACCAACAATCTTTGAACTTAGAAGAAGCTACTCCATTTCATTTCATTTCAAGACCCCACAAACTCTCTCAAGTCAAAGAGGCCCTTTTAGGCACAATAGTGTGTACATGATTTTCTCTGAAGAATTTCAAAAGCTTCTATATTTTTTTACCTATCCTACTTTCACCCTGCTATTATACACATGCAAAATTAGATCTCACTGCAGAAAGATAGATAGAAAGATGCAAAATTACAAAATAGGAGGGAAAATAAACATATTTAGCATAACAAGAAAAAAGCAATTTTCAATTTTGATCAAGTATCAACCCCTTTCTAAATGTCATCTTCACATGAAGTCCTTCTTGCTTTGTTGTCCCATCCCAATATGCAGGCCTGTATTTGTCAAGAGATAGCTTCCCACTGAATGATTCAAGTGACTCTTCTAACAGAGGACCGCTGTAATGGTGCTGCCTCTGCAGCGGCTCCGACCAGAGTCTGCCACTCCGGTTTCCCACATCATAACTTGGAGTTGAAATGTAACTCGTGTCCATGACCATGTCGCCGTCCAGTATACGAAGAACCTTGAATTAACAAGCAGAAATAATTTTAAAAAGAGTTAGGCAGAGAACATGGTCAATTCAAAAAACATTATCTAAACATGCAGCATTAGCTTTTCCTATTGATTTTAACTTGAAATAGAGTTTGATCAAATTATAATAAATATGTGATTGAGAATTCTTCAAAGCAATTTTTTCCAACAAAAATCAGTTCAAGAACTTGCTTTACCTGTGACATGCGTGGTCTAGAATGAGGATCTCGCCGTATGCATAATGATGCAGCATGCAACATGCAATAGACCTCATTTTCTAAGTATTGGTTCCCCAGCCTTGGATCAATCAGTTCCTCAATGGCATATTCTTCCAACAGTGGTCGTGCCTGTTAAATATCAAAACATTTACTCAAATTTCGACAAGACTTGGCATGAACAACCAGAAACATAAAAGGGGATTATATAGGATTTCTGATTGTTAATTATAGACATAGTCATACTTAAACTCTTAGGCAATGTTTGGTTGGGTATAATATAAAGGGTGAAAATTTTCACAGAATGGTTCGAGTAAAAATTGCAAATATAGTTTATCCATGAAAATTCCATTAAAACTTTATAACTTACCCACTCAGTAAGACACTGCTGTCCCTTAGGCCGCGTGAGATCCACAGCTTTTCTCCCTGTAACAAGCTCCACCAATACCACCCCGAATGAATAAACATCAGCTTTTTCAGTTATTTGGCCGCTTTGAGCATATTCAGGAGCCAAATACCTACACAGTAACGTCATATCTTAATTGTGAGTTCATATTTCTCAGACAAGTTTTGATTATGAAAACCATTCAGGAAAAACACAAATACATACCCGAATGTTCCAATTACTCGGGTTTCCACACCCGTGTCTCCATCAGGTTGCCACCTCGCCAATCCAAAATCACCAACCTTGCAATCACAATATAATGCTGTTAGAAAAATTAGGCATGTATGTAATCCAACTCAAATTCAGCATACACCAGAGTTTAGGTTGTAATCTATACAAGACTCAGAAAATTCTCTGTCCTTTACATCCAATGGTAAGTAAATTTAAAAATGTAGATGGGTGGATATTCAAAAGTGAGGTAAAGGTGCCTTTTATAGTGTAAACTACAAACCTACAAGAATGCATTGTACAATAGGCGAACACTACCATACCAGTGGTTCAAAATCATGAGTTATGAGAATGTTGTTAGGCCGCATGTCACGGTGGATAATGCATCCCACTCTGCACTCTTCATGAAGATATCGTAACCCACGAGCAGCTCCAATGGCAATTTTTTGCCGTGCAGCCCATTCTAATGGTTCTCGCTGTCTCCCTGAAATAGTTTGAAATATTAGACTAATTTACAATCATGTCAGTAAAATATATGTCTTGATTCAATCACTGTATTCAAAATGAAAAACATTGTCACATTAATCCTACTTCACCACCTGCTTTTAGTTGGCATCAGATTAATAAATCAAAGTAGCAAACATAAGTCTGATATTATAGTCTAGTGCAATTGAAAAAAATTCTGTAAGCATAGAATTTCGGATGCAAGAGAGCAAGAGAAATCACCATATAAATGTGAATCCAATGATCCATTGCATATGTACTCGTAAACTAGTAGCCTTCTCTTATCCTCTATACAGAATCCAATCAGCATAACAACATTTCGGTGCTGAGCACAACTCAGGACTTCTACCTCTGAGCAAAACTCAAGGTCACCCTGAGAACTAGCCAATTTATGTTGCTTGACAGCAACGACTTGTCCATCCGGTAGAACCCCTCTGTGAACGGATCCAAATCCCCCCTCAGCCAGGAAGTTGGCCTCAGAGAATCCACCAGTGGCAAGTTCTAACTCGGCATAGCTGAACTATCTTGGAGGTTTTCCGAAAACAGGTGCCTTGTGTTGACATATTGAACATAATGGAGGTGGACCAGGCGGAGTATTTCTAGATAATGATATTGCCTCTCTGAGATTTCCACTAAAATCTGACTCATTTCTATAATTTGACATTTCAATTCCAGCTCCTCGATCGAGCCTTGAGAACTTTTCTAGCAAGGCTCTAGTTGTAGATGTTTGAGGCATATCTTGAGATATTTCTGGCCTTCCTTCGTTTCGTTGAGATGATTGTTGATGTAAAAGTAATTCTGTGATCCATGGCTGGAATCTCAAGCTTGCCGAAGATGTGGACAAACTTTCACTTTCTGTGTCTGAATCATCAAGTTCTTGATTTTCTTTGATAGTCTCCTCTTTCTTCAACTCACCATTTGTCTCTGAGATAAAGAATGGTGAAGTTCCTGGATCAGAGCTTGAAACTGATGAAGTTCCAGCTTCCGTTGCAGTAAATGGAGTCCCTTGCTCCGGGCTGCTGGTTGGAGTTACAGAAGGCCCCTTAATGGAATTTAGTGAATCGGTATTCTTTTTGGTATGATTTTCAGCCAGCTCATCATGCTCAGAAGGCAATGGACATGATTCTTCAGCTTCCTTTTGCGATCCAATCAAATTCAAGCGGAGTACTTTTGGTTGGGAACGCTTCATGACCACAATATTACACTGTAGCTCTTCCATGCATCGCTTTTCTTCATGTTTGAGCTGTCTGCAAAGAAAAACACCAAAAGTAACAACTTAACTATAATCCCACATGAACAGAGAACAGTAAACCAGAAAGAGTCTAGTTGGTGTTTTAAGGATTTTATTTTCACATTTTTCTTCACAAAAGACAACAAAACACACTAAAAATGAAAATAGGAAAACCAATCAGCTTATTGCAATTACAATAGCATGCTTTTAGTGAGGAAATAAGGTAAGTGAGAGTGAGAGACTATTACTTGTCTAATACAACCCAATTGGCTTGCGCTTTCTTGGCTTCTGCGGCCACTGCTCCACAAGGAGATCCAGAAACAATTTTAATCCTGACATTTATCTGTTGAAAAAGGGTTCATAGAATATAATCTTCAACATTCTGAATCAATTTGCATGAGCTTTTCAGGGAAAAAAAATAAAAAGTAGGATATATACCAACCTTATTCGGATCATACACGTCATGGAGCTGAAGGATCATTTGAGAACAAGAATCAGTGATATCATGCTTCTGCTCTGAAACTGTTCCTGGAGGATACTTTTTACTGATACTGGCACAATCACCAGCAAATCTAGGAAAACCCCATAATCTTCTGCCTACATTTGTGTAAAGTAACAGTTAATTACACAAAATAGCAAAGTAAAAGGTTCCTATAAAAAAAGAAAAAAAAATGCATTGCCACTCTGCCAAGGCATAGTTTAAGATTGCAAAACCAGAAGCAAACACCATTGGTGACAAATTAAGTAATTCACCATTTGTCAAATTGGAGAAGCAAAACACTATCTTGTGAGAAAAAAGAAGCATAAAAATGAATGAAATGCAGGGGAAAAGAGACATCATCACCTGAACTTTGAGAAGGCACAACCACTAGCAGGGTGATGCAATCTCCAGGTTGAACAACATGAGTGAGGGACCAAACAAGTGCAGTCCTCGGAATTTCTTTCGAAGCCTTAACGGCAACGATAACCTTCTCAGCACCATCGGAGCCTTTGACTTGCTTCCCTATCCCCTTCTGTTGCTCTCGACTCATCACCACCAACAATAGAGAGTAGATACTACCTTGTTCAAAAGATTTTACTCTCAAATCTCAGAAACACACAGCAAAACCTTCAACATCATAATTTAGCCTTTTCCCCACTAGAACAATTATCACCAAAACATGATTGCACATTCCGTAGCCATGGACAAAGGCCCTTTTAACCAAATTCAAACAAGCAACAAGAAAAGATAAAAAAGACCCTCTTGCAACGTTCACAGAATCTTGTTGTTTCCTTTCTTGTCACCTATATATGAGAATGATGATTCTGCAGGTACATTCCCCCAAAGCAAAGTACCAAAAATCCGTGAGGAATCAGAATCAGATACCCCCTCCTTGTTTTTTGATATTTTGTGGCTCAAAATGCAATGTGCTCCATTTCAGTGTGTTTCTGAAATTCAAGAAGATTCAAAGTAACTACTGCTCATTCACACACACATTTACACAAACACTTACTGTGCTATGTGTATAAGTAAGAATTTTTTAAAAGGCAAAAGAGGAAGGACCCTTCCCTAGCCGTTCTTCTTTTGCTTTTTTATGAATGAGCCTTCAAAACCACCCCCACCAAAGTCAAAAAAAGGAAAAAAAAATAGTTGAAAAGAAAGATGAAGAAAACAGGAAAAAAAAAGGTAAAGGGAGGGTTTCTGAGTGATTTTGGATCCAACTAGTTGGCTCTATTATCGAAAATGCCAAAAGATTCCTCAACAGAAATAGTGTTCCTTCCTTTTTCAACAGAAACCAATCCAATCATATATCAACCCCTTTCAGATATATGTGAATCAATGCACTGTTCCTTCTTCACAACCCAACGTTTTAACCCTGCATAATCACAAGATTCAACATGGATATAGATCAGAAAACTGAAAGAAAAAAAAAGAAAACAAACAAACAAACTGTAGAAAAAATGCACAAAGAAAATGTGCCACATACAGAAACAAAAAAAGAGAAACATAAAATATGGTTCCACTAATCACTTGAAAGTTGAAACCGCCATTTTGTTGGCTTTGAAGGTTAAAAATAAAAATCAACGAAAAAAGAACATCATTGGAGACTAGAAAACAAGAAAGAAAAACAAAACAAAACAGAAACAAGAATGAAAGGCCAAAACAAGATCCAAAGTCCAAACCTTCCTTTCTTTTCTCTTTATTATTATATATATTTATTTATATTTTATTGATTTTCAATCAATCCTTTGGTAGAGTTGACAAACGAACATCCAGAGAAAAAACAACAAAGGAGAATAATTGGGAGTTAGATAGACAGTTTTATAAAACTCAAAATGCTTAATTTTTTCCTTACAATAATTATCATCATCAGAATCTTTAATTTTATATCTTTTTGTGCCAAATTTCCAGCAAAAAGAAACATGAGCCAACCTTAACAATGAAAAACACAAAATGGGGTCCTTCAAAATAGAAAATTGGAGAATGGGGGTGAGATGTCCAAAGGGAACAATAGAGAGTCAAAGAGAGAGAGAGAGAGAGAGAGAGAGAGAGAGAGAGAGAGAGAGAGAGAACCAAGAAATGGAGCAAAGTTGAAAACTTTAGTAAGAGATAGAGAAAACCCAGAAAGAGAAAAAGGAAAAGGAGTGTTGGTTGAGTGAAAATGAATGGATTTTATTTTATTTGTTTGTTTCTGGGGAAGAAGGAAAAGATGTGTTACGATCAGAACTCAGAAGCTTTGTTGTGACTTGTGAGTGACCAATGGAAGTTACAGACCAGGGATACCATTAGGAATCGTAGTTTCTATTATAACTCAAATTTATCATTTCTAAGAAATTCATTTTCTTGCACTTATAAAATTTTAGAAAAAACCAAAATAGCTTCCGACAATTATCTTGAAAGACAACGAGGCTCTTTGACAAAAAAAATTTCAATCCGGCCTCTAACAATTACCACAGAAGGACAATGAGGCTCCTGTGCCAAAAAAAATCAATGTTGTTTTTTTGGCACAGAAGCTAATCAGTCCCAACAAAAATATCAGAGGCCGAATCTAGTGTTTTTTCTTGAGAGTCTCGTTGTCCTTTCGAGATAATTGTGAGGGACAGATGGAGTATTCACTCTAAATTTTACAAAAATAATTAATTTTTAATAAATTTGAGTTTATTTAATTGTTAACTTACTCATACATTTAAATAATTATTTATAAATATGATAATAATTATGTAAACTTTATTATTATGATAGTGTATTAGAATTAAGCTTAATTTATAATAGTCAAAACCAAAATTGTGTCGTATTATAAATTTAGAGTGCATAAAATATTTTAAATTCTTGAAAAAAAATTAAATGTAAGAATTTAAATGGTGCAATTAAGTTTTTACGAATTTTATTATGATAAGTAATTATGTTTATTTATATTATATGTATATTAAAAATTAATTACAAAATTAATTATCTATATAAAATACATTGAATTAAACATCACAAATATAACTGATTTAATAGTTGTTTTTCTATATGCATATAGCATTTTATGTTTATACTTTTAGAATAATTTATTTTAATGACCTACTTAGATTATTTTTTTTATACAATAAAATTTGATTTTAATGTATTAATAATATAAAATATTTTATAAAATTATTCAATCACATTCGTTTTTTTAGACATTATTGACGGTAGTTATTTTTTCATATAAGGTATTATGTAATTTAATGTTAGTATAAAATTGATTTACAAATATAGAAAAAGTATAGAGGAATAATGTTTTTTTTTTAATAATGTAAATAATAGGTTAAAAAAATTAATTTTAAAATTTAATTTTTAAATTAATTAAGTTTATTCATGTTTAATTGGTCTGAAATATAGCCTATTATTCATAAATATATCAAAATTAAATTTTATAAAATATTTTAGAAGAAATTAATTTGTAGGGATATAAAGAGAAAGAGACGGTAAAAGAGAAAAATTAAAATTTTCTTGTATATAGAATGAGGAGTGCTATGAGCAGTAGAATTTGTGATGTTTAACCATTAATTAGTCATCATCAATATTTTTAATGGTATGAGATGACATCTAATAGTATAAGATTATTCATTTTTCTTTTGATGATTAAGTGCTGGCTAAATTTCAACAAAAGTACTGGCCTGTAGACTTTCTCATATAGAATAATTAAAATTTTCTCATTAAAATTCTTTAAAATTTAAAAGTTTTTACTTCTTTATTTATATTCAGACACACTATTTAAACACAAAGTATCTTAAATATGTTCATAAATAAGTAAATAACATTTACTTCCTCAAATAATTTATATAGGAGACACTTTATTATGCAAATTAAAATTTTATAGAAAAAAAATATAAATATTTTTTATAATTATTTTTATTATATTATTACTGTTTAAAATGTGAGTCCCAATTTTCTCAAGTACTATTTTATAATTTCATCTCATAAAAAAAATTTGTGTAAACTTATATCTTTACTATATAATTTACTTTCATATAAATATACTCATACGTAAATCTAAACTAATTCTTGTATGCATAGTAGTAGATTATATTATTAAATAAATCTTATCTATTATTTCAAATTAATAGTAAATAGATATTTAATTGTTTACTTGAACAATTGTCAGTTTTTTTTTTCCTATTGTGTCAGAATTCAGATTATAGGGAGTTATTTTTAGGGGTGTGCATGGGTCGGGTGAAATCGGGTTTGACGTGACCCAGACCCGACCCAAAATATATATCGGGTCTATTTATTAGACCCGAACCCGGCCCTAGACCCGATGAAACCTATACATTTTCGGGCCATGATTATACCGGGTAAAAATCGGGTGAAAACCGGGCCGTTAACATTACATTACCTTTATACCTTCTTATAAGTTAGCATGTGAAAATATCCAAATTTCCAAGGCTCCAACTATTATTTGACATGGTAAAATTCACTTAGAAAAATATAACAAGAACCAACTCTTTTCTAAAATCAAAGCATAACCATAATTAATACTAATATTATATAATAACACCAAATATTTAAATCAATACAAATAACACAATATTATGCATTAGTCTAAAATCTTATGCATTTTAAATAGAAAACATTAACTTATAGTCTTATAATAACTAATAACACAAAATATTAAGATTTACAATACTTAAATTCCACATAAGAATAGTCATTATCCATCACTAATAACACAAAATATTAATTGTGTATGATGACCGGGCCACCAGGCCGACTTCGGGTGACCCGAGCCATGGCCCAGACCCGACCCGAAATAATGACCGGGTCTATTTTTGAGACCCATACCCGACCCTAAACCCGATGAAATCACATCAAATTAGCCCCTAAAGTGCTCGAGACCGGGCCGGGTCTTCGGGTCGGGCCGGGCCATGCACACCCCTAGTTATTTTATACATTATTGTTTAATTAACGCCTGCCTTTAAAGAATGAGTTTAAGAATTAAAATGATTATCTTTATTTAAGAATTAAAATGTTATCTTGTTTAATTTCATAAAACGGTATTTTTTTAAAATATGTCTTTACTAATTTCAGTCTTGATTACAACTACTACACAATTATTATTATTTAATTAAAATAGAAACATTTGAAGTTTTCTAGATAATAGATTTCATTAAAAAAATTAAAAAATTAAACTCTTGAAAATTTCAAACAACATTTTCATATTGGTTATTTACACAAGTGTCATTAGTATAATTATTAGCAATACTCATGCATGTGTATATACGATTTTACGTGAAGAGAACTAGAAAATAGGGCCTAGAAAATATTATCTCGGTTAAAAAACACTTGCCTCTCTCAACTTAAATTTGAGGTGAGGGTTAGATGTCACGTGTGTATCTTAGTGGTTTAACCAATAGGAAAATTCTTACTTTAAGAAATAATATTTATTCGAATATCATTTTTGTCTCATTAACCAAAACAAATAATTGTTCTGCAATAATAATATATATTGAAATTAGCACATGCACATTTTTAGAGTATATATGTTAGAATTATCAATTGGAAATTTTGTATAACAAATATATAAACTTTTTTTTTATATATTTGATATGTATTTATTAAAAGAACAAGTTTTAAAATTGTTACTAATAGTAACACATATATATATATATATATATATATATATATATATATATATATATATTAAAACGATGGAACACATTAATTAAACCTAATATATATTAGGGTTAAGTACGATTTTAGTCTCTAAAGTAGGGGCCGAAAATTTTTTCTGTTCCTAACCTTTTTTTACTTATAAAATTGTCCTTAAAATTCAACTTGATTTTAAAATCGTCCTTCGAACAATTATACCCTTACCCCCTATTGTTGTTTCATCTTCTCCTCTCTTGTTCTGCTTCTTCATCCCTGCTTCTTCATCTTCTTCATCTTCAGCAGCATCAATATTCCAGATTCAAGGCAAATCAGAAGCAGACATTCACCTAATCAATAGAACATGACATTACAGCAACATCAACATACATATCCAAAACCCAAATCATCAATAGACAAACTCGATCTTATATTTCAGGCGAAATCAGAATCACCCAGCAAAAGATTCAGATATTTCACAACAAAGAAGAAACCACAGAACAAGCCACAATTCAGATATTCCAGTTTACAAAGAAAAAGAAAAAAAGAAGAAGAGGATCGGATTTCAATTTACTAATTCAACCACAGCAGCTACAAGCAACGTCAACAGAAATTACAAAACAAGCCACAATTCAGCATGGCAAGTGGGGAGGACCAGCGGAACAGCGGCGGACGGTGAGGGTTGCGGAGCAGCGGCGAGGACGCCGGAAGCAGTGACGAGCGGCGAAGAGAGCCGCGAGTAAGGAGGAACAACAGTGAGCGGTGAGGGGCGACGATCGGCGACAGTGGCGGACGCAAATCCCTTCAGCTCGCACATCTCTCTCTCTCTCTCTCTCTCTCTCTCTCTCTCTCTCTCTCTCTCTCTCTCTCTCTCTCTCTCTCTCTCTCTCTCTCTCTCTCTCTCTCTCTCTCTCTCTCTCTCTCCGCGGTCAGTGACGGTGGCTCAACGGCGGCAACAAGCCCAATACGGCGACGCGGGCAGCTCCCCTCCCCCTCTTCCCCCTTGTGATTCCTTCCCCTTTCTTCTTCCCTCCTCCTCCTCCCCCCTCCCCTGGTGATCCCTTTCTCGTTTTAACCTTTTTTAATTTTATATTTTTTAATTAAGATATTTTAGTAATAAAAATTAAAATTTTGGTAAAAAGAACGATTTTAAAACTAAGTTAAATTTTAGAGACGATTTTGTAAACAAAAAAAAGTTGATGACGAAAAAAATTTTTAACTCTTACTTTAGGGACCAAAATCGTATTTAACCTTATATATTAAGTTTTTGTGTGATGATAAGGGAAAATAAGAAGAAAATGGAGAGAAGAGAAAAAGAAAAGTATATTGTCTCTTAATGTTTGTATTTAGAATAGAATAGATTGAAGATAATTCTAATATAAAATTATAAATAGAAGACTATAATGGCTCTTTTTTTTTTTATGCTTTTAGAGAACCTGTTATGCATAGATATAGATGATGGGTGTGTTTTTAAATAATATAAAAATATTTTTTTTTAATTTGAAAATACAAAATGGAGGTATGAAAAACCGAAGCTTTGATTTGTAAAGTGACAAATTCAAATTTAAAGGGTTGCAAATCATGTTGGGGCCACCATGGGGAGTTCTCGATCACCGGGGAGATTTCGGGGAGGAATCAAGCGAGAGAACACAATATGAGAAGACATCACATCCAACTCAAAACCTTAAGGTGTCAAGTTAATGGGTCTCTCATCTTATAAACTCCCGGGAAGACTTTCGATGCTTCACCTTGAATACTCCTTAAACCAGACCGATTAAACCATCGACTCTGATACCACTTGTTGGGGCCACCGTGGGGAGCTCTCGACCACCGGGGAGATTTCGGGGAGGAATCAAGCGAGAGAATATAAGATGAGAAGACACCACATCCAACTCAAAACCTTAAGGTGTCAAGTTAATGAGTCTCTCATCTTATAAACTCCTCACTCTTCCTTGCTTTCTTTGATGTGGGACTAACTTCAACACTCCTCACACTTGAAACACTAACAAATCAGAGCCTCTGATGTGAGGATTTTTTTTTTTTTTTTTTGAAAAATTGTAATACCGATCTTTCAATTTTTTTGTGGCCTTCTTAAATCGAATTGTCTGATTTGTTTTTAATTGTTTTTAAAATTTCACATCCCAAAATAATATACAATGAACCAATAATAATGTATAACACCAACATTTTTTAATATGTAAATTAAAAAATCCAATATAATATCTTAAAAATTAAAATTCACAATTATTCATAAAGAACCCCTATCCGTTCATCTAAATTCTTGAAATACTATTTGAGTTCAGATATGTACATGTGTCTCCTATTTTGCCACTTTAATTTCGGATAAGCCCCTCACTCCTTAGCTTTTTCTATCTTCAAGTGAACGGTGTTGTTTGAATTGTCCATAAATATTTTTCCTACAACTCATAAAATGACACTGAATTATATAGTGACAAAAGTTTAAACTGGACTAAAAAAACAAGAATAAATTCTTAAAGTAGTCTCTTAAATTTACGATTTTTATTATTTTAATTTTTTAAATCTAAAATTCATTATACTGATTTTTTAAATTTTGTTTTGAGCATCGTATTAGTTTTTAGATTTTTGTTTTTAATATTAAATCAGCAAACGAAATACTGAATTAGTTCTAACTTATTATTTTAGATACAAGACTAAATAATATTATTTTATTTTTGTGTTTAAATAAAACAAAATAAGAAGATAAAGAAAAGTTTTTTTTTCATTTTTTTAAAATAATTTTGTTTTCATCTTATTTAAGTTAGGGATGTCAATGGGGCAGGGCGGGGGCGGGGGATACCTCCCTGCTCCCCATCCCCGCCCTCAGATTTACTCCCCATCCCCGCCCCATTCCCCGCCGTGGGAGAAAATTACTCCCCATCCCCATTCCCCACGGAGCCCCATTCCCCGCGGGGACCCCATTCTCCATCTACATAATAGTTCTAACTAATTATTAATTTCCATATGAATAGAGCTACAAGTATCTATCTTATACAAAAACTGCAAGATTTTATACAAAAAGTCTAAATAACACGATGATGACTTCTTTTAAAATAACGCAATGGGGAGACGCAACGACGAGCCAAAGAAAAAAGCAGTGGACGAGGTGGGAGACGCGACAACAGAGAGGAGAATGGACACGACGGCAGAGTTACGAAAAGGAACGCCGCAAATAGAAATTACGACGCGGTAAGGTGATGGCATGGTGAGGTGTGACGATGCGGTGAGAAGGGTGACGAGGGGGTTGCTGCAGAGAGGTTGGATGGAGTATGGACAGCCTTAGGGATCTCTGAATTGAAGAGAGGTTATGCAAATAAAGATTAGGAGTTTTGGGTTTCTATATATATATATGTGTGTGTGAGAAATGACTAAAAACATATATGAGAAATAAACTATTAAGGATAATTCAAGGAATTCATAAATTTCGGGGAATAGCGGGGACGGGGCGGGGATTCCCGCTCGGGTCCCCACGCCTGCTTCGGGGGAATTTTGTCCCCCATCCCCATCCCCGCGGGAAAAATTCCCCACAATCGGATCCCCATTCGGGGCAGTCCCCGCAGGGATCCCCGTGTCTCGGGGAATTTTGCCAGTCTAGTATAATAAGTTAGAGTTAACTCGACATTCTATTTGTTGATTCAACTCAGAAAAAACAAAAAATCAATATAGTACTTTAAACTACATTTCAAAAACTAATATAATAAATTTTAAATTTAAAAAATTAAAATCATAAAAATCATAAATCTCAATAACCATTCTAAAAATTTAGTCACTTTGGATTACAGATAAAACAACATTACTCGATTTTTAAATGTAGCTTCATGAGCGGGATCTTAAGGGGAAAAAAAATTGATGCATGAAAATGTCTGGAGTGCCGTGATGATGCTGATTCTATAAGGTCATTAATAAATGGCAGTGTCGTGTTATGGTTTTTGTTTTATGACAAACTCACTGACTTAAGGTCACTGACAAATGAAGCAATGTGTCATTTGGAGTAATGGCAAGATTACAATTTAATGAGGGTCCTACATCTTCTTGTTTTATTTGTTTCCTCCTTTAATTTCCTTTATTCTTATTAGGATTATTGTATTTTTCTTTTCTCTTTTATGATCCTATCAAAGATCTTTAAATTTCAAATTAAAGGATGGGTGACTCGAATGTGATGCTAAAGTTTGCTTGTTCCTAAAGTTGTATTTGTATATGACCAAAATAGTTGGGAGGGAAATCTAGGTGACATCGACGTTGAGTTGTGGTTGGAGATTGTGGGTTGATCCTTTTTATGATGTGATAATTAATTTCACTAATTTGTGGTTTGTGATAGATGGGTGTTATCATTATCTAAAGTATGATTATAAAAAAGGTGTTATTTATTTGCTTATCTAACATTATTATTGTTGTTATTGGTCCTTTTTAATGATTTTGCTTATCATTGTCATTGGTTTCACTACCAAGTGAATTATTTTATGATTGTCATTAAAAATTTATATGATAAAGTATTATTTTGGTCATTAAAGTTTGAGTCGAATTTTAATTTAGTTCCTAATGTTTTAACGTCCTATTTCAGTTAAAAAAAATTTTAAACGTCTTATTCCAATTTTAAAAAAGTTTTAAGCGGATTTAATATTATCCCACCATTATATTTGACACAAACAATTTGTATATTGAAAAACCAATAGCATTCGATTTTATTATGTACGTAAAATCAATCTACCAACGATCACTAATATAAAAGTTTTTCTTTGATTGTTAGGATTTGAAATTTAAAAAAAAAATTGAGAAAAAAAATTGTTACAAGAAAATTTTGGTTATGTTTTTTTAACACATAGAATAAAATATGACTTAATTAGTAACATGATTAAGGTCTACGTCACTCATTCTATTAAGGGATAAGTACTTTTTTCGTCCCCAAGGTCTGGGGTCAAAATTGATTTCGTCCCTAGCCTTTTTTTTTTTTTGTTAAAATCATCCTCAACGTTTAAAAACGCTTTAAAATCGTCCTTTTCTATTTTTTTGGACCAAATTACCCTTAACTATTAATAAAAATTAAAAAAAAAACTCCACCCTCACCCCCCATCAGATCTCTTCGTTTCTCTCCTCCCCCCCACACAATTTTCCTTTCCTCCTACACCCACCCCCCACCCTCACTCCATCACCCCCAACCCGCAGCCGCCCCGTGTCCAGCCCTCCGCCGCCGCCCCCGCGTCCAGCTCCACGCCGCCGCCCCGCGCCGCGCGCCCCCGCGTCCAGCCCCGCGCCGCCGCCCCGCGTCCAGCCCCGCGCCGCCGCCCCGCGTCCAGCTCCACGTCGCCTCGAGTCCAGCCCCTCGTCGCCGCCCCGCGTCCAGCCCGCCGTCGCCCCTGCGTCCAGCCCCCCGCCGCCCCTGTTTTTCTGTTTTTGCTTTCTGCCTTCTGCTGCTTCTTATTCTTTTCTTCTTCTTCTGTGGTTTTTGATGAAATTTGTTGTTGTTGATGAAATTTGTTGTTGGTGAAATTTAAACTTCTAAATTTTTGATGAAATTTGTTGTTGTTGATGAAATCTGTTGATGATGATGATGATGATGACCGAGTGGGGTGAGGGGTGGGAGGGGGGAGTTACGGTGAGGGGGGTGAGGGGGTACGGTGAGGGTGGGGGTGAGGTGAGGGGGAGGCAGTGAGGGGTGGGGGGTGAGGTGAGGGGGGGTTACGGTGAGGGTGGGGGATGAGGTGAGGGGGTGAGGGGGAGGCAGTGAGGGGTGGGGGGTGAGGGGAGACGGTGAGGAGTGGAGGATGAGGGGTAAGGGGTGAGGTGAGGGGGGGTTACGGTGAGGGTGGGGGATGAGGTGAGGGGGTGAGGGGGAGGCAGTGAGGGGTGGGGGGTGAGGTGAGGCGGTGAGGAGTGGAGGGTGAGGGGTGAGGGGTGAGGGGTGAGGGGGTGGGGGTGGGGGTTACCGGAACGGTGAGGGAGTGGTGTTTGTGTTGGTGGTGGTGGTGGTGGTGGTGGTGAAGAGGAGAATGATGATGATGAGGGTAATTTGGTCCAAAAAAATAGAAAAGGACGATTTTAAAGCGTTTTTAAACGTTGAGGATGATTTTAACAAAAAAAAAAAAGGCTAGGGACGAAATCGATTTTGACCCCAGACCTTGGGGACGAAAAAAGTACTTATCCCTTCTATTAACTATTAGTGTCAAATTTAATGTTAGTAGGACCACATTAAACCTGTTTAAAATTTTTTAGAACAGAAATAAGACGTTTAAAATATTAGAGACTAAATTAAAACTTGGCCCAATATTAAAGACTAAAATAATACTTTATCCTTTATTATAATTTAAATTTCTTTGTTTTTATATAAAAGTTTTAGCTAACGCATATATTAAGGTTATGAACAAAAATATATAAACTTTAAATTTTTAACGTATGTGTTATATATTTACTAAAAAACAAAATCCTCTATTAATAATATGCCCTATTAATTAAATCTTTATCTAACTAATTTTATTTGTGTATATAATAATTTATTTACTAACAAATAGCAATACATTTTTACATAAAGTTCAGTGAAATAATCCTTATATAAAACTGCACCATTCAATTTTCAATTAGGGCAATAGCGACATAAAATCTCTTCCATGTTGAATCAAGCAATTATTAAAAGGAGAAAAAAAACTATTGACCATTAATAAATTTAGAAAAATGGGTAAAACAAAATGAGTCTTAATCTATGATGCACGAACACTAACACTGACATGGATATAGGACACGACATGACACGAGACACGCAGATATATGAATTTTAAAATCTTATAAGACACGGGGACACGACATATATATAGAATATAAAGTATTTTTTAGATAAATTACAATGAATTTTTGATATTTTATTGCTGTTAAAATATAAAATAATTTTTTAACTGTTTTTAATGTCTTTTTTTTAACTATATGAAAGTATCTAAAATATTTTTGTTTTAATAAATAATAATATATATTATTTCTAAACTCATTTCAATAATATATATTAAGAATAAGGCTGGACACGCAGACACGTGATGGTATTTAGATGTGCGTCCAAGTGTATCCGGAGAAGAATTTTTTATTTTTATTAAGACACAGTTGCGTATTAGACGAGTGTCGATGAATGTCGTATCTAAAATGTGTCTGACACGCAGACACGACAACTCAACAAAATGTCCGTACTTCATAGGTTTTAACTCTGTATGTGCTTTCCATTTGAAACAAGGTTTTTATGACATTTTACCAATTTCTTTGAAATTGAGAAAATAAAATAAAACAGAAGAAAGAAAAAAATAAAAGAAAGAAAGCGGTAACTTGTGGTTTGGTTGGTATTCAAATTAAACAAAAAGAAGAAAAATAGAGAATAATAGTGAAAAAGCAAATATAGAAAAGAGATGGGGTCACAAAGTTTGAAATGGGTAATAAATTAAGAGGTGCATTGAGTATGGTGTGACATTTAAGTGCGTGAGATTGTGTGCATAATAAAATAATAGTAAAAATAATCTTGTAATAAATTGATTTGCAATCCCATGAACATAAAGCACAACAATCTTGTCACTTTCCTCTGTCTCATCACATTCAATGCCATGCAGCGCCACCAGCAGCGCAGCGGTGCATCCCTTATTTTAATTTGCACCGTCACCTCACCGTCGTATCCAATTCAACCGTTACTATTCTCCATTAATTCATACATCTAAACCATACTCCTTTAATTTTATCTTCAACATGATAATAAAAAAATCAATTATTTTACGTATATAATAAAATTAGTTATTAAAATTAATTATTAATATAAAATATATATTTTTATTTTTATTTTTGATATTATTGTACGTTTGTATGAATTTATAAAATAAATCGTGATATTATTAAAATAAAAATGACAATATCCATTTTTTTAAATGAAAACATAATTCTAAACGTCACTTGAACCATTTCAAACCATCTTATAAAAAAAATTCATTATTTATAAAAAGATATATGTATGTTATTATAAAAAATTCAATTATTTTATTCTATCATCTTTTGTTATTCTACTTATTATGTTGTTAAAGAAAGTATTAACACATTATAAATAATATTTTAAATTTCAAAAAAATATAAATAGAATATTCTTAGATATATAATTATTTATAAAATTAATTTTTTAAATTTTAAATTAATAAAAAGAAGCATATAAATAATTATCTCTTTAATACAGTCATTCGAATAAATATTTTTTGAATTTGTTTAAATTTTTGTATATATATTTTTTTTACTTTATATTAAAAATTCTTTTTCTGTTCAAGCAAAAAAAAATCAAGTTCTAGACTTTTAGTTATACAAATTTTAATATCATGTTGTGGAACATTTTTTGTAAAAGTTTAAATTAATAAAAAAAACACATAAATAATTATATCTATTACATACTTATTTTAAATAGGCGGAGAGATTCACTCACTTTTTTTTAATAGATTGGACAATTTTAAAATCACAAATCACGTACACTACACGTGTTTACACACATATTTAAAAATTATTTTCACCACTTAATTATTATCCAAATACAACATATATTAAAAAGCATCATATATTATCACTCAACCAAAATTTTAGCTGTGACTCACTTACATAAAATCGACTCACTCACATAAAATCTAAGTTCGGTTTGTTAGGTTGTTAACTTGTTAGTTGTTACCAACAGAGTCCTTGCATGGGGCCCAATATTGTTATGTGCCTTGTGGGTTGATGAAATCAAAATAGTTCATTCTAAATTATGTTTATTCATGCACAAGTTAACGTTGATTTTGATTTGTGACCCTTAAATTGTATGTGTATGTGTCCTTAGTTTAGTTCCCATCTCCATTCTATAATAATGCACAAGTTAACGTTGATTACTTCAATATTTAAAGTGACCAATAATATCTCTATATGTAAAGATTTTTTTTTAACTTGATATTTTGGTCTTTGATATTTGTCATTCCTAAAAAATTTAGAACATTCAATGATTTTTTAAATTCTAGCAAATACCTATATATTAAAGAGAACTAATAAATACTTAAAAAATGATTTTAACAATTAAAAATTTATAAAAGACAGAAGAGACAGATGATGAAAAAAGTAGTAGTTATGCCTTCGGGTTTTTTTTTTTTTTTTTATTTTTTTTTTATTTTTTATTTTTTTAAATGGAAGTATCTATACCTTCTTGTTTGTTGGCATTGGTATAAAAAGACGTTAGCCAACCCAATCCACTTAATATTTCTTTATTGCAAAATGATAATTAAAATAATACATAATAATTTTGATCTTTCCCCAATGCTACGTGCTATATATATATACTTCTTGTAGTTAAATAATTTGAACTTTTTGTCTTACTTGGGAAGTAAGTTCATGCATCATATAATAATATAAGACAAAAGTGGCATGCTGAATTAGCAAGCAGAATTAGATCATATGATGATCAGAACATACATGTTACAGTCAACATGTTCTTGCAAATTACGGAGCCTATTCTCTAGAGTAATTTTAATTCAAATTAATGTCTAAACAACCACTATATATAAGCATGCTGCGAAATTGTGATTAGTCTTTGTTTATTATTATGTGTTTGCTTGAGTTTTGGAGCATATAGGGTACATTTGAAAACGTTAGGGAAGATAAGTTATTGGAATCTTACAATTAATTAATGGTACATATAATATATTATAATGAGTTACAGAATCTTAAAAAAAAACTATTAGCTCATATGATAAAACAGACTAAAATTTTATATTTTTTTTTTAAGTATTGTCCTCTCTTTTCTTTTAAATGTGAAAATTTTTCTCAAATATTAGTCCTACAAAATTTATAACATATATAGCATTTTTTTTTATCAGTCAGTGTCTTGTCTATCACAATTTTCTATTGGTTACAAATATAATGACTTACAAAATATTGAGAGAACCATCACCATAAAAGCTACATCATATGATGAAAGAGTCTAAGGTCTTATAAACTTTTATTTAGGTGTTAATCTCCTAATATAAAACTGTTTTTTAAGTATTGGTCTCACAAAATTTACTGTGAGTATGTGTTTGTAGGAAAAGTATCAGTACACAATGAAAATATTAAACAATGTAAATAATAGATATATTGGATGTTTATTTTACTAGTGTATGAATAGTTATTTTAATATTAAAATTTAGATGGTTAATTTGAATCGTGTAATGTGTTTTTATTTTATTGATGGTTGTTCATATTGTTCAAAATAGTCATTGTTTACCTAACATTTTCTGTGTTTGTATATATTTTCTTAAAAAAATTCTAGTTCACATCAATCATTTCATATTGAAATGCTTGTACATCTAATTTAATTATGCATTTAATTAAATACCCTCATGTTTAAAACAAAACCAAATAGTTAAATTAGTCTCCAAAAAAGTACTCATTCTTTAAATTAGTTTTTAAAAGATTTTTTTTAATTAAATTTATCTTTCAAATATTTTAAATTAGTCATTTTAGTTTTTCCATCATTTTCACTATTAACGGCATAAAATTTGTTGATGTGACACATTAAGTAACACTACAACATACACTTGGTAGTCTTAATTGGCGGCTAACATGATAAGTTTATTAAATTAAATCAAATCAATTTCAAATTGAAGAATTCTAATACCTCAAGTTAATTTCTTAATTAGATTTTGATTTGATCTAATTTCATAAAATTATCAAACGTGATTAATTTAAAATTTTTGAAGAACGAATTTGATTAAAACAAATCTTTGGAGGAGTAATTTAAAAAACAAATGATCTTTCAAGAACAAATTTGACCATTTACTCTTAAAAAAATAGTTTTATTTTATAAATTTATTCTTACTATGTAACTTTGTCACGTCTTTATTTAATATTTTTTTTAATTCAATATCTTCTCTTTTACTCGTTTATTTGGGATGTACTACTCTAACCATGTTTTGCATCCATTATTTTAAAATATTACAAATACAAATATTAAACAATTAAATTAGGTCATTGGACATTTTTCTTTTACTTTTACTAGGAAACAAGAAGACATTATTTTAAAGGTATATATTTAACATATATATAGCAACCAGCTTATATGGAACATGCTCCAGTCATCTACTACTATCTAAATGTATGTGACAAATTACAATTACTATTAAATTTGCATGTTAGGGGGATCGTGTTAGTCTTTGTTTATTCATCTTATTACATGAGTTCGAATTGTTGGGGAGAGGTGAACAAAAATGAAAAAATTAAATAATATATTTTTTTTTAGGAAACCGTGTTTATTGTTGTTAATAACTTAATATATATATATATAATTGCAGTATAATTTCTTTTGGGTTATATATTAAAAAAATATTATTCTTAAATATTAGTCCTTCATATTATTATAGTATGCTATAAACTAACAAATCATTTTCTCCAACTAACATTTTTAAATGCAAGAATTATTATTTGTCGATACTATTCAAGAAAAAATAAAGTATTTAAATTAACCTTTTGCTTAATACATAAAAATAAAACTCATTTAATTTTAACACAATCATTTATAAAATTATAATTATTTTGCTAATTATTATTCAATTAATTATATTATTTAGTTAAAAAAAATTGTTAGATACTATTTAATTTGGCGAAAAGTATAAGCATCATATTAGTCCAACCATATTTAATTTCAACAACTATATTAGTTTCAAAGTAGTTTACACTTGATATAGCCTATACCTAACACCTGGTCTATATAATACAGGTATATATAATATATAGGAAAAATTTTAAGTATATCGGGAACATCGGTGTTCCAGTTGTTTTAATCGTTGATTTTAATTAATATATATTATATATATTTTTTATATTCAAATCAACGGTTAAAACAATTGGAACACCGGTGTTTTCGATATACTTAAAACCCTTCCTATAATATATATATAGTTGATAGTGATGATGATATTTTATTATATAATATGAATATCTTCTATTATTGCATAATGATATGATAAAAAAAGACATGCTATGCATGCCCAAAGGCAAAGTCTATGTGTCGGTTGTTCATTGTTCAATCGCTTCAACAAAACACAAACACTCGAATAGATACAAAATGGTCTCAATTTCATAAATGTCTTTTTTTGAAAATAAATAAACAAATTCATAAATTCCAAAAGTACATAAAAATACAAAACATATAGTTTATTTAGTCTTCTATCTACGGCCTAAAAATCCGATCAATATTAATGTGCTTTTCGTGCCTCCAAGTAGCATTTTTTTAAAATTCATTAATTAATATGCACGCCAATATATATGGATGCACTTTATTTTTATATTCAGATTCATGCAATGCATGCATGATGATTTATATTGATTAAAATAAATCTAGATGCGATTATATAGTAATTAAATATATATGCTCGATCGATATATATTATAAAGTATTATATATATAAATAAAATATTAAAAGCATATATAAGAGCATATACAAAAGCCAATGAGTTATAACTCAAATAATATAGTCTCTCCATACTCAATTAAGAGGTTGCGAGTTCGAATCTCCTATCTTTAGTAAAAAAAAAAAAAAGAGCATATACAAGAGAACAACTTATTTCTATTGTACACATTTTAGTACTTCATTTTTTTTTTTAACTTTAACAAAATATTTTCACCAAAATCATATTCCGTACGTATCTTCATTATAGTTTGATAATATTGACACCTTAATTGTACATATATATTATAAATTTTTTAATAAATACGACATAAACATCTATCTAAATTAAATATTGTTATTAATAATCACGGTTCAAAACCGTAGCGTAAAATCTCATAAAACAATTATGAATATAACTATGATTATATAATTTTTCAACTAGATAAAAAAATTTGTTACATTTCTTAAAAAAATCCATGAACATTGAAAATTATATATAATTCTCTTCAGTTCAGTGTGCTAATATATTCATTCTAGTTCTATTTTTTTATTGTCAAAAAACCTTCTCTGCATCTATTATTTTCTGCCCTCATTATTCATTCATTTTGAAGAATTATTGTTCATATGTATTCTGCTTCTTCTTCAAGCTTCTCCACTATTGAAATATGGTCTAGCATGCACTGAATTTAACCCTAACGAAAATTAAATCATAGTTTGATATTATTTGATTTAACCTTAATAAACTAAATCATAATTTGATATTATATATCTTTCATAGTCATGGGGATTTCATAATTTCCAAACAAAAAATACTTCAAATTCGAAATGGTTATTAATTTAATTTACTTTGCAAATTTCCAAATTATTTAGAAGGACGTGGGTCCTGATTATTGACTATCGAAGAATTAACATGACATGACAAACTATATATAATTCTGAAAATCGGGTCCAAGCTATGAAATTTTCACTCTATACAAAGTTACAAACTACAAACTTCTTTTAATGCAGGCATTGATTGAACAATTATTTTTCAACTTAATTATTATTATATTATTGGATATTGTGTCTCTCATACAATGACAGAAAGAATTACAAGACAAATTAGGAACTGTTTCAGCGTATGAATTACGAATAGCTAGGGTGTTAGTACATGCTGATGCGTGATAGCTAGTAATAAACTAATAATAACAACAACAAAAAATCCTTATTAATAATAATCTATAGCTATTAGGTCCATTTCGTTATTTACACTAAGTTGTTTTGTGCCCTAGCTTCATGTTGGCCTCTTGTTATTGGAAACAAACGACTGAAGATTAGATTCCCAACTAGACTCTGTAAATTCCTTTTTCATAGGATTTTCAGTTATGTATATCATAAATAAAAGATTTAATTAGCATGTGGCACATTAAAGTACAAATTTAGGGTTAAAGACAGTTGAAACGTATTTAAAACTTTGGAGATGGAATTGAAAATAAATTAATTAGATAATTTTAAAAACCATATCCCTAGTTAATTTCATTTTTTTCCCCAATTTTCTTTCCTGAGCGAGACAAATAGGTTAACCAAGATGATTTACTAGCAAATCAGCTAAATTCATAGCCCATTTTACAAGAAGTATATAAATGATCCCACTTGCTACTATACCTATGATTTCTTTTTAAATAATGCTAAAGGTTAGTAGAATTTATTTTTTGGTCACCAGTTAACTAGTAATATTTAAAAGTAGTGTAGATTAAAAATATATTATTAAATTATTAAACTAAAAAAATTAGGTTAATAACTAAAAATATTTGTCAGAAACAATAAATTTTGCTAACTCTTAAAAAAATACATGATGACAATTAAAGTTTGAAAAATAAATTAAGAGAAATGTTAGGAGACAGTAATTTTGGTATTTTGTAATCATCAATTGGTCATCAATAGTATTTTTAATGGTGTGAGATTATATCTAATGGTAGGAGATCACTCACTTTTATTTTGATGGTTAAGTACTGGTCAAAAAACACAAAAATTATTGATTCCCTAGACTTTTCCATAAATTAAAATAGGATCAGAAAATAACATTAATTTTAATTTAGTTTAGTAAAATAAAAATCCTTAAAAAATTGATGGCGTTGCAAATGAGAAAGAAAAGCTTAATAACAATAATTTATTGTATATAATGGGGACATTTTTAGCTATTGATAGGATAAATTTTATTACAAGCCTCATATCTCTTATAGATAAGGTTTCTAAAGAGTTTATAAATATGAGATATGTTTTACTTCATAATTGAGTTTTTAGCGGTCCACATAATCTCAATTTTAAATATAGTATCAAAATTTATTCGATTCATAATGTTAGGGGCAGCAATTTTTGTGATTGATAACTATCAAATAACTATCAATGATGATTTAATGGTGTGAAATTGGTGTGAGATTTCATCCAATGGCTCATCTTTCTCTGCTGATTATATATTGGCCAAAATTAAATAAAATTGCTGACCCCTAAACTTTTCCTATTTATTATTGGGCTACCTAGCTACAATGTTCACGTTCCAGACGATCGTTCCAGACCAGGGACGGACTTAGGTAGTATAATAGGGACACTTGCCTCCATTCTTATTTTATTTTTTTAAATATACATGTATAATATATTTTTATTTTAAATTTTAAATTTTAAATAATTTTATTACAAATAAATTTAGTCAAATTATTTAAAGTCTTAAATTTATTTTATCTTTCTATCATTTTAACTATTAGTTAACCTAATTAAATTTAATCTTCTCCTATTCTTAAATTCCAGCCATCATCACTCTTTTATTCTCTTAAATCCTCTTTTTAATTTCAACCTTCTTTTTCTATTTCTTTTCTAGCGATTATTTTCTCTTCATCAAAAGATAAATTTTAAATTCTCTATTTTTTTTATGTAACTCTCTATGACTTTATGTATCTTTCAATTTCATTGTTTCTCTTTTTAATATTTTCAATTACAAATTTTAATTCAAGCAATTATAGTTTAGGTATTAATCTAATTTTTTATTCTTTTCATAAATTTATATATTTTATTTTATTCTCAATTTAGTGATCCTTATTATTTATTTGTTTATCTTTCATTCTATTTTATTATATACAATTATGTTGCTATATAAATTTCTAAAGTCAATTGATTGGAATATATATTTTTTTATTTATAGAAATAATAATAAAAAAATATTTAAAAAAATATTTTTCATTCTATTTTATTATATATAAACTTTTTTATTTTTATTTTGTATTCGAATAACTAATGTGCACTTTTATTTTTTAAATTTTGAGATTAATATATCTTTTGATAATAATGTATATTATTTTTGCCTCGTCAACATAATTTTTTTGGATCCGTCATTATTGCAGACGTTCATTTTTGAGGATGTATTACAAGTTCATATCTTTTAAAAATAAAGTTTTAAGAGAATTTATAAATGTGAAATATTTTTTACTCCATAAATTAATTTTTAGAATTGAGTTAGAGTCACTTAATTTGAATTTCAATAAACTCAATATCTCTTTAATTAATCACCAGTTAGAATGATAAGTGTTACGTTGGGTAACCGGAGATTAGTGAATTGGACTTGTTGGGTTGGCCCAATTGTTCGAAGGAGGAAGTCTCCGACTAGGTTCGCGTCAGGGAGCCTCTGTCCGACTTGTGTGTGTGAAGGAATGGGGGTGGTACCTGCAAAGACACTCCAATGCCTAAGTCAGCAAGGGGCTAAGCAAGTTTAAGGAGTATTGGACCTTCGAGATACCTGAGGGGTGTCAGTGTATTTATAGTGGTGAACCAATAACTACCATTGGAGTAGTTCCACCTTTTAAGGAGGATAACTGTCCCTTTATCTTAGGAAAGTTGAGATATGGCTCCTGGAAGTGGGTTGAGAGATTTTAGGGGCAGTTACTTATTTGAATAAGTGTTATCTACTAGCTAACCTTCGATCTCGACTTCCTTGGAATGAGGTCTGTGTTGAATCCGACCTCTTTGGAGGAGGTCGGTTACACGGGGAGGCCAAGCTATGGATTGGGCCTTTTTATCTTATTTGGATATGGGCCTTAGTG
Source organism: Arachis hypogaea (assembly GCF_003086295.3). Taxonomy (NCBI): domain Eukaryota; kingdom Viridiplantae; phylum Streptophyta; class Magnoliopsida; order Fabales; family Fabaceae; genus Arachis; species Arachis hypogaea. The sequence goes on along the minus strand of NC_092054.1, from coordinate 7,767,651 downwards.
TTAGGCCAGGGTATAAACAGTGCCCCTACTCGAGTCCGATCTCTTTTAATCATGAGTTGGATTCGAGTATTTGAACTCGGGCTTGTAGCCGATGTGAAGTGGGAACCGACGTGATTTAAAGATTTCCAACAGTCGCGTCTAATCAAACGTCGCGTCCGTTAGGGGTTTCGTATTTACACGTGGGGAACAGCTACATTGATAACGGCACATATCTTTAATGATAGCCTTGTTTTACTGTCTTGCCCCTGGTGTGTTTATAAATACTTTTCCCTCTCTTTCTCCCGTCTCTTTCGTTTTTTGAAATCTCTTAACCAGAATCCTCATTTTCCCAAAGAGAAAGTTTTTTCCCTTCCTTCTTGGAGTGTTTCGTTGCTGTTCCTGCTCGCTTTTATCTCCCTATACAAAGGTTAGCCTTTTTCTCTCTCCTCTTTATTGTTGGATGCTCTACTTTTTATTTTTAGAGGAGTTTTGGCGTGTTCATATCGAGTCTGTCCGCAAGCCTAGTGATTATGTTTTAACGTGGGGCTTGCTTTGATCCTTTTAGGGACCCTATGTTTGATCTTCTTTTGTTATTTTTTTTTGTAGGTCTCGCTGTCTTTTTACCTACTTCTTTTTACTGCAAAGATGTATTCTCTCGAGTCTCTTTCACGATTGGTGGATGTTACTGTTCTAGGGGAAGAACCTCTAGTAGACATTGACTATATTACTGACCTCCACAACCACCATACTATTTGTGTTCTTGATGAGGATGAACCCAAATATGAGTTGATTGCCCCGGGTCCTGAAGACCGGATTTGTTTCGGGAAAGCTGCCGATGCTGACCCCCATTTCTTTTTTATGTATGAGAGCCTTACCCGTCTGGGGGTGTTTCTGCCTTTCTCTTATTTTGATGTAGAGGTTTTAAACCACTGCCGAATTGCTCCAACTCAGCTCTACCCCAATTCTTGGGGTTTTATGAAAATTTATCAGCTTGTCAGTCGAGAACTGGACTTTCCGACCTCTTTGAAGATTTTCTTTTATCTTTTCCACATGACCAAGTCCTTCAGTGGGCAAAATAATAAGCAACAGTGGATTTCTTTCCAGGCCATTCAAAGTCGAAAAGTTTTCAACATTTTTTATGAATCTTTTCATGACTTTAAAAACTTTTTCTTTAAAGTTCAAGCCATAGAGGGTCATCATCCCTTTTTTCTGGATGAAAATTCTTCTCCCCGCTTTCTCCTTTACTGGTTAGAGGCCTCTCCTGTGGATAAGTATGGCCTGGATGACCTGGATAAGGTCGAAGAGGCTGTTGTGGGGTTCCTCCAAGAAGTTTGGGGGAGGCCCCCTGCTAAGATACAAAAAGGTTTCTTCAGGGATCCTCAAGTTTTGTGCGGACCCAACTAGGTAGCTTTATTGTTGATTTTGATTATTTCCGACTTGTAACATTCCGACTTGCTATCTTTTGACTTGTGATTTAACTCTTTGCTTTCTTTTTCAGAGATGGTGAAGAAAGGTTCTAGCTCTTACTACCAGAAGGTCCAGGATGCCAAGAAGAGGTCTCGAGCTCGAGTTGATGCCGCCAGGGCTGCTGGCACTCTCCCTCTCCCTCCTCCTCCTCCTCCTCCTCCTCCTCGCAACTTGGGGACCTCCTCTCATCCCATTATGGTATCTTCTTCTTCTTCTTCTTCTCTTCCTCCTCCTCTGCCCCGATCTTCCCCTGAACCCGAGAAGAAGAAGCGCAAGACTTCAGAGTCTAGCTCTTCTCTTCCTGGGGAGACTAATTTTGATGGTCCCAAATTCGTTCGGAATCACATCTATCCCCATACTAGAATAAATATGGATGATGCTTCCGTTCGAAACCATCTTAATATCCTGGTTCAGGGGAGTGTCCGTGCGGCTGGAGTATGTACAAAACTTCTTGATATTTTGGAAAAGACTCCCCTTAGCTCTTTGGGTTCTACCAAAAAAGTTGAGGAGCTAGAGGGGAGGATCTTCCTGGAGGAAGAAAAAAGGCTGAAGGGGGAGGTTGCCGAGTTGATGGAGGAGAGGACTCGGCTTTGGGAGAAGGAGAAGAAATTGATGGGCCAGTGTGCCATGGCAGAGGGCCTCAAGGAGAAGGCGGAGCAGAATTACGTCAGGCTCTTTGGAGAGAATCTTGACTTGAAGAAGGAGCTAGCAGGATGTTGGAAGGCTTTCCAGGACCTGAAGGATTCTGTGGCTGAAGGTTCTAAGGAGAATTGGAGGGTCTTTAAGGAACAGGTCGGGGTTATTGCTCCCGACTTGGACCTTTCGCCTCTCGACCCTGACAAGATTGTGGTGGATGGGACCATCGTTTCTCCTCCTCGACCTGAGACTGACTCCGACCTGAAGACTCGGGGGAAGAGGATAGTAGAGTCTCCTCTTCGACAAGGTGGGGACCTCCCGAGTTCTTCTGGGGTTCTCTCTCAAGGTCCTGAACAATCTGCTCCATCATCCCTTGTTGCTGCTCCGACTTCTCTCCCGGCCGATCTTCCTTCTGGTGGTGTTGATCTTCCTTCTAATTGATATTTGGCTGTTTGGGGGCCCGGCCTGTGGGCCCCTTATTTTTAAACAATTTTTTTTGTTGATGGTGGTTTGTCCCTGACATTTTCTGGCCTTTTTTGGCCGTTAAAAAAATGCGTTTAATTTTTCACCCCTTTTTTGGATAAGGGGTTTAAGATTAATTGGCGTGTGCATGCTTTCTGATTTTTCTTTCATTAGGCTTTTCATAAAAAAGAACCCTTTTTGATCTTTTTGTTTTTTGGAAAATCTCTTATCTGGGCAGGCTGTGTTTTGCCTAAGTTGTTTTTTGGATTTTCAAAGACTTGACACAGCTTCTGTCTTTTCCTTCTAATGGTTTTCTTTTATCTCTTTTTGACATTCCTTAATTTATTCAAATTTTCTTTATTTGAATTGTTTGTAACTTAGGTTATTTTCGCGATGCATTTCCATTTTTCTCAATTTTGTCGACTTGTAGGTCGATAAATTCCCAAGTTCATCATGATCTGCTTTTATAACCTCTTTACACCGACTTGTACCTCGTCGTTTTATCCTGACGACCACTTAGGTCGGTCATGAGATTTTCACATTTTGTCGAGCTTAAGTTCGGTGCGTTTCGTAGAAAAAATGGCAATAACTTAATGGAATTTAGAAAGAGATGTAGAAAAAAGATCTTTATTTATTTGGAAAAGGTACTTTTTGCTACTAAGGGATTAAAAATTGTTGCCCCTTAGCCCCCACTTTGATGCCTCGTTTAAAAAACTTTTCAGGAAAACCCTTTCTTTGTGAAAAAACCATGAAATTGGGAAAAAAGAGTACATCAGAGAGTGGAGTTCGCTTTTAGCTGTAGTACCTTTTCATATTACAAGCATGCCATGACCTAGGTAATTCGGTGCCGTTCAAGTCGGTTACCTTGTAGTAGCCTTTTCCTAAGACCTCACTAATTTTGTATGGTCATTTCCAGTTGGCAGCAAGCTTTCCTTCCCCAGACTTGCTAACTCCAATGTCATTTCTGATCAAGACCAAGTCATTTGGAGCGAAGCTTCTTCGAATAACTTTCCTATTGTATCTGTTCGTCATCCTTTGCTTCAATGCTGCTTCTCTTATCTGGGCTTGTTCTCGGACTTCAGGGAGTAGCTCGAGTTCTTCTTTGTACCTCTGTATGTTTCCAACCTCGTCGTAGAAGCTCACCCTTAGACTTTGCTCGTTGATTTCAACTGGTATCATGGCTTCTATGCCATAAGCAAGTCGGAAGGGTGTTTTCCCTGTGGCAGACTGCGGTGTAGTCTGATAAGCCCATAGTACTTGAGGGAGTTCTTCAGCCCAGGCTCCCTTTGCGTCTTGCAACCTTTTCTTCAACCCAGCCAGTATGACCTTGTTGGTTGCCTCGACTTGCCCATTTGCTTGTGGGTGTTCTACCGAGGTGAACTGATGCTTGATTTTCATGCTGGCTTCCAGGTTTTTGAAGGTAGAGTCTGTGAACTGAGTGTCATTATCAGTGGTGATGGAGTTGGGTACCCCATACCTTGTGATAATGTTCTTGTAGAGGAACTTACGACTTCTCTGTGCAGTGATGGTGGCTAATGGTTCTGCTTCTATCCACTTCGTGAAGTAGTCTACTCCCACTATTAGATATTTTACTTGTCCAGGTGCTTGGGGAAAGGGTCCTAGAAGGTCCAATCCCCATTTTGCAAAAAGCCATGGAGAAGTTATACTAATGAGCTCTTCGGGGGGAGCGACGTGGAAGTTTGCATGCATTTGGCATGGCTGACACTTCTTTACAAACTCGGTGGCATCTTTCTGCAAGGTCGGCCAGTAGAACCCGGTTCGGATGACTTTCCTAGCCAGAGATCTTGCTCTGAGATGATTCCCGCAGATACCATTGTGGACCTCCTCAAGTACTTCCGTTGTCTTTGAAGTCGGGACGCACTTCAATAATGGTATTGATATCCCCCTTTTATAGAGGATATTTTTTTTACCAAAGTGTAGTTTTGTACTTCCCTCCGGATTTTCTTGGCCTCTTTGTCCCCTTTGGGTAAGATGTCAAATTTAATATATTCGATCAGTGGGTTCATCCATCCGAGGTCTAATCTGGAAACTTTAAGGACATCTTGCTTGACCTCTGCTTTTGTGACAGAAGATTCTTGGAGAGTTTCCTGGATCATGCTTCTATTATTCCCTCCTAGATTGGTACTTGCTAACTTGGAGAGGGCGTCTGCCCTGCTATTGAGATCCCGAGTTATATGTTTGACCTCGGTTTCTGCAAAACGCATGAGATACTCCAATGTTTTGTCTAAGTACCTCTTCATATTGGGGTCTTTAGCCTGATACTCTCTATTTATTTGGGAGGTCACCACCTGGGAGTCGCTGAACATAACTACTTTTGTCGCACCGACTTCCTCTGCCAGTTTTAACCCTGCAATCAAGGCTTCATACTCGGCCTGATTGTTAGAAGCTGGAAATTTGAATTTGAGGGAGATTTCTATTTGTGTTCTCTCTTGGTTGACTAATATTATGCCTGCACCGCTTTTGATTTTGTTTGAGGACCCATCTACGTATAACTCCCATGTAGTGGATGCTTCCTCTTGATCTCCTACATATTCTGCCACGAAGTCGGTGAGGCATTGGGCTTTGATTGCCGTCCGAGTTTTGTATTTTAAGTCAAATTCGGATAGCTCTATTGCCCATTGAACCATTCTACCCGCAATATCCGTCTTCTTGAGGATTTGCTTCATGGACTGGTTCGTTCGAACCCTTATTGCGTGGGCTTGAAAATAATGCCGCAACCTTCGAGAGGCTACTATTAAGGAATACGCAAACTTTTCAAGTTTTTGATACCTTAATTCAGGGCCTTGTAGGATTTTGCTGGTAAAGTATACAGGATGTTGTCCGACCTCGTCTTCCCGTATTAGAGCTGATGCTACAGCTTTGTCGGCTATGGACAAATATAGGACGAGTTCTTCTCCAACTTTAGGTCGGGTCAAAATGGGAGGTTAGCTTAAAAACCTTTTGAATTATTGGAATGCTTCTTCGCACTCAGGAGTCCATTCGAACTGGCATCCTTTTCTCAATAGAGAGAAGAGTGGTAGGGATCTTAATGCTGATCCAGCCAAGAACCTAGAGAGGGCTGCAAGTCAGCCATTCAGCTGCTGGATCTCCTTTAAGCAAGTCGGGTTTTTCATTTCTAGGACTGCTTTGCACTTATCGGGGTTGGCTTCGATTCCCCTTTGTGTTAGCATAAATTCCAGAAATTTTCCAGCCTCCACTATGAAGGTGCATTTTGCAGGATTTAACCTCACCCATGCATCCTTATGGTGCTGAAAACTTGCGAGAGGTCAATCAGAAGGTCGGCCTCATCCTTGGTTTTTACTAGCATGTCATCTATGTAGACTTCCATCAATCCCCCAAGGTGAGGCACAAACACCTTATTCATCAGCCTTTGATATGTGGCTCCAGCATTTTTCAGTCCAAAGGGCATGACCACATAGCAATAGTTTGCTCTAGGCGTAATGAATGATGTTTTTTCTTGATCCGGATTATACATCGGGATTTAGTTGTAATCCGAGTATGCATCCATAAACGACAAGTACTGATACCCCGAGCTGGAGTCTTGACAAACCGCTATTTTACGTTTTATTTTGTATTGAATTGAGCGGGTTTTATCAATTATTCGCACACTTATGCATATAATTCGCATATTTTACATTTTCCTTCCTAATTTTGTGCTATGATTGAAAACATGCTTCTTTGGTCTTAAATTTGCTAATTTTAATCCCCTCTTATTACCATTCGATGCCGTGATATGTGTGTTAAGTGATTTCAGGTTTTCAATTCGGGCTTGGATCGGGTTCTTCTCAAGTTCAGCCCGTTGGTGCCTTGCCTTGCTTCTTGGAAGACTTTTGCTTGAGATGAAAGACTTGGGCTTGTCTTTCTTACCATTCAACCCATTAGCATATATCTTTTGTTTGATGTTGGGCTGCTGCAACACTTGTTTTTAGCCTGCATCACTTATCAAAAATAATCAAAACTAATTGGGTGATTAGCCCACTAATCAAATGTTTGTCATCATCAATTTTATTAATTAATTTCTTAACTCAACAATCTCCCCCTTGATGACAAACATAATCAAGCAATGATCAAAGGAATTTAAATTTTTAGTAAGGTTAGAAAACTTCCCTTTGATGTTTCTTGCTTTAGTGTTGCTCCCCCTTTCCTTTTCAAGATTAGCTCCCCCTAGAATTATGATTTCTTCTTTATTCCTATTTTACATTGTACTAAAAGATAACACAATAGAGAGCTATACACAATTATCTTGTCTAAGGGGTATCAAACAAACAACACTATATAATCAGCTCAACATTAAGCTAATATCATCAGCAGGTGAAATCAAGTATTAATGCAGCAAACAGAAAAAATCCCAAAATAAATGCTAGTAAAAACATCATCCTATTGTTTTTACTCCCCCTTTTGTCATCAAGGGTGGACAATAAGCATGAACAACAAAAACATCACTATAAACCCTGCAAGAAAGGTTAGTGCACAGTCCAAATAACTAAGTAAACTACCATAATTTCAGCAGTATCCAAAGTCATTATAGTCATCCAAGACAATAAAAGTAGGCCAAAATAAAACAGAGTTCATGAGACAAAAAGTGAGCAGCAACAGCAGTTTTTATGAGACAAATCCTAGGCATCAGAACCATTCCCCTCAGAAGTAGCTTCTTCTTCAACATCAATGGCAATGTCTTCATCATTTTGAAGGTTATCAATGAAGGTCATGAGCACAGCCACCCTATCCCTTGATTTCTTCAGGAAGTTCTCATGCTTGCTAGCTAGCTTTCTTTGTTCCTTGCTCATGGCAATCATGTGATTTGATTGGGAAACAAACTCTTGAGCGACATCCTTGACCACATTCAGCAGAGTAGATTTCTTTCCAGTGGAGATGGAAGTACCCTCAGTTGAAGGAGCAGGAGAATCCTCCGGGACAAAATCATTATCTTCATAAAATCATTATCTTCATCATCTAGGACAACTCTTTCAGATCTAGTGGGTCCTTTGTTCTGTTTCACTGAACCACCCCCCTTTAGGTATGAATGTCTATTTTCATAGTTCTCATTGGTCAAGTCAACACCAAAAAACTCAAATATGCAGGTTAGAAACATGCCATAAGGAAGTGCTTTGTCCTTTTCACTCCTAACAGAGTCAAACATATATCTAACCATCAAGTATGCAAATGAAATTTCAGTTTTGGTGAGAAGGGCATATAAAACAAGAGTATCAGTGTAGGAAACCCTTTGATATGAGCCGCTTTGAGGCAGAATAATATGGTTGACCATTCGGTGCAATTGAGCACGCTCATATCCTAGGGCTTTGTGAGTGGGTGTAATACCATCAATTAAAGAAACATGTTCACAGATGTGTGCCAATGCATCATGATAAGTAATTCCAACACCTTCATCCCACTTAACCGAAGTGTAAGCACAAGGCCCAACATCAGTATACTTCAAAGCATCACTGATAGTTTCATTATTTAAAACTATGTCTCGGCCCTTTACATATGAGTGAGCAGTGCCTTCATGATAGGTCATGTTTGCATAAAATTCTTTAACCAACAAGGGATAAACTGGCTTTTTGATGTCAAAAAGGTGATTCCAGTCCAGAAAAATCAAGTTATCAACAAATGAAAAACATTTTCTTTTCAAAGATGGCAAATCAGCGAGAAAAGAGGGACATAGGGTACGATACTGGATAACCCCTTCAAAAAAATCATTGTTCATGGCAGATTTGAATCTATAAGGGTTATAGTTCGAATGAGAAGTCAAAAAAGTGAGCTTTGTGATCAAAAGGGCCAATGTCTGGTTCTTTAACAGATTTGAGAGGGCGTTGAGGGTTACCTCTTTGTGAGCGCACTGGAGCCGACCTGGATTTGGGCTGTGGTGGTTCGGGAATGGGTTCTTCAGTCGCCGGACGTTTGCCTTTGGAGGAGCTAGGCTTTGCAGAACCAGGTTTTGAGGAGCCAGGCTTGGAAGGTGCGGCCTTTAGTGGTGGCGTCAGCTTGGCAGAGGCAGGGAACCTTGGAGTGGTCTTGGTTCGCGCCATAGGAACAGTGCGAGGAGGAGAGGTAGGAGGAGAAGGAGATGGGGTAAAGGTCTGGTCTTGGGAGCGAGTGGAAGGTTTTGTAGGAAGCTTGTACACCTTTTCACGAGGAGGCCTTTTAGCAATAGTTTTCTTCCTCATTTGGCTAGTTTCATTCTTTTGAGGGAAGAGAAGTAGTAAAGTGAGTGGGAAGTAACCGAAGAGATTGAGGAGAAGTTATGGAGGGAAGAGAGGGTGTGTTGGTAACCGTACCCAAAAGTGGATTTCCAAAACCATGCAACTGCATCATCTTTTGAAAAGACTTGAAAAGACATGACCTCATTCAAGAAAAATTTTATTTGATTTTAAAACAAAACAGGAAATTAATTTTAAATTTTGAAAATCAAAATTAAAATGAAACCCTTTTTGGATCAAAACAAAAATAAATTAGCTTGAAAACCTTTTTGGGCCAGAAAAAAATTTTAAATAAAACTTAAGCACACAAATCATCAAAAAATAAACAAGAATATAACATTCATATTGGACCCAGATGAGGTTTGGATTTTAGTGAAACATTTAGGACAACCCAGATCTGATTTGAGGTTAGTCCAGATCAATTTTTCACTTGAAGTAAGCCCAGTACGCACTGATTTGAAGGAAATGTTCATCACCTGTCCAGAATTGTCTCATACCTGTTTATGAGACAAAAAACTCCAGCAAATACATCAGCACTTTTCAAATAAAGAATCATAACTCAAAATTCCTAGACAAGTCCTAAGCATGCAGAATCTATCCTCAGCTAATGGTTTTGTAAAAATATCTGCTAATTGCTCCTCTGATTTAACAAATTGAATGCAAATATCCCCCTTTTGGACATGTTCTCTTATTGAGTGAAATTTCACTTCAATATGCTTAGTCCTAGAGTGCAAAACTGGATTTTTAGAAATATTAATGGCACTCATATTATCACACATCAAGGAAATATTTTCAGCCTTTAATTTGTAATCAGCAAGCTGTGTTTTTAACCATAAAAGTTGAGAACAACAAGAAGAAGCAGCTATATACTCAATCTATGCAGTGGATAGGGCCACTGTTGGTTGCTTCTTACTTGACCATACATTTAATGACTTTCCAAGGAAGCAGCATAAGCTAGAAGTGCTCATTCTATCAACTCTATCACCAGCAAAATCTGCATCACAATAACGAACTATAGAAAAATCATCAATCTTAGGATACCATAGACCAAAATTGGATGTGCCATGAACATATCTAATGATCCTTTTAACTGCAGAAAGATGTGACTCTTTAGGTTTGGATTGGAACCTAGAACACAATCCAACACTTTGCACAATATCGGGTCTAGAGGAAGTTAAGTACATAAGAGAACCAATCATTCCTCTATACCTAGTCTCATCAACATCTTCCTCAGTTTCTCCCTTATCTAATTTATAACTAGGATGCATGGGAGTTCCCATGGGTTTGGCATTATCCATACCAAATTTCTTAACTAATTCCTTGGCATACTTTTCTTGATGAATGAAAATACCTTTTTTAGTTTGTTTAATTTGCAGCCCCCAGAAAAAAATTAAGTTCACCCATCATACTCATGTCAAATTCACTTGTCATGAGTTTTCCAAATTCAGAACAAAGGGATTCATTGGCTGATCTAAAAATAATGTCATCAACATATATTTGGACTATAATAAAAGAATCATTAGAGTTCTTGATGAATAGAGTTGTGTCAGTGGTGCCTCTTTGAAAACCATTTTTCAAAAGAAAAGAGCTAAGTCTCTCATACCAAGCTCTAGGAGCTTGTCTTAAACCATAGAGAGCTTTAGATAATTTGAAAACATGATCAAAATGCTCTTTATTTTCAAAACCAGGAGGCTACTCCACATACACTTCTCTATCTATCACTCCATTCAAAAATACACATTTCACATCCATTTGATATAATTTAAAACCACAAAATGCAGCATAAGCTAAGAGAAGTCTTATGGCTTCCATTCGAGCAACAGGGGCAAAGGATTCATCAAAGTCTATTCCTTCTTCTTGGTCATATCCTTGTGCCACTAGCCTTGCCTTGTTTCTTGCAATGCTACCATCTTCTCCCAACTTGTTTCGAAATATCCACTTGGTGCTGGTCACTTTCTTTCCACTTGGCCTTGGAACCAAAGTCCACACTTGATTCTTTTTAAACTCAAGAAGCTCATCCTCCATAGCTTTAACCCAAGAAGGGTCACTGAGTGCTTCATTGACGTTTTGAGGCTCTATTTGTGAGAGAAGGGCAATGTTTGATCCTTCTTTTGCCTTTCTAGTGGAAAACCTTGTTTGCACTCCATGAGAGACGTCCCCAATGACAAATTCCTCAGGATAATTCTTCAAGAATCTCCATTCACGAGGTCTGGTAGACTTGGAGGCAGATTGAGAAGCCAAGGGATTCTGGTTGTTGCTGGCTTCAGGATTTTCTTTAGATTCATGAGACAAAATGGAATTGTCTCTCGAATTTTCAGCAGTTGCAGTTTCTGGTTCAGTTTGACCAGAATTTCCCTTTTCATTATTTTGAGTGGTTTCATCTTCCTTTTGAGCTTGATTTCCTGCATCACAATCTTCTAAAATGCTTTGTACCAAGTTAGTATCACAGAATATAACATGTATGGATTCTTCAATAATTCTAGCATCTTGATGATAAACCCTATATGCTTTACTAGTTGTGGAATATCCTACAAACAGACACTCATAAGCCTTTGGATCAAATTTTCTCAAATTTTCTTTGTTATTTAAAACAAAATATTTGCATCCAAAGATGTGTAAGTAATCTAAGTTTGGTGGGTAGCCTTTCCAAAGTTCATAAGGGGTTTTCTTCAAAAATTTCCTTATAATTGTTCTATTCAAAATGTGGCAAGCCGTGTTAACCGCTTCAGCCCAAAGAAATTTTGGAACATTACTCTCACAAAGCATAGCTCTTGTCATCTCTTGTATGCTTCTATTTCTTCTTTCCACAACACCATTTTGTTGTGGTGTTCTTAGACAAGAGAAGTTGTGAGATATTCCAAGTTTCTCACAAAAGGATTCAAACAAATTATTTTCAAATTCAGTTCCATGATCACTTCTTATAGAAGAGATTTTCAAATCCTTTTCATTTTGAATTTTCTTGCAAAAGGGTTCAAAAACCGAAAAGGCTTCATTTTTGTGTGCAAGAAATAAAACTCAACCAAACCTAGTATAGTCATCCACAATCACTAAACCATAATGTTTACCACCTAGGCTTTGAGTTCTTGTTGGACCAAATAAATCAATGTGTAGCAACTCAAGTGGTCTTTTAGTAGAGATGTCTTCCTTTGGTTTAAAAGAACTTTTTGTTTGTTTTCCTATTTGGCAAGCATCACAAGTGATATCTTTGTCAAACTTTATCAAAGGAAGACCTCTTACTAATTCTTTCTTTACAAGTTTGTTTATTTGAAACATATTTGCATGGCCCAATCTCTTGTGCCATAACCACTTTTCAGATTCTTTAGAATGAAGACAAGCTACATTTTGATCCTTTAGTTCATCAAGAGCAAGTCCATACATATTATTGAAACGCTTGGCAACAAACATCACTTCATTTATTTTTTCATTAATAATACAGCATTCAAATCTTTTGAAAATCACTAAATATCCTAAATCACACAGCTGACTTATACTGAAAAGATTGTGCTTCAAACCACATACCAAAAGTACATCATCAATGAAAGTAGATTGCTCATTACCTACTTTTCCAACAGCAATGATTTTACCTTTACCATCATCTCCAAAGGTCACAAAACCTCCATCATACTTGTTTAGTTTGATGAAGTAGGTTGACCTTCCAGTCATGTGCCTTGAACATCCACTATCCATGTACCACATGTCCTTTTTTTTCTTGGATGCTAGGCAAATCTGCATGATGAGTTTTAAGTAGCCTTAGGTATCCAAATTAATTTGGATCCTTTGAAGTTAATCCATCTTGGTTGCCCAAGTGCATTGAAATCACAAACAACATTGTAGATTTTGTTTCCTACAACTCTCTTTTCAATGAAGCATTGTTCATATGAGTGACCAGCTTTCTTGCAATTAACACAATGATTTTCTGATGTGTGTCGCTGAAACTTAGGTGAGTTAAATTGCTTGAAGTGATTAAATGGTTGAAATTTTCTGGTTTTTGGAGGAGACGCATTTCCTTTAACAAACTAATTTTTGTTATAATTGTTCCTCTTTGCAAAAATGTTTTCACCAGAATTTTTAAAACTCTTTGGATTTTTCAAAAATGAGGTTTTCTTATAGAAAAATGGTTTCTTGAAAGCAGCCTCATTTTTTGAAATAGAACCTAAACCTGGCCGGTTTGAACTCGGATCAGTTCTTGGTGAAGGCTCAGTTTCACTTGTGTATACTTCATCAATTTTTTCTTCAAAATTTGAAACATATCCAATACCCGATTTGTTTGGTATAGGTTTGGTATTTGATGAAGAAGCCACAAATTTTATAGAGGAAGTGTTGGAAACTGCATCTTCCTTGGCTATGTAGCCTAAACCAGATTTTTCAAACAATGGTCTTTGACTTGCAAGTAATTTGTCCAAGTTACTAGAACCTTGAGCAAATTTTGCTAAGTCACCATTCAGCCTTTTAATCATATCATTTAATCTTTCATTTTCAGCAATTAACTCATGAGAAGGATCCACAATGTGCTTTCCTTTTAATTTTTCAAGTTCAGATTTTAGAAATCTGTTTTCTTCAATGATGTCCAAAACACATTCAGTTTTCTTCACCTTTTCTTTTAAAAAATTATTTTCAGCTCTTAACACATCTCTTTCAGATCTGCATTCATTGTATTTATCAAGCAGTTTTGATGTGTTTAAAGTGAGATCATCAATAATAGCATGCAAGTCCTTAATGGTCAAATCATAATAGTTTACCTCATCAAGATTGTTGTTTCCAGCCATGAAGAAGTCTTTGTCATCTCCTTCAGATTCTTCTTCTTCATTTGAGTCATTCTCAAGATCCTCCCAAGCTGCCATGAGTACTCTTTTCCTTTCCTTCTTTCCTTTGTCCTCCCTTTTGAGCTTTGGACAGTCTAGCTTGAAGTGTCCAGCCTCCTTGCAATGATGGCACGTCACCTTGCTCAAGTCTATCTTGTGCTCCTTTGAACTTGAACCCTTGTATTTGCCCTTGTTCTTCATCATCCTTCTAAATCTCCTAGCAAAAAAACAAAAGCTCGTCATCTGAAATACCATCACTAGACTCACTCTCTTTTGGTTCTATTTGTGACTTGAAGGCTATTCCCTTTTTCTTTGAGTCTGTGTTTGTATGTGTGGCTTCATAGGCAATGAGTTTTCCTCTCAGCTCATCATAAGTTATGGGACTTATATTATTGCTCTCGGTTAGGACAGTGGCAGTGTTTTCCCATTCTTTTGTGAGGCTTCTGAGGAGTTTTCTCACCAAGGTTTGTTCTGCATAGTTTGTACCCATAGCATCAAGGTTGTTGATTATGATTGAGAATCTCTCAAACGCTTCATCAATGCTTTCTCCATCCTTCATGCTAAACATCTCGTACTCTTTTCGCAGCATATCAATCCTCGTTTCTTTTACTTGTTTGGTGCCTTCGTGTGTAACCTGGAGTTTTTCCCAGATTTTTTTGGCTGTCTTGCATCTAGACACCTTCCGGTACTCTTCAAAACTGATAGCACAGTGAAGAAGGTTGATTGCTTTGGCATTCAGCTCTATCTTCTTCTTATCATCTTCATTCCATTCAGCTTCTTCTTTTGGAGTCACCACTCCATCAGCACTTGTCTTTGTTGGGATCTTTGGACCGCTCACAACAATCTTCCATATGTTGTAGTCAATGGATTGGATGAAAATCCTTATCCTTTCTTTCCAGTAGGAGTAGTTCTTCCCATTGAAGAAAGGTGGCCGGTTGTTTGACTGGCCTTCAATGAGGGTGTAGGCAACTGTGGATGTACCCAAGTTGTTTGCCATTGGATCTTTGCTCCAAGCTGTTAAGCTTGATTCTTGAGACCTTAGCTCCTGATACCAATTGAAGGTTGTGGTAGGCTTAGAGAAGGGGGTTGAATCTATGCCTTCCTTTTAAGTTGCTGTTATTATCCTTTTAAAACTAACTTTCAATTCTGATTCTGTTTGTACTCAGCAGCGAAAATTTATGAGACAATTTATTTTTGTCTCATAAATATCAGAAAACAGAACACAGCAGAGAAGAAAAAAGCTAACACTAGCATGTATCCTGGTTCGGTTGCCTTGTGCTATGCAACCTATGTCCAGTCTCCTCCACAACTATAGAAGAATTTCACTATAGTTAACAGTATTACATACACCAGTTTCACAGGATTGACCCAATCCTTTCACACTCAAGTTCTAACCTAACTTGACATTGGCTATGCTAATACCTAACTATTCACTCTTAGTGCTAACCCAACTAAGAAAGGGATACCCAACAGGTACAAGATACAAGACACTTAATCAACCTATAGAAATCTGAAATAAACTCTAGGCTTCTCTCTTAAGTGTTTCTCTCAGCCTTTTTCTACTCATGGCTTTTTCATAATCTTTCTCACAATGCCTTTTCTCACAAGAAGTTATAGAAAGATAAACTTAGAAAAGCACATTACAATCAGTAAAACATGAAGGAGATTGACTTCATCAGTAGCATCTTTGCTATGTGCAAAACCAGATTCGCAAACCTCAGATACAGTTCTTCAGTATTGGCCGAATGCTTCTTTGAAAGAAAGCATTATCCAAGTAGAGGAACTTCTTTGCAGAACACTATTCTCACACTCTGATTTTCTCTCCTTGCCTTCTAAATGAACAGCAAGCTTCTTTTATCTCCTTGCATGTTGCTTGGTTCTTCTTCCAAGGTCAACACCTTGAGCCTTGAGCTTCACCAACCCACAGATTCACTTTTTCACATTAAACCTTAGAGTAGAAACTTTGCTTCTGACTCCTTCATCTTGACCGAAAGCCACAAAGCAGTAACCATAGAAATCTTCTCATGGTCAACTTGATCTTAGCCATTGAGAAACTACTTGGTCCCCAAGTATCACTTGTGACTGTAGATGTGAAGCAGAATAGGGCAGAGAACAACTTTCCCTTGAATGCCATTTTCGGATATAGCAGAGAGTTGGGAAGAAGAGAAGAAGATCTGATGCATGCAAGATGAGATGGATTACCTTTAACTTAAGCTTGATTTGGTTTGGATTTTCTGTTTTAGCTTCTGTGCTTCATGCTTAAACTTTCTCTCTCTTGCTTCTTTGGTTACTAGCTTAGGGAAGAAGCTTTTTCTCTCTTTCTCTTTCTTACTTTTCTGAAGCTTTGATTTGACTTGATTAGAGAGGAGAGGAACGTTGCTTCTAGTAAGGCAAGATAGAGGGAATTGAAAATCAATTCGGGCTTGGATCGGGTTCTTCTCAAGTTCAGCCCGCTGGTGCCTTGCCTTACTTCTTGGAAGACTTTTGCTTGAGATGAAAGACTTGGGCTTGTCTTTCTTACCATTCAACCCATTAGCATATATCTTTTGTTTGATGTTGGGCTGCTGCAACACTTGTTTTTAGCCTGCATCACTTATCAAAAATAATCAAAACTAATTGGGTGATTAGCCCACTAATCAAATATTTGTCATCATCAATTTTATTAATTAATTTCTTAACTCAACAATTGACAATGACAATGAGGATAGGAATTCCGATTCTCAGTCCTTGCTAGGACTTTTCTTTGTTATTAGTTGGTTTTATTGTCATTTTACATTCCTTGTTCAACATTTTAAAAAGCCAAAAATATACTTTTCCATAACCAATTATAAGTATACTTCCCTGCAATTTCTTGAGAGACGACCCGAGGTTTAATACTTCGGTTAATTTAATTGGGTTTGCTTAAGTGACAAACTATTTAAATTTGATTGAGGTTGATTTGTCGGTTTAGAACTATACTTGCAACGCAGTTTTATTGTGAAAATTCTTTACCGACATTTTCCCCCGTCAAGTCTACTAAGGTATCAATGCTTAGAAGTGGATATGGGTCTTTAGGACACGCCTTATTCAGGTCGGTGTAATCGACGCACATCCTCTACTTTTCGTTTTGCTTTTTTACTAGCACCATATTTGCCAGCCACGCCGGATATTTGACCTCTTTGATGAAGCTGGCTTCTAGAAGGGCTTGCACTTGCTCTTCCACCACGTGAGCTCGTTCAGGTCCGAGCTTACGTCTTCTTTGCTGGACAGGTCGCGATCCGGGATATACTGACAGTTTATGCGACATGAGTTCGGGATCAATCCCGGGCATGTCGGAGACTTCCCAGGCGAAGAGGTCGGAATTTTCTTGTAGGAGCCTTATAAGCTTCCGCTTCAGATCTTCTTTCAAGTTGGCCCCTATGTTGGTATTTTTTTCTTCCTCTTTTCCGATCTGTGCCTCTTCAGTTTTTCCCCCGGGTTGTGGTCGTAACTTTTCCTTAGCTCTGACTCCTCTGAGCTCTATGGTGTGAACCTCCTTGCCCTTTCCTCTCAGGTTTAGGCTTTCGTTGTAGCATTTTCTTGCCAGTTTCTGGTCCCCTTTGATGGTTGCTATTCCCTCTGGCGTTGGAAATTTCATACAAAGGTGGGGAGTAGACATCACTGCTCCGAGCCGATTTAGGGTTGTCCTGCCTATTAGGGCGTTATAGGCTGAACCCACATCGACGACTATGAAGTCGATGTTCAGAGTTTTGGATTTCGCTCCCTTTCCAAAAGTTGTGTGAAGGGGTATAAATCCTAGTGGTTTTACAGGTGTATCTCCCAACCCATACAGAGTATCGGGATAAGCTATTAACTCCTTTTCATCCAGTCCCAGCTTATTAAATGCCGGTTTGAACAGGATGTAGGCTGAGCTTCCCTGATCCACGAGGGTTCTGTGAAGATGGGCATTGGCAAGGATCATGGTTATCACAACTGGATCGTCATGTCTAGGAATGATACCTTGCCCATCTTCTTTAGTAAAGAAAATGGTTGGGAGGTAGGGAGCTTCATCCCCAACTTGGTAGACTTCCTTCAGGTGCCTCTTGTGAGATGACTTTGTGAGGCCGCCTCCACTGAATCCTCCCGAGATCATGTGTACATGTCTTTCTGGGGTTTGTGGCGGTGGGTTTCTTCGGTCCTCGTCATCTTGTTTTCTCTTGACGTGGTGATCCAACCTTTCCATGAGATATCTGTCCAGTTGACTTTCTCTGACCAGCTTTTCTATCACATTTTTTAGGTCGTAACACTCATTTGTTGAGTGGCCATATAGTTTATGGTACTCACAGTAGTCACCACGACTTCCCCCCTTTTTATTTTTGATGGGCCTAGGGGGAGGTAGTATTTCAGTATGACAAATTTCCCTGTAGACATCGACTAGGGAAACTCGTAGAGGAGTATAAGAGTGATATCTCCTAGGCCTTTCGAGGCCGACTTCCTCTTTTTCCTTGGGCTCTCTCTTTCTATTTTGACGAATGAGAGTGCCCAGGTCGCCAGTGTGGCTATCGCAGCCGGACATTTTTCTCCATGTTGATGTACTTTTCAACTCTCTCCTGTACATCACTCAGAGAGGTCGGGTGCCTTTTCGAGATGGACTGTGAGAAGGGCCTTCTCGGAGTCCATTTTCTAGGCCCATAATTACTGCCTCTGTGGGCAAATCTTGAATCTCCAAACACGCTTTGTTGAACCTTTTCATGTAGTCCCTCAAAGGTTCCCCGACCTCCTGTTTTACTCCCAGGAGGCTCGGTGCGTGCTTTACTTTGTCCTTCTGGATGGAGAATCACATCAAGAACTTTTGCGAGAGGTCATCAAAGCTGCTGACCGACCTTGGGGGAAGACTATCGAACCTCTTCATCGCTGCTTTCGTCAAGGTTGTTAGGAAAGCCTTGCAGCGAATAGCATCAGAAGCGTCAGCCAAATACATCCAACTTTTAAAATTACTTAAATGATGCTTTGGATCGGTAGTTCCGTCGTAGAGGTCCATATCAGGACTTTTAAAGTTCCTCGAAACTTTTGCCCTCATTATGTCCTCGCTGAACGGATCTTCTCCTTCAAAGAGAGAATCTCCTCTGTCGCTGCGAGAGTTTCGACTTTTTAGAGCAGACTCTAACCTTAAGAGCTTTTCTTCAAGCTCTTTTCGTCGCTCGATCTCGTTTCTCAGATTTCTCTCTGCCTCTCGTTGACGTTCCAATTCTTGCTCCAGCTGCTCCAGGCGCCCTTGGTGGCCGTGGAACAATCCCATGAAATCAGCTGCATGGGGTTGTCCCTCCTTTCCTGATTCGCGTCCTTCAGAGGAGTTCACCTTCGGGTCTTTCAACCCTGAAGTGCCTTCCCTAAGCTGGTTGGTCACCCCTTGGTGAGTGATGATATCCCCGTCGTTATTTCCAACGTCTTGATTCTCTTGCTCAGGATCGGACACTGTGTGGCCATCTTCGTGTGAGTCATCCACCATTACTTCTTGATCTCTCGGGTCCCCGGCAACAGCGCCAATGTTATGTTGGTTAACCGGAGATTAGTGGGTTGGACTCGTTGGGTTGGCCCAATCGTCCGAAGGAGGAAGTCTCCGACTAGGTTCGCGTCAGGAGCCTCCGTCCGACTTGTGTGTGTGAAGGAATGGGGGGTGGTACCTGCAAAGACACTCCAATGCCTAAGTCAGCAAGGGGCTAAGCAAGTTTAAGGAGTATTGGACCTTCGAGATACCTGAGGGGCGTCAGTGTATTTATAGTGGTGAACCAATAACCATCGTTGGAGTAGTTCCACTTTTTAAGGAGGATAACTGTCCTTTTATCTTAGGAAAGTTGAGATATGGCTCATGGAAGTGGGTTGAGAGATTTTAGAGGCAGTTACTTATTTGAATAAGTGTTATCTGCCAGCTAACCTTCGATCCCGACTTCCTTGGAGTGAGGTCTGTGTTGAATCCGACCTCTTTGGAGGAGGTTGGTTACGCGAGGAGGCCAAGTTATGGATTGGGCCTTTTTATCTTATTTGAACATGAACCTTAGTGTTGGGTCAGGATAAGGATATGAACAATAAGTATTTTCTATGGACTAATCTTATAGTTATTACAATTTTATATATTTAATAATTTAAAAAGGTAGATTAATACATAGGCAGGCAGCACACTAATGCTTAATAATAATTGTCTACGGATGTAGTTTTTAATTATTTGACGACTCTTATAACTCTTTTACTAAATCATATAGTAAATGTTTCAAAGGAAACGAATAAAAATGCATACGGGTCATAACTTGTGGTTAGGGCTGAAAGTGAGTCAAGCCAGCTCGAGTTCGATTCGTTAACAGTTCGATAAGCTAAGTTTGTGAGTTGGTGAGCTAAGTTTGAGCCTGAAATTGAGCTCATAAATTAAATGAGTCGAGTTTGAGTTTAGATAAGCTCAGCTCATTAGCTCGTGAGCTGGCTCGATTATATATATATTATAACAATTTTAATTATTTAATATTTATATTTATTTTTTACATATAATTTTAATATAAGACATAAATAAAAAATTTATAATTTATTGATAGATAAACAATATATAAAATTGATCTTTTCAAATATTTTTAAAAATATATAAGTTATAATTTATTGATATAAAATTATAGATTATGTATCTATGTTTCTCTTATTTGAGCCAACTCGTGAGCTCGAGCCAGCTCGTGAGCTTTTGGTGAGCCGAGCTTGAGCTTAAAAAATAAGCTCGATTGTTAATGAGTCGAGCCGTGAGCCAAGCTCAATTTTCGTAAGCCGAGCTTGAGCTCGGTCTAGCTCGACTCACTTCCAGCCCTACTTGTGGTACAATTCATTATATGCTTTAAGTATATTTTTGAAAATAGGAATATGAACTATAATATTATTGTACATAGTTTTATATACACCAATATATAGGAGTATGTTACCAATAATAATTAGTTAATTAATTATAACAGGTAACTTAACTTTATATATATTTGATAACAAAAAAAAAATAGTCAAAAATAATTATAAATTTATCTAATTTAATCTTTATTAATTGTTACAATAATTAATGAATGCTAAATAAAATAAGTTTTAGCCGTGTATTTTTTTTTTCTATCACTAGTGATATATATAATTCACTATTAGAAAGAAGAGAACGGTTAAATTATATTATTACTTAATAATTAAGATAAAAAGCTAGAATTATTGGGAGGTTTTGCATTATAGTAGTAGTATCGTTTTTTCACCTTCTACTTGATTTTGTGAACAATTGTGCTGAAAGGGAATGCATGCAGCAAGGGCTGTACAGCTGGGGACCATATATAGGAGAGAAATTGAAAATATAGGTACATGCAATACAATGGCCCCTACTCAAGTTTAGGATGGTTATCATTATGGGGGTTATATTAGTTATATAAATTTAGTAGTATTTAAAAAGTATTGAAAATTAAGATTATATTTTTTTTTCATGTTTTGACAATAATTTTTTTATTTTTTAAATTTAAAACCATTATATCAAATAATAAATGTTATGTTAATAATATTCTTAAATATTACTAAAATTATTTAATTATAGTGATAATATATATAATATATGTTTAATTATTATTGACTAATATTGATAAAAGGTGTTAATTCTCTAGTATATTTTTTTTATTTATATTGAATTATAGTTTTTCTCAAGTGGAAGAAAAACGAATGCCATATGAAGAGGGGAAAAAAAAGGGAAAAATAGAAATAAGAGATATAGAGAAGTAAGTGTTGAATACTTGAAGCAAGGGGAAAGAGAGGATTAAGAGGCAAGTCCTCATGGGTGGGCCACTAAACCTCACATGAAATTTCTCCCATGTAAAGGGGACATGTTACATTTCCCCACACATTTCAATTATTATTATTATTATTATTTGCCCTTTTATTTTAAGAATATATATCATAAAAAGAAATATTTTATTAAAAATAATTTTTTTATATTTTAAATGTATTAAATAATACATACAATTATTACTATTATTATTATTATTATTATTAAAATATAAGTTTAGCTAATATAAATTTTAAAGACATATAATAAATTATTAGTAGTAGAAGTTTTAAATATTTTTTAATGAATACAAAATAAATACATAAAAATTTATTTTTTTTTTGTATTTTTAATAAAAAATTTTAATTTATAATTTTAAAATATGTCTTTAAAATATAAATTAACTAAATTTTTAAAGTATATTTTTTTAAGATACGTAAATCCTAATTATTATATATTATTATTACCATATATTTTGGTCTTACTTACATAACTGCTTCATGTCTGCCACAAATCTTGCCTTGATAATGATTCCATAGAAATTCCAAACTTATATAAAACACGTTACATGCAATAATTGTGGCCATCATAGCTTCCCAATAATAATAGTATAATTTATTATTACCTATGTAGGCTCTTATATATAAATTGCTAACCCAATTGCACATTAAAACATGTCTACGTACTATTAATTATACCGTTTACAAAATAAATAAATATAATGTGGTTCCAATCCGTCATGATATCTATGGCAGGCCCCATTCTCTTGAGCCATTTTCTTCTCTTGTTTTCATATGATCAATTTAATATTTGAGTTACTATATATTATCTACTATGTACTGTATCCATTGGCTACGGACTTCGATAGTAAGACAAATTTTGCATTCAAAGGAGACACAAAATTTAAAATTAAATAAAAAATCAAATATTGTCGACTGTTTTTTCTGTAACCCAATTATTGTTCATTCACTTTTTGCCCATTGTTTTCCGTAGCATTTTATTATTATTTTTTAAAAAAGTTTTGTATATATTATTAAGAATTTAATTTTAATGGATGTCAATATAAAATAATTTTATATATACATTTAATTACATAATGTCATATCAGTAAAAATAATTATTTTTTATATTGATTATATAAATAATTATAAAAAAATATAATTATATTATATTATCACTACAATTAAAATTAAACTCATATTATTATAGATAAAACTCAAATCTTTTATTTTTAAAAAAAAAAAAATACAATAGAAATCAGCAATGCATTACAATATATTTATTTCACTTTTGACTGATAGAAATCAGCCATTTACTACAATATTATTGTGTCAAACTCTAAACATCATGGATTGGTCATACTCTACTCTTTTGTTAAATTTTGTTGTAAAATCATTCAACCCTTAACATAAAATTGAAGTGTGGTAATGAAATATTGAGTTGGCTATGCGCTTAACGTGACATTTCAGCTATAAGTTCCAAAAGAACCCACAAGGCCACAATCAACAAAATAAATATTAATGTTTAAGTAATTAGAGAGTATATATCATTCAAAATCTAACATATTGTTTTTTAAGAACACGATAAATTTGGCTAATTTTTTTAATATGAAAATTAGGTGTGTTATATACTATTGTGACAAGGGTAATTTTTTTAAATTTGAGGAGAAAAAATTGGATCGTCCAATTTTATTATGAAGAGAGAAGAACACAAATCAGATGGTTCGATTTATATTTGACAAAAATGTTCGATCTTTTAGGATAAGCAAATCAGATCTATCGATATCATGGTTTTAAATTTTTTTTATTTCGTTAGAACGCTAATCAGGTCGTCGGTTTGAGTTATGTTGTTTAAAAAAATTGAAATGGTAAAAAGATATTCGAATGAATCGTCCAATTTTCTTGTTTCTATATACCCAAGTTTAGCCGAACTCCCTACTTCTTCTTCATCTTTCAAGTCTCAGATTTTCTGAAACTCCTCTCATTTTTTCTTTCATTGTTTCAAAAGAAATAATACCGAGGTTGAGAGTGTTCAATGTGAATATATTATTATCATGGATGATAGAGTTATGTTAAAAGTATATTATTATGGATAGATTTTGTTACAAACATCTGAATGAGTGAAATTTGTATGCAAGCATGCAATAAATATTTTTAGTGTATATTGAAATTCGATTTCAAATATCGTTCATTGAACTGTATATTGAGTTGGAGTAATCTGAAGCGGACTGACGAAATATTAAATTAGAAGATTATAATAGTGATAGCAAGGAGGAATTTGAAAGTAACTATGAGGTTGTTGACCGGATAAAGACGAAGATCAAGCTGACGGTATTATAGAGGCAAATGTGGCGGAGGTGGTAAATGCACTAACAAACCAGCATCCGTTTGAGAAGTCTACTTTCATGCACTCATCATTAGATTTGGAGGCCATGCATGCACCAAAATTTTCTCAATATATGACTGCAGGTATGTAATTTAGATATTTGTATGATAGATTAATATTATAGCTAAATTGATTAGATAACATGACCAATATATATGATCTGTGAAATATAATTTATTAAATAGCATTTGGTAACTTATTTATTTAGTTAAAATATAGGATAATTACTTGTTTATATATATTTAATAATTATTTATGTATATTTTTTTATTTAGTAAATAGTATTTGATTATTTATTTATATTTATATTTGGATAATAACAACTATTGAATTATAATTTATGATTTATACATAGATTTTAACTTTTAAGACGTACATGTAATTGTTATTTATTTAGCTAAAATATAGTATATAATTACTTGTTTATATTTATTTATTAATTATTTATGTATATTTTTTAATTTATTAAATCGCATTTTTGTATGGTTATTAATTTATTAAATAGCATTTGATGACTTAATTATATTTATGTATGTTTTGGACAATGACAAATATTGAGTTATAATTTATAATTTATAGATAAATTTTAACTGTTAAGACATATACTTAATAATTATTTATTAAACTGTATATTTTGTGGTGTGATCATAGCAGAGCTTCCTGGTGTGGCGGAAGGTAAATTCACCCTGGGAATGAAATTCAGTTCTAGGGAGGCAGTGATTATGGCGATGAAAGATTATACCATCCGTAGAGGTGTAGATTATCGGGTATATGAGTCAGAATCAACGATATCCTACTTAATGTACACAATATAATGCATGCATGTTGTGATTGGCTGATTAGGGTTAGCAAAATATGCAAAAAAGTATTGCTGAGAGATAAGGAGTTACAATGGTAGTCATACTTGTGCTAGAGCCACCATTTTTTAAGACAATTTGAAATTAGATTCCAAGACAATTGCAGAAACAATAAAGCCGTTGATTAGTCATTGCGGAAGTACAGTCGAAATTTAACTACACCATAAATTATCGCAAAGCATGGTTAGCACTAAGCACTGGATCATCGTCGCGGTCTTCATCATCTTGACCGGCCAACTCATCATCGTCATCATCCTCGTCGTCGTCGTCGTCGTCGTCGTCATCATCCTCATCCTCATCCTCATGGCCTACTAGGTAGTCATCAACTTCATCATCAACTGTCTTGTTGCTCTCCTGAATTAGACCTATCGGAATACATCATGGGTTCCCACTCTGTATGATCCCTCCCATGACATCATCACTCTTACTCGAGTCAACAGATAGTTTACCTCTAGAATTTTTAGAAGAAGTACGATGTCGAGATCTCGTATCCAAGGACCTCCTACCTGAAGCAATACCACTCGAGCCATGAATCCAAATAGCTGGATAAACGAAGCTTGATCTCCTGATTCAAACTGTAAAACACTCCAATACTGTTGATGTAATGGGACTAAAGATATAAAATAATTCGAGGAATGAGTGTGAGAAATATATGGGACCGAGAAACGCTCAGCTGACTCAGGCTCTTGTTGTGCTTGTGGCTGTGAATATGGCAGTGGTGGTGGTAGTGGCGATGCTTGTGGTTGTGGTTGCTGCTGTTGATTCTCCTGATTATGCACAAGATTGCCTTACTAATTCTCTTGAAATATGAGGTCTAACAATTGCAAGTGGACACCATATATACCTCGATATCAATATATGTAAATTTTCAAAGAATGATGTAAAGGCACCAGGAACTTAGCAAGAACGTGACTATACCGATTCGTCCATTGCATCACCCAAAAACAGTGAGTTACAAACCAATCTTAATTCTTAGGTCTAGTCAGTACTTCGCTGTATTCTACACCTAGATCCTGCTTTTGATGAGGAACGTCCTACATCAAACCAAATTTTTTCCTCAACTTATCGGATGCATGACACTCAATGCATTTGAAAGATATCATCAGCGGCATCGTGGCACTCCAAATAACCGAATGTAGACGGATGTCAACAGGAATCACATCTGACTCAATGTGATCAACTACATAAGCCTCCCAAACAAACTGGACACATTGAATGT
Source organism: Arachis hypogaea (assembly GCF_003086295.3). Taxonomy (NCBI): domain Eukaryota; kingdom Viridiplantae; phylum Streptophyta; class Magnoliopsida; order Fabales; family Fabaceae; genus Arachis; species Arachis hypogaea. The sequence goes on along the minus strand of NC_092054.1, from coordinate 7,741,849 downwards.
AAAATAAGATTACACACCAAATAATAATACGGCTAAACAAAATTAGATACTTATTCATTACAACATGTATATGTCCTTCTTGCAGCTCGTCCAACAACCTCCTAAAGTGAGCAAGAGAATAAAATCTGTAAGGATGATCAGCACGCTCCCAGTTTCACCATCTGACATTAGACAATCTGTTAATTAATTTTTATCGTAAAAATTAAAATATAATGTGCTACATTTTTTCAACAAGCAGATAGTAATTAATTTTACCTGTTTGCAATAGTAAAGAGTTGGGAATTGCCAAGAATGGGTGCAAGAAATGGTAGACGGATCCAAGTCCAGGTAAGCAAAAGTGTTAGTGGACCATCTATCTCCTTGCAGTCGACACGAGAAGCCATACACAATGCTCTATACAAGTGCGCCAGACATGCCGATCCCCAACTAAATTGTATGATCCCAAAAAAGTTACGGAGCAACGGCAGAAATTTTCAATGCACCATTGTCCTAGACTTGTCTCCAAACAGAATGGTCCCAAATAATAACCTTATGTGGTACTTTACGTACCCCTGAATGTGAATATCATCAGTAAAGACTAAATGATCTTTCATTTCCTGAAACTACGTTAACTTTATGAAGCTTCCTCTTCAATCTGTCTTTTTAGTGCAATACCAAACTGATGCAAGCATTCGACCTCTAAGGCCTCATAACTACTCAGGATCGGTCCTGTAACTAGAAGACCAAGAATTATCGCCACATTCTCCAATGTCACAGAACACTCACCAACCGAAAAATAAAATGTGAGTCTTAGGATGCCATCTCTTAATCAAAGCATTAACCATTGTCGACTGATATTGGATTACTCCAATATGAAAAATATGATAAAAACTAGTCTCCCATAAACAACCCTCCACAATTTGATTGAACGGATCCGACGATATTAGGTGGTTACATGTCAACATCCTTAAATCCTACAAAACGTAGTCATATATCACATTAAACAAAGATAACCATAATTAATTAATAAATAAAATTTAACAATATCTCATCTTCGTTATCACATAACCAGTATAATATAATTATATTAACAATTATATTACTAACTACTCAAAATACTCTAAATCTATATTACAAAATTTCCACATTTATATTTATTAGCTTTTAACAATAATTAATAAAACCTAAATGAATCTAAAATATAAATCTAATTATTATTATTATTAGATACATTAAAACTATATTTTATAATGTCTAAAACCTATTTATTTTATAATAATTATTCTTATTCATTTTTTTTATTTATATAACCAGAATAATTTTAGAAAAGTATAATACACCTCTATTATTATTATTATTATTGATATGATCATCATTATCTCATAATAATGGTCGTCATTATTGTACGTTATAACTCGGCCTCATAACCATTAGCAACATATGATGCACCTCGTCATCTTCCGTTACTATTCGGAATTATGAGCTATAACTAGGCGACAATAACGTCTCCATCATAACCGACGTTCCAACGACAAAATAAGGTTGGTTACGATATCATTCAGTTAAACGGTAATGCCGAGAATATAACGGACAAAGAACTCGTCACATATAAAAGTTTTTCCTAAGTAAACTAGAATACACGCTGACTTAAGCTTCGGAGTGCCTTTTGCAGGTACACTCCCCTCTTTTGATATTGCTCGTGTTCTCACACTCACGACGAACATAAAGAATTCGGATTCCAAGAGACGGACGTTCAACCTTGCAGCATATAGCTCGGCTATTCTCGAGGACTTGAGGCCGATCTATTTTACAGGCAAGATCAATTGGCGCCCACCGTGGGGCCCAGGAAATCATATTTTTTCTTTTGGTCCCATCACTTCCATCTACATCCATGGCTGACGTACCGCCTCCTTCACTGTCCGAACTCATGCGAATGGTAGCTGAGCTACAACAAGCTAATCAGCGAATGGCTGACGAGAACCAAATAATGGCTGCTCAAATTGCTGAACTAAATCATGCTCGGATTGAACACAACGATGCTCATCGCCAACAGGCGGAAGACGAGGAACATCAATCCCAACCGACTCATGTTTCAGAAACTGCTCGACACGAAGAGCAGCAGCCCGAAGACGAGAAAGAAGAGTCCGAGGACCCTGTAGGCCCCTTTACAGAAGAAGTAATGAACTTCGAACTGCCGAAGAGGTTCACTCTGCCGTTGACTCTCACGCCTTATGATGGACTCGGAGACCCGAGGAAGTTCATAAAAAAATCTGATCAATAATGATCGTCAATGGTGCATCAGATACAGTTTTATGTCGTTGTTTTCCGAATTATTTAGACGGTCCTGCACTTGATTGGTTGTGTGCTTTGCCTGCAGGTTCCATCTCGCGCTTTCATCAGTTGGCGAAGTTATTTGAAGAACATTTCGCCGGATCTGCAATATACTTGCACAATTCCGATTACCTGAACACTATCAAGCAAGGACCAAACGAAAGCTTAAAGGACTATATGACTCGTTTTACCAAGGTCGCAATCAGCATACCAGATCTCCACCCTGAGGTCCATTTGCATGCAATTAAAAGCGGCCTCCGACCCGGGAAGTTCCAGGAGACGATCGCAGTAGCAAAACCAAAGACCCTAGCAGAATTTCGAGAGAAAGCAAAAGGACAAATTGACATCGAGGAGCTCAGACAAGTTCGGAAGTCTGACAAGTCACACTTCCGCGAAGAAGATAAGAGCTCAACCATTAAGAAAAGTTTTAAACTAACACCTCGATTTGATTCTTATACGCAGTTTAACACTAAGAGGGAAGACATAATCAAGGAGATCTTGAACTCTAAACTAATTAAGCCTCCAAGAAAGGCCGGCACATACCAGGATGCAAAGAACGTGGACAAGTCAAAGTACTGCGCTTTCCACCAGAAACACGGCCACAATACCGATGATTGTATGATCGCCAAAGATCTCTTAGAACGACTAGCAAGACAAGGACACCTAGACAAATACATCGGTGGTCACATCCAAAAGCGCGGCCCCAGTTCCATAACAAACGACCTCTCTGAACAACACCGAGGAAAAGAGAAGGCATCTTCAAGCCAATATGAAAGACCACGAGGTATAATCAATTGTATTTCAAGAGGATACGCAAGTGGGGAATACTCAAACTCGGCAAGGAAAAGGTCGTTCAGAGCAATATGCTCGGTAGAAGGACCGAAACAAGATGTAGCAATCACTAACCCACAACCAGAAGTCACTTTCACACAGGCCGACTTTAACTCCAATATACAAAATTTGGACGACCCCGTGGTAATCACCCTCCAGATAGCGGATCTATTAGTGAAAAAAGTACTCTTGGATCCCGGGAGCAGTGCCGATGTTATGTTTTATTCCACATTTCAAAAGATGAAGCTCAGCGACAACGTGCTACATTCCACTGGAGGAGACTTGGTCGGCTTCTCGGGAGAACGAGTTCCAATACTCGGATCAGTGTGGTTACAAACCACACTGGGTGAGCAACCTCTTTCAAAAACTAATGATATTCAATATTTAGTAGTCGATTGTTTCAGCCCATATAACATTATTCTCGGCCGACCTTTTTTGAATAAGTTCGGCGCCATTGTATCTACAGTTCATCTCTGTGTAAAGTTTCCTTTGCAGGACAACCAGGTTGTAACAATTCATGGCGACCATAAAGAGGCACGACAATGTTACAACATCAGCATGAAATTCCAAAATCGCTCCACGCAACAAGTCAACAACGTCGGCCTGAACCAAAAGGAGCACACGCTAGCCGAACTGGACCCAAGAGCTGATTTCCCCGATCGCCCAAAACCCTCTGACGACCTACAAAAAGTGTATTTCAACAATAACCCTAATAAATTCACATATGTAGGTACCTCACTCAATGCATCTGAGTTGCAGGCCATAACAACCTTCCTGCAAGAACATGCCGACCTTTTCGCATGGACACCATTAGACATGCCCGGAATCGACCCACAGATTATCAGCCATAGACTAGCAATAAACTCGACAATCCGACCAGTGCAACAGAAGAAACGCAAACTCGGCGAAGAGAAAAAGAGAGCGTCACAGGAAGAAACACAAAAGCTCATCAACGCCGAATTTATCAAAGAGATCAGATTCACCACCTGGTTAGCCAATGTGGTAATGGTAAGAAAACAAAATGGTAAGTGGCGCATGTGCGTCGACTTCACTGATTTAAACAAAGCATGCCCAAAGGATTCTTATCCTCTACCATCCATAGACTCTTTAGTAGACAATGCGTCAGGCTACGCTACTTTAAGCTTTATGGATGCGTATTCAGGGTATAATCAAATAATGATGCACCCCTCTGATAAAAATAAAACAGCTTTTATCACTGATTTCGGTAACTATTGTTATAAAGTTATGCCATTTGGTTTAAAGAACGCAGGTGCAACTTACCAACGCCTTATGGATAAGGTGTTCGCCAAACAAATCGGCAGAAATATCGAAGTTTATGTCGATGATATGGTCGCCAAAACAAAAATCGGAGATAACCATATCAGCGACCTTACAGAAATATTCGGCCAGATCTGCCAGTACAACATGCGTCTCAACCCCGAAAAATGCGCATTCGCCATTCAAGGAGGAAAGTTTTTAGGTTTTTTGCTGACATACTGGGGAATAGAGGCAAATCCAGACAAATGCCGAGCTGTGTTGGACATGGCCAGCCCTAAAACAGTCAAAGAAGTTCAGCGCCTCACAGGACGACTCGCTGCACTTTCCAGATTTGTTCCTTGCCTTGCTTCAACTTCTATTCCTTTTTTCCAAACAATTAAAAAGAAAAATAACTTCGAATGGAACGACGATTGTGAGAAGGCCTTTTCAAAATTAAAAACAACACTCTCACAACCGCCGATATTACAAAAATCCCTACAAGGGGAAGATTTATTTCTATATCTGTCAGTTACTGATTGGTCAATAAGCCCAACCCTTGTTACAGAGAGAAACAAAGTTCAGCATCCAGTATACTTTGTTAGTAAGACTCTGCAGCATGCCGAACTCAATTATCCAAGGATTGAGAAGCTCGCACTAGCACTGGTATTCTCGGCGAGACGTCTCCGACCTTACTTCCAGAACCACGTTATCCATGTCAGAACCGATCACCCACTAAGACAAGTGTTACACAAACCAGAAATTGCAGGACGACTTATAAAATGGGCAGTCGAACTATCTGAGTTCGACATCAAATACCAATCCCGAGGACCGATCAAGTCACAATTCCTGGCAGATTTTATCGCCGAGCTTACAATACCATCCGAGGAAGATCATGCAAAACAATGGATCTTATATGTGGACGGCTCTTCAAATAACAGAGGCTGTGGTGCAGGAATTCGTCTGGAGGCCGAGGATGGATTCATATTGGAACACTCAATACACTTAGCTTTCAAAGCAAGCAACAGCCAATCCGAGTATGAAGCACTAATCGCCGGACTCCGACTCTGTTTAGATCTTCAAATCTCGACGATCAAGGTATACTGTGATTCTTTGTTAGTCGTACAACAGGTAAATGACATTTTCCAGGTAAAAGATCCTCTACTCTCTAAATACTTGCTGTTAGTAAAAAAATTATCAAAAAATTTTTTCAAATTTGAAATAGAACATATACCACGCGAACAAAATCAAAGAGCGGATATCTTATCTAAGCTCGGTAGTACACAGTCCGAGCTATCTACACTGCAACAATTCACAATAACATCACCCACTGTTACTCTGACAAATGTGCTAAGTGTTTCACAGGAAACAGATTGGAGGAACGACTTTATACACTATTTACAAACAGGTAATATACCAGAAGGGGTCGAGAGCGATAAAAAGTTCCGACGCCAAGCATCTTCCTTCACAATACTCAATGGAACATTGTATCGACGGGGATATACTCGCCCTCTACTCAAATGCCTCAACAAATCAGAAGCCGATCTAGCATTAGCAGAAGCACATGAAGGAATCTGTGGCACACATACAGGGGCTCGAAGCCTAACATCAAAGATCCTCCGAGCCGGATTTTTCTGGCCGACTTTGAAACAGGACAGCCAACAGAAAATAAGGTCATGCAACAATTGCCAAAGACACGCACCACTGATACACATCCCTGCCGAGCAAATGCATCATTCAGATATCAGCTGGCCATTCAACCAATGGGGTTTGGATATACTCGGGCCATTCCCCACAGCACTAGGCCAGGTAAAATTTCTTATTGTCGGAATTGACTATTTCTCCAAATGGGTTGAAGCCCAACCTCTAGCAAAAATAACATCACAACAAATGATTTCATTCGTTTGGAAAAATATTATTTGCCATTTCGGCATACCTCAACATATCACAACTGACAACGGCCGCCAGTTCGCCGATCAGAAATTCCAATCTTTTTTGCAGAATCTCAAAATAAAGTAACACTTTGCCTCTGTTGAACATCCTCAAGCAAACGGACTAGCTGAGGCCGCAAACAAGGTCATCCTGCATGTGCTAAAGAAAAAACTAGATGACGCCAAAGGACTATGGGCCGAATTAATACCCAAGGTACTCTGGGGATACAACACCACCCCACAAACATCAACAAAGGAAACGCCATTCAGACTGGTATATGGATCGAAAGCCATGATCCCCCTGGAAATCTCCCAGAACTCAATCCGAACTTATATCGACAACCAAGACGAAGCTCGGAGATCCGAGCTCGACATCATTGAAGAAGTTAGAAACCTCGCCGCCTTGAAGCAACGCGCAACGCAGCAAGCCATAGCTCGACAATACAACAAGTCGGTCAAAAACAGATCATTCGTTAAAGGAGACTTAGTCCTCCGCAAAACTGAAACTGCTCGGAAACCACCAACACATGGAAAGCTAGCAGCCAATTGGGACGGCCCATACCGAGTATCCGAAGCACTCGGCCAAGGAGCATACAAGCTAGAATCACTAGAAGGTAAACTCTTGCCTAATACATGGAACGTGTCTTCCTTAAAGAAATTTTATAGTTAAAAGACAGGGATAGGCTTGTACTCTTTTTCCTACTACCAAGATTTTATCCCAAAGGGTTTTGCTTGGAGAGGTTTTAACGAGGCTAGCCTACTTGCACCTTTGTATGTAAAAGGTTCAAACCAACTCCGAATATATAGGAGACATATATTATCTTATTTTTTCTTTTCTATCACATAATATCGATCTTATCAATTTATCAACACAGCTCAGACAAATGCCAATACCTGGCAAAGCTACAAACTACATTCATCAAATAACATCATCAACCACAACACCAATAAACTCAGAAAAAATCCGAACAATCACAAATAGCTTTTATAAAAAGCATCAAATTCAAAATTCAAACAAGTCAATTCAAGATAAGTTCAAAAAACACGGGCTATACTATTACATATGCAAAACAAATTCAAAAAAGTTTCCTAACAAATCACGCTAAACATTATCGGCCTCATCTTCTGCGTCACCATCATCTTCAATCAGCTGAGCATCTCGCACTATCTTCCCAGGATCCATACCAGAGAGATCGGCATCCGGAACCAAAAACTTAACCTGCAACGTTGCCCTTTCGAAACCTTCAACAAACGAATCCAATATCTCATCCGCCTTTTTCTTCTCCATATCCTTAAACTGAGCAGAAACCTCAATCAGACGACTTTGCAGGTTCACCAGATCACTTTCCTTTTTCTTCAAATCCTCCACATCCTTAGAATAACTTTCCTTAATCTCCTTCAGCAACTTCTCGGTCTCAGTCAAACGAGCTTGAAGCTCAACAACAAGACCCTTACACTTAACCAACTCCTCCTTCAAAACAGACACCTCCCCCTTTTCCGCAGCAACCCTCTTATATTTCAACTCCTGGCTGCGCCCAAGACTTGCAAGGCGCAGCCCAACCACCTAGAGAACAGAATAAACCAAAACTCATAAGACTCCCAAAGGAAAATTAAGGAAAAGTCAGTAGGTTATTACCTGCATATATTGCCCAATAGCCATATCCCCAACTTCCTTTGCAAGAGTAACATCAGCCGACGATTGGCAATACTCGTCCACAACCGCCATATAAGGATACTCTTTTTCCCAAACCGAAAATGCCTCACTTTGTTCAGAAATGTCATGAAGCCTTTTTTGATTTCCAATAAAAGCCTGTATCTCTTCCAGGGGAACACCTAACTCTTTTTCATCAGAATCATCCGATATATCCACAAGGTCGGACTTCTTTCTTTTCTTCACAATCACCTTCCTCCGACCTTGACGAGGCTGCGTAACCTCGCCAGTCCCAACAACCTTCTCAGCATTAGATGAAGATACCTCCTTCTCCAAATTCTTATTCTTGAATCGCGTCCTCAGAGACGCAGCAGAAACACCAGGATACTTCCCACCTACAAAAAACAATTCATGTTAGACTTTTCAGAAAAAAAAAAGACACACATCAACATAAGCCCTAAAAACTCACCCAAATACTCTACAACAGCACCTTTATCCTCCTCCCACTTCAGCAACTCATAAATCGATATCAGATTTTTCCGATCAACATTCTCCACCAAAAACTCTATCAGACACTCGTTCCTCGGCGATATCACCTCTGGGCCGAGTATATTTTGCGGCTCCGAGCACCAAAATAGAGGAAACTTCTCAGCAAGATTTTCATCAATAAAAAACGGGAAGTCCTCCTCTGAACTCCTGACTTTAAAATACATCACTTTGAAGTCTTTAAAAGAAGACTTGTAAAGTTTGAAAATCCCAAATCCTGGAGTACTATTGAAGTTCACCCAACCCCCCTTCCACACCCCTTTAGCTTGAAATAAAGAAAAGAATAGATCCACAGAAGGCACCTCCTCTAGGAATTCCATCAAAACCTCAAAGGATCGCAAAAAAGCCCACCCATTAGGATGAAGCTGTGATGGAGCACAGTTGAGCTGCTTAAGAACCTGACACTCAAACTCCGTAAACGAAAGCCTAACCCGCAATTCTTCAAGCACACAACTATGCATGTAGAAGAACCCAAACCCCCACTCTCGGTGATAAACTCTATCATCCACACTACATGGTAACAACTCTACTTTCACTCCGGAACCCACCCTCACTATTTTATTAACATCCACCTCCCTCACTACCGCCTCATCAGAGAAAAGTGACACCCGTGATTTAACATCTTCCCCTACCCAATCATAAGACCAATCCACCTTATCCTTTTTCTCTTTTTCAAAACCCATTAGCCCACAAAGCAGTACAAGATTAAACAGAAAGCAGAAGAAACGGATCAGAAATGGAAAAAGGAGAATCATACCTCTCTTACTCATTCTTCAAAGAAGCAAGCATATAACCAAAAGCCAACAAAAATCTGAAAGGATTAAAGGAATTAAAAGAACAAAACGTTCCAGATGATAACCCCCACTCCCAAAGCCACATCAAACAGTGTACCCAACATTGGGAATCAGCAAACTTAAATGAAACCATTACTCTTTCTCTTTCATCAGAAAATAACGGACACGACTCCCCACGTACCACAAATTTAAAACACAAAACCATCTTTTAATGAAGTAAGTTGATCTGGGGGCTCATCCACTAACCCACGCAAACCGAGTTATAACTCATACAAAAAAGCTCAACCTGCTTCATTAAAATCTTCCTCAGGCTAAGCTTGGGGGCTGTGATATGATCATCATTATCTCATAATAATGGTCGTCATTATTGTACGTTATAACTCGGCCTCATAACCATTAGCAACATATGATGCACCTCGTCATCTTCCGTTACTATTCGGAATTATGAGCTATAACTAGGCTACAATAACGTCTCCATCATAACCGACGTTCCAACGACAAAATAAGGTCGGTTACGATATCATTCAGTTAAACGGTAATGCCGAGAATATAACGGACAAAGAACTCGTCACATATAAAAGTTTTTCCTAAGTAAACTAGAATACACACTGACTTAAGCTTCGGAGTGCCTTTTGCAGGTACACTCCCCTCTTTTGATATTGCTCGTGTTCTCACACTCACGACGAACATAAAGAATTCGGATTCCAAGAGACGGACGTTCAACCTTGCAGCACATAGCTCGGCTATTCTCGAGGACTTGAGGCCGATCTATTTTACAGGCAAGATCAATTATTATTATTATTATTATTATTATTATTAAAAAAAAGTATAATTTTTGTCCCTAAAATTTGATTAAAGTTTCAAAAATATCCCTAGATTTTATTTTGTTTCAATTTTGTCCCAAAAATTTTCGATTTGCATCAAATATACTCTTGACGGCTAATTTTTCAAAATATTTAAGACTAATTCAACAACAATTTTATAAGAACAACCCTCAACACTATTAAATTAAGCATAATTTTCATGCATTATTGTTATATTAGTCTTAAATTTTTTGAAAATTTAGCCGTCAAGGATATATTTGATACAAATCGAAAACTTTTGAGACAAAATTAAAACAAATAAAATTTAAGAATATTTTTAAAATTTTTGCCAAACTTCAAAGATAAAAAATAAACTTTACCCTTATTATTATTATTATTATTATTATTATTATTATTATTATTATTATTATTATTATTATTATTATATACTGCCCAATTTATTAATAATAATAAATAATTTATTAAATTCATATTTGTTAGTTAGTGTTTCTAACATAATTTATTACCTAAATTACACTAAATTTATTCGGTTTCGGTCATGCAGCTATTATAATAATAATAATAATAATAATAATAATAATAATAATAGTTTATACTTCACGAACTAAGAATGAACAATAATTAATTATCATATTTAAAAAATTTCAAAACTTCTATTTTCAGTACAATACAATAAAACAATATATTAATTAAATATCTAACGAATAATACACAACAACAAGTCATTAATTTTTAATTAAATATTGAAATAATATATTTATAATAATAATTAACTTATTAATTATTCAAAAAGTTTTTAAATTTATTTTATTTACTGACTATTTCTAACAATTAATAATAATATTATATATACATATCTATAATTTCAATAATTATCACTACAATATTTTTTACTAATATCTAATATTATCATTATTATTTTTATTAAATTAAAATATTTAATAATGAAAACTTACATAATTAGGATGACCAAAATAATTAATCTTTTATTTTGGGTTTTTTTGACATTGTTGATATTTTGGTGGTGACACCTTATTTTTTCTCGCTGCTGAATGGGTTAGGAGCAAGGTTCAGAAAATCGGACCGGTCATCAAACCGCTCTAGTCACTGGTTCATTGGTTCACTGGTCTAACCAGTTTAACCGGTGGTTCAACTGGAAAAACCATTTTAGAGTAGAATAATAAATAAATTATAAATACACATCCTAAAACATATATGAAATCAAAAACAGCCACAGCAATAAACATTAACAACTCTATCTACACAATGAACATTAACAATTATGCAGAACAAATTTGAGAAATTCAGCCAGTCAACAAATATGCAAAACCAAGTCAGTTTCCAGCATTAACAAAGTACAAAACAGTAACAAATTTGAGCTACAAAACAGAAATTTGAGCAACACACAGAAATTGAACTACAAACACAAATTGAACTACAAACAGAAATTGAGCAACACACAGAAATTGAGCTGCAAACCAAGTTACCAACAAACAGAAATTGAGCTGCAAACCAAGTTACCAAGACACTCCCCTAACACTATCCCTCGTACTAGTCTCGTTTATGATGCAGGTACCCTTCTTCATTACTTTGTTTTTGGGGGCAAAGCTGCTTTTTTTATGGATTTCAATTATCATCTGCTGCCTGCTATAAAAAAAGATGGATCCTTTTTTCTTCTTTCTAACTATGCTTTATTGCTTTCTCAGTACCATTTTCCCCCATTTTGCTACTGCATAATTCCCTTTGAACAAAATTAAACACTTCCATTCAACTACAGACTGCTCCAATTTTCTCATTCTTTCTTTTAAGTGTTGCCGAATTTCATGATTTTTCTATCATTATAAATTTACTCACAGAGGCAAAGAACAAAGATGAGCAGAGGAAGTCAGTTCACAGAGGCAAGTCGAAGTTCACAGAGGCAAAGAACAAAGATGAGCAGAGACGAGTTACTCACCGCGCGACGATGAAGACGATGGGACGGGCTACTGCCTGCTGGTGTTGAGAAGATGAAGACGACGTAGATGGATGGCTACTGGGCAGGGAACCAGGCGAAGAAGGAGGGTTACTTGGGTTGACGACCAGGCGACGGCGGTTGCGCTGTTGACCGGTGACTGCGGCGACGAAGGAGGGCGCGGTGGCAGGCTAGGGTTCGGGCGTAGAGGGTTCAATCTTCTCTGTTCTCTTCTCTCACGCAGATGAATATGATTCACTGATTCAGAATTAGGGATTCGGGGGAAGAAAGGGGGGTGGTTGGGGTGCAGGGTGCTCTACGGGTCGGGTCGGGTTAAGGGTTTCTTTTTTAAAAAATAATAAAACGGCGTCGTTTATGCAGAACCGGCCGGTTACCGGTTCGGCCCAACCGGCCGGTTTTTGGCCGGTTCGCCGGTTTGTTGCCGGTTCTTTTCAGAACGGTTTCTGCAAGAGGACCGGACCGTTTGTATCGCCGGTTCGCAGTTAAATCGGTCGAACCGGCTGGTCCGGTCCAGTTTTCAAAACCTTGGTTAGGAGTGTTATGAAGAGTGAGCCAAGAATGAGAGTGAAAGAGATAAGTAGGAGAGAGTGAAAAGTAGATGCTTCGGCCTACTTCCGTTAAGGTTGACAATACATACCCTACTCACGGGTACCCAATACGGACTTACCCGTTGTGGGTAGGTAGGGTAAGGTACACCCACACCCTGATATATAATATATATATTTTAAAAATAAAAGAATAGACAAAAGTACACATGAAGTTTTACACGATAAATAGATGTACATTCTAATTTTTTAATAAGTCATTTATACACATGAATATTAAGTTTCATTATCATTTCTACCTTTTCGTTGGCTGAGTAATTTTTCTGGCGGTAGTGGCTGCCAGATAACTTTGCACATTGTGTGACATGACACTTTTAATGACAAAGTGAAAACTAAATGATAAATTATTGAATTTGTTAAATTTGAATAAAAAGAATTTACAAGTAACTTAAAATCTTCATTCTCTTCATTCCTTCTTCAAATTTTATTTTGAACAAAGTCCAAACAACTACATATAATAAAGAATGTGAGAGTTGAACCTAGAACCTCCCTCGTATAATAGCTTAACGTAAGTGAGTAATCACTAAGTTAATTAGTTTATTTAGTAATTTGGAATGATTGAATTTTATTAATATGTATGAAATTTAGAATGATTGAATTTTATATTTGTTTTAAAAAAATTTATTTTTTGTGGGTAGAGTAAGATAGAATAGGATTTAGAACTTTAAGATGCAGGTAGGGTTAGGGTTGAGAGATTTTCAACTCACGAATAGAATAAAGTAAAATTTTAAAAAGATTTTCAACTCACAAATAAAATTAGGATATAGTCTAAACCTTACCTACTCTATTCATTGCCAGCCCTAATTTCTATATCAAAATTAAAAAAAAATGCGAGAATCTTCTCTATGTCAAAACATGAATATGCTGAGAATAATTTAGCCCCAGCGTGGAAAAGGTTTGTTAAAAGAACACTATTCCTTGACTAAAGAGCTATTATTTGCAACCCGGCCCATTAGCAAATATGATATTTATTTTTCTTCTTTTGGGTCTAAATATAATTTGCCTCACTTTAGATATGGAATCCCCACTATCCTTAGCTCCTTTAGATTTGAGAAATGGAAAATTGGAAATACGTACTAGTACTTAGTTCTTGCTTTATGTTTGGTTCAACATATTAATTTTTAAAAATATAATATACATATTTCGATCTAATTTTTAACTCGAGTATCAATGAAAAAAGTATTTCAATTGAACTTCTTAAATGCCTTCTATAACTGAGATCGAAAAAAATATTTTGTTAATATAATTTGACCCATTTTTAAATTAAAGGACTTTAAATAAAATATATTTAAGTCTGTCAATTGAAGGTCTTTTATATAAAATTTAGTTTTGATGAAGTTTCATAACAGAACCCATGACTAAAATAAAATAAAAAAGGAGTTTTATAACTCTGTACAAGAGTGGCAACCGGCATGCATGGCAAATAGCAACTAGCAAGCAATGAGGATAGTTCAAAGAAGAAAATGATAAATTTTAGAGTTTCACTAGGTAAATAATAAAAAATTTGAATAACATGAATAATGGGCTGATTTTTTAGCTCACTGAAAATTAAAAAAAAAACACCCTAAATCAAGTTAAAATTTTTTTTTTAACTCTATTATTAAAAATTTCAACTATTCCTCTCCTTTTTAATTTTAATTACACTTCCTTCTAATCCAAACTCCCTCTCCACTGTCGGCCATCTTCCGCCATCACCAACCTCAAGTACTATATTAAGAACAAACATTCTATTCGCATGAAGAACAAACATACCATTTATATAAAGAACAAACATCTATTTACATTAAAAATAAAATCTCATTTGCATGAAAAATAAACATTCATATGCGTATATAAAACTTTTACGGCATACCTTCTCACGTCCAGCATGATGCCGTAAATGTAGCCTTTTAAATTCATGCTGTGCAGCGTTATGAGGTTTACGGCGAAAATGGTAGAGGAAAAAGGGAAGGAAGAAGCGAGAACCGCTCCGAGATCTTGCGGTCGAAGCCGTGGGAAAAAAACGGAATAGAAATTCTGTATGCTTTGAACAATGCGTTGGCATCGAGGTGGTTGTCATTGGTGATGTTTGGATGGGACTGCAGGGGTGCACGCAAATAGACAGCGCAAAAGATGACGCACGGAGTGATTGGACGTTAACAGACTTGTTTGAAATTTAAATTTAAATTGGATGTAACTGCTAATCCTTATTTATTAAATTTTAAAATTTAAAATTAAAAATAATTAATTAATGATTTGATTTATAATTTTAATTTTAATTTTAATTTTAATTTTATTATTTACATTATTTATTTATTTTATTGGCTACTTATCATTTTTTTAAATTTTATTCTCATTAAAGTATTAAACTAATTCAAATGAAAAAAAATGATCTATTCCATCAAATATTTGAAATAATAAATATTTGTCCTGATTAATTAAGGCATGTAGGAAGAAGAGCAGAATTTATGCTGATCACACAGAAGAAGTCAAATAGTTGGAATAAGGATAAAGTTCTCTAGCGCATTCAGTTTTGGTCTCCTTTTCGTTCTTGGTGGCTACCCTATGTAGCGGTTTTGGTTCTTGTTCGGTGTTCTAGGAGATTTAACGCCTACCCTGGCTCTGAATGATTAGAGAGTTGGATTTGTGATCTTGTCTACTGCGTCTCACGCACTGTGCTACTGCTTTCCATCACTTTTGGAGTTGGAGCCATAACCACCTCTGCATTACGTTTTATTTGAACCTCTGCCACCTTCTCTTCCTCGTTTTTTAAAATAAAAAATAGATTTATATTATTTTTTTAAAATAAAGAAATACTTTACTAAATTTAATTACAAAAAAAAAAGAGACACACAAGTCTTTTCGTATTAAATTCAAATTATCATTAAAGTTAATTATTAAATTAGTACTTAAAAAAATTAAATACTACTAAAACCAATCTTAAAATATACAAACAACAACAAAACTCTTAAAAGATTTTAAATTTTAAAGATGTTCATTGGTTAATAAATTTATGTTTTAGTTAAATTTAAATGCTGATATGACTAATAAAATGAATGATGTAACTAATTCTTAATTTTTCTGTGTATTTTTTAAATAATTTTAACAAGGGGAGTGCTAGGAGAACAATGAAAATTTTAAACAACATGAACAACCACCAATCAAATGAAAATACACTGCACCCTCATTTAATGTTACTAATTAAATTTATTCTTTTAACCCTATTAATTCACATTATTTACACATTGTTCAAAAATCTTGTTAGTTACCTATACTTTTCCTTTTAACAATGTACAAGCCTCAATTCAATTTGACTAAACCCTAAACATTCAAACTTCGCTTCGTCTCTCCCTATACACACCAGACTTGCGAGGACCTGTAACTCTCTCGATGTATATGTGCCTTCCCTGCTTTGACTTTCGAAGTGCAATGCAATGCTCTATGCCGTTAAGCTACCACCTACAACTTCATTAAACTAGCAAGCAATGATCACGGTAGTTCAAAGAAAAAAATGACAAATTTTATTCTCATTAAACTAATTCAAATAAAAAAAAAAACAATGATCTATTCCATCAAATATTTAAAATAGTAAATGAAACTTGTCAACGACGTGCGTGCAGTGGAAGAATGTTTCTCCTGATTAATTGAGGCATGCAGGAAGAGCATAATTTATGCTAATCACAGAAGAAGTTAAATAGTTTGAATAAGCATGAAGTTGTGGAAGCAAACAGCGCATTCAGTTTTGGTCTCGTTTTCCTTCTCCACTTCTGACAGGCGGAAAGGCTTTCTTGGTGGCTACCGTGGCTATCCCTGGCTTTAGACGTGGATCTGGTTTTGGTTCTTGTTCTGCTGTTCTAGGCACTACCGTTACAGTAGTGTTGACCAGGAGATTTATGTCTACAGAGCTGTGTGTAACTGGCTCTGAATGATTAGAGTTTTTGATTTGTGTCCTTGTCTGCTGCGTCTTCTTCTTCACTGGGCTAATGCTTACCATCACTTGTGGAGTTGGAGCTGTAATCACTTCCACATTACGTTCAATTTGAGCCTCTGCCGTCTCCTCCTTCTTGTTTTTGTAGCATATGCACACTATAGCTATTGGTCCAAGAATCAAACTAATCATAAATACTATGAAAGCCAACACCAGAATGCTTACAGTCTTCTCTGCGACAAAGTGTGATACGACCACCGTAATAACTATGTCAGCAATCAGCATCGGGATTGCCGCTATTGGATACCACTCCCAGGTACAATTATCCTTACACCACTCCCAGATACGATTATCCTTACAGCTTCCAGAAGGCTGAGCCATTAGTATATGCAGGCTTCAGTTGCAATCCTACTTTATTTACTTCTACCCTTGTACTCTCACCGTCACACCTATCTGCTCTTCTAGGAACCAGAAACTCTCTTCTAATCGACTAATCTTCTTGTGCTTGGAATAGAGTCAGAGATCTAATTGCATGATAATTCTAATTTTAGTTAAATCAAATTAAAAATAATTTTTAATAATTATAAGAAAAAATAAAAAATAGATTTATTATTTTTTTTAAAGATAAATAAATACTTTACTGAATTTAATTATCTATATTGAATCATAAAAAATTATATATCATAGTACGGAAGCATACCTTTACTCATAAAAATTAGAAATTAATGGAAGAATTGTCTCAATCTTCTCTGACTAAAATCTTTCGTATTTCTGCTAGGACTGCTGGATTAAAACTAAAGTTGTTTTAGTATGTTGGAAATCGAAATCCTGAATTCATGTTTATATTTATATCTGATCATAACACTTATTAAACTTTAAAGCCCAAATAAAAATAGTATCTAAAGCCCATAAAGATAATATTTGATTTTATTTTCATTTAAAAAATTATTATGACTTATTCGATTTAATATTTATAACCATAACTAAAATTATCGTTATATAAACCCTTTAATTTAAAATAACATAATTTGTAATTATAATTAATATATGTATTATTTACAAATAAATTAAAAAATTGAATAATTTTTTACTAATACATCTTTTCGTATTAAATTTAAATGCTACTAAAAACAATAAACAACAAAAAAAACTCATTGAAAGATTTTAAATTTTAAAGATGTTCATTGGTTAATAAATTCTGTTTCATTTAAATTTAGATGCTGATCTAACTAATAGAATGAACGATCAAACTAACTCTTTATTTTTGTGTGTATTTTTTAAATAATTTTAACAACGTACAAGTTTTCAAACTTCGCTTCCTCTCCTCTATACACACCATGCTCAGGATTCGGTGGTACCAGAACGTTTGGACTATTAAATGGTTTCATAATAAAATATATTTTTTAAGTTTTTTTAATAACCGTTAAATAGTCTTTTTTTAAATTTAATTACAAATTAACCCCATATATTTTATTTACTATAAAACTAAATACAAAATAACTTATTTATAAGTTACTTTTAATATTAATATTTATTGTTTAAGTTATTTTTTTTAAAAGGAATTTAATTAAGCTGTGTACTTAAACTAGGCTAGGGGTGGCAAACGGGCCTAAATTCGCCGGGCTGGCCCGCGTAACCCGCCAAGAAAGACGGACCGGACTGAAAAATCGAGACCGCCAAATAGCAAAAGCCCGCCTAACCCGCACCGCTTAAACCGCGGGTTTTGGCGGGCTTTGGCGGGGCGGGACGGACTTCCCTGCCGGGCTAAGATTTTTTTAGTGAGGGGGTATTTTTGCAATTTTTTTTGCCAAAATCTAACTTTTTCGAACCTAACTTACAAGAGTATGAAGATAAAAATTGAGTGTTTTGGAGTATATTTATGTTATTTTAAAGACAATATTTATAATTATGTTTTGGATTATGTTTATTTTACTTTAGAGAGAATATTTATACTTATGTTTTGGATGAAAACTTGGTTTATAATTATATTTATTAGATATTTATAATTACAACAACTTTAATGTTTGTAAATATAAAAAATATAATTTTTTATGCCATTAGAAATTATAAATTTATTAATATGGTTGTGGAATTATATATATTATTTAGTAGTTAATAGTAAACAAAAAAAAGAGGAGTTTTGGCGGGGTTAGCCCACCAACCCGCCAGCCCGCAATTAGGCGGGACGGGGCGGGACGGGCTTCCCCGCTTGCCACCCCCAAACTAGGCCTTAGCAGTTAATTTTATAAATATAAAATAAATTTGAAAATTATTAATATATAAAATTATATTACACTTTTTTATTTTGATAAACAGAATTTATCTTAAAAAAATTCTCTTTTAAAATGTCTTCAAAAACACTTTTAATTTTCAAAAATTATAAATATAAAAATATATTTTTTATTTAAATATACAAGCATATTTTAAAAAAATTTACCAAATGAAGCCATATCTTTTGACAAAAAAACACCCAAAATAACAGTCACCGATACTTAAACGCATTCAAATCTAATCTAACCCACGAACCATGCTTATTTTCTTATTGTATATAATATGACTATATATGGCTGTTACGTTGGGTAACCGGAGATGGAGGGCTGGACTCGCTAGGTTGGCCCAATCGTCTAAGGAAGGAAGCCTTCGAGCGGGTCTGCGCCTTGGGGGCCTCCGTCCGACTTGTGAGTGTGAACGAGTGGGGGGTGGTACCTGCAAAGACACTCCGATGCCTAAGTCAGCAAGGGTGTGAGCAGGTCTAGAGAGTATTGGGACTTAGAGATACCTAAGAGGTGTCAGTGTATTTATAGTGGTGAACCAATAACCACCGTTGAAGTAGTGCCACTTTTTTAGGGTGATAACCGTCCCTTTATCTTAGGGAGGTTGAGATATGGCTCCTGGAAGTGGTTAGAGAGATTCTAGGGGCAGTTACCCATTTAAATGAGTGATTATCTGCCAGCTAACCCTCGTCCCTGACTTCTTTAGGATAAGTCGTGATAAGAACCGACTTCGCAGGAGGAAGGTCGGTGCTAGGTGAGGCTCAACCCTTCAGATTGGTCCTTTTATTTGTACCTGGGCCTTATCATTGGGCCAGGGTATGAACAGTGCCCCTACTCGAGCCCAATTTCTTTTAAGATTTGGGTTCGAGTATTCTACTTGGGAATGTAGCCGACTTGGGAGGGAACCGACGTGTTTGTTTGGAACCGACGTGACTTTCGTGACTTTTGATTTTTCACAGTTACGTCTAATCAAACGTCGCGTCTGTTAGAGGTTCGCGTAGGTATTAATTACCTTGGTAATGGTGCACCCATTAATGACTGCCCCATTTTTACCATTATGCCCCTAACGTGTTTATAAATACTTTCCCTCTCTTTCATTGTTTCGTTTCTGCGATTTTTCAAATTTCCTCTTCACCTGTTCGTGCAGCATTCTTGCGTTTGAAGGCTTTCATTTCCTCCAACCTTTTTCAGATAAAGGTTAGATTTTTCTTCTTCTCCTTTTGCAACATACTTTCGGTTTGCATGCTTTTATTTTTCGGATGGATAGGTTGATTCGTAGGTTTCTGTTTGATTCCGTACTTCCCCCTTAGAGACCATGTTTTTTGATTTTCTTTTCTTTTTCCTTTGTAGGTTTTACCAACCCCTTTTTTTAAAAGAAAGAAAATGTCTTCTGTTGAAAGTCTTGCTCAGTGGGTTGATGTTACGGTCCTGGGGGAGGAACCTTTGGTTGACACCAAATTTATCACCAACCTTTGCACTCATCACCGAATTTGTACTTCCAAGGAGGATGAGCCGAAGTATGAGTTGGTGGTCCCGGGTCCGGAAGATCGGGTTTGCTTCGGGAGGGCCACTGAGGCGGCCCCTCATTTCTTCTTTATGTATGAGAGCATGGTTACCCGTTTGGGTGTCTTTCTTCCATTTTCTGATTTTGGGATGTCGATGTTGCGTCACTGCCGAGTTGCTCCTACTCAACTTCACCCCAATTCCTGGGGTTTTTTGAAAATCTACCAGTTTATCAGCCATGCTTTAGACTTTCCGACTTCTTTGAGAATTTTCTTTCATCTCTTCCATATGACCAAGCCCTTCAGTGGGCAAAATAATAAGCAACAATGGGTGTCTTTTCAGGCTATACAAGGTCGGAGAGTTTTCACCCTTTTTGACGAATCCTTTCATGACTTCAAAAATTATTTTTTCAAAGTTCAAGGCGTAGAGGGTCACCACCCCTTTTTCTTGGATGAGAATTCTTCCCCTCGCTTTCCCTTGTACTGTTTAGAGGCTTTCCCCTGTGAGAAATATGGTTTGGAGGATCTGGATGAGGTGGAGGCAGCCATTGTGGGGTTCCTCCGAGAAGTATGGGGGAGGGCCCCATATCTGGATACCAAAAAATTTCTCCAGGGGTCGTCGTCTTTTGTCCAGACACAACTAGGTAGCCTTTATCTACTTTGTTTCCGACTTGTTTCTACCGACTTGAAGTTTACCGACTTGTTTTACTAATTATTTTCTTTTACAGAGATGGCGAGGAAGAATTCCAATGAGTCTTACTAGAGAGTCTAGGAGGCCAAGGCGAGGTCTCGCGCCAGAACCGGTGGTGCCAGGGTAACTAGCTCTCCTCTTTCTCTTCCTCCCCCTTCTTCCCAAAATTTGGAGACTCCTTCTCAACCTATTGTTATTCCTGCTTCGGCTTCTTCTCAGCCATCCCCTCCTCCCCGACCTTCTCCTGAGCCAGAGAAGAAGAAGCGCAAGGCTTTAGAGTCTCGCTCTTCTTTTGAAGGTGAGGCTAAGGTGGATGCTCCTGCATTTATCCGAAAATTCATCTACCCCCATACCCGTATAGGTATGGATGATGTTTCTATTCGGAATCACCTCACTATTCTGGCTGAGGAGAGCATCAGGGCGGCGGGAATTTGTGCCAAGTTCCTCGATATTTTTGAGAAGACTCCTCTTAGCTCTCTGGGTTCAACCTCTAGGGTTGAAAAGTTGGAGGGAAGGCTTCTCATATATCAGGAACATGAGAAGGAGTTGAAGAAGGAGGTCGCTAAATTGAAGGAGGAGAGGGATGGCCTCCGAGAGAAGGAGAGCAAGTTACAGGCCCTATGTAACATGGAGGAGGGCTTGAGAAAGAAGGCACAGGAGAGTTATCAGAGTTTATTTGAGGACCTTGTGGCTGTAAGGAGGGATTTGTTGAACTCTCGGACGGCCTACGCCGAGTTGGAGGACTCTATTGCTGAGGGGGCCGAGGAGGCCTGGAGGATTTTTAAGGAGCAGGTCGGAGTCCTTGCTCCCGACCTGGATCTCTCTCCTTTGGATCCTGACAAGGTCGTTATTGATGGTGCCATAGTTTATCCCCCTGCTCCCGAGGTCGTCACCGAGTCAGATTTGAAGACTTGGGGGCAGAGAATCATTGAGTCCCCTCCTCGTCAAAAGGATGTTCCGAGTTCCTCCCGACCTCTCGATACCTCTTCTCCGACTCCTATGGACACTTCTCTCCCTGGTCCTGATGGCGCTCCGACTTCTCTTCCCGACTCTGGTGGTGATGCTCTTTAAAAATTTGTTGGCTATATGGGGCCCGGCCTGTGGGTCCCCCCTTTTTTAAACTCTTTATATTTGTGGTGGTGGTGTGTTGACATTGGCCTTTTATGGCCGTAAACAAAAATATTTATAATTGCCCTTTTTTTTTGGATAAGGGTAAGGGTTTTAGCTACCTTTTTGTGTGCATGCTTTTCTGATTTTGAAGTCCCCTTGATCTTTTCTGAAAACCTTTTCTTTGGCTTGTCTATCTTTCTGAGCCTTTTCGCTTTTTAAGGACTTTAGGACAGCTTTTTCTAGGTTTTTTCGATCCCTTTTCTATTATTCCTTATACTCAACTTTGTTTTATTGAGTTTTTATGACTTAGGTTATTTTTGCGATGCGTTTTCTTTTCTGCTCGGTTTTTCATTTCAACTTATGAGTCAGAATGTTTCCGAGTTTCTCACGATCAACTTTTATAACCTCTTTACACCGACTTGTACTTCGTCGTTTTATCCTGACGACCATCTAGGTCGGTTCATGGGATTTTCACGTTTTGTCAAGCTTAAGTCGGCGCATTTCGTAGAAAAATAAACGAGAAGGGATTTATAATAGATATTGTAAAAAAGATCTTTATTTATTTGGGAAGGTACTTTACGGCTACTAAGGATTTAATGATCTATTCCCCCCTTAGCCTCTACTATGATGCCTCGTTAAAAATCCTTCTTCAGAAAAAACCCTTTAATTTTTGGGAAAAAATTATGAAGTTGGGAAAAGAGTACATCAGGGAGTAGAGTTTGCTTTTAGCTATAGTACCTTTTCATGTTACAAGCATGCCACGACCTTGGTAGCTCGGTGCCGCTTAAGTCGGTCACCTTGTAATAACCTTTTCCTAAGACCTCGCTAACTTTGTAGAGTCCTTTCCAATTGGCAGCGAGTTTTCCTTCCCCCGATTTGTTGACTCCTATGTCGTTTCTGATTAAGACCAGATCGCTTAGTGCGAAACTTCTTTGAATGACTTTCTTGTTGTATCTGGTAGCCATCCTTTGCTTTAGCGCTGCTTCTCTTATCTGGGCTTGTTCTCGGACTTCGGGGAGCAACTCTAGCTCCTCTTTGTGCCTCTGTATGTTTCCAATTTCATCATGGAGAATCACTCTTGGGCTTTGCTCACTGATTTCTACTGGTATCATAGCTTCTACCACATAGACAAGTCGGAAGGGTGTTTCTCCAGTAGTAGATTGTGGCGTCGTCCGATAAGCCCACAACACTTGTGGGAGCTCTTCTGTCCAGGCTCCCTTTGCTTCTTGTAGTCTTTTCTTTAGCCCTGCCAGTATGACTTTGTTGGCTGCCTCGGCTTGTCCATTGGCTTGTGGATGTTTCACCGAGGTGAACTGGTGTTTGATTTTCATACTGGCCACCAGGCTTCTGAAGGTAGAGTCGGTGAACTGGGTTCCATTATCTGTAGTGATGGAATAAGGTATTCCATATCTTGTGATGATATTTTTGTAGAGGAACCTTCGACTTCTTTGAGCTGTGATGGTAGCTAGTGGTTCTGCTTCTATCCACTTTGTGAAGTAGTCTATCCCCACGATCAAATATTTGACTTGTCCTGGCGCCTGGGAAAAAGGACATAGCAAATCCATTCCCCATTTTGTGAAGGGCCATGGAGAAGTTATACTTATGAGTTCTTCGGGGGGGAGCTACGTGGAAATTTGCATGCATCTGGCATGGCTGGCACTTTTTCACAAACTCGGTGGCATCTTTTTGCAAGGTCGGCCAGTAGAATCCAGCTCGGATGACCTTCCTGGCTAGCGACCTTGCTCCGAGATGATTTCCGCAAATCCCATTGTGAACCTCCTCTAGCACTTCAGTGGTCCTTGAGGTCGGTACGCACTTCAACAATGGTGTCGATATTCCCTTTTATAAAGGATATTTTTCACCAAAGTGTAATGTTGTGCTTCCCTCCGAATTTTCTTGGCCTCTTTTTCCTCCTTAGGGAGGACGTCGAATTTTAGATATTCGACCAGAGGATTCATCCATCCGGGGTTTAGCCCGGATACCTCAAGGACATCTTGTTTGCCCTCTGCTTTCACTACCGAGGGTTCTTAGAGAGTTTCCTGGATCAGGCTTTTATTGTTCCCTCCTGGTTTGGTACTTGCTAACTTGGAGAGGGCGTCTGCTCTGCTATTGAGATCCCGAGCTATGTGTTTGACCTCGGTTTCCGCAAAGCGCCCGAGGTACTCCAAAGTTTTTTCCAAGTATCTCTTCATATTTGGATCTTTTGCCTGATACTCTCCATTTATCTGGGAGGTCACCACTTGGGAGTCGCTGTATATCATCACTTTTGTTGCACCGACTTCTTCTGCCAGCTTTAATCCAGCGATCAGAGCTTCGTATTCTGCCTGATTATTTGAAGCTAGGAATTAAAATTTGAGGGAAACCTCTATTTGGGTTCCCCTTTCGTCAACCAATATTATGCCTGCGCCGCTTCCTGTCTTGTTTGAGGATCCGTCTACATAGAGTTCTCATGTGGTTGGCTTTTCCTCTTGGTCTCCTGCGTATTCCGCTATGAAGTCGGTAAGGCATTGGGCTTTGATTGCCGTCCGAGTTTCATATCTCACGTCGAATTCGGAGAGCTCTATTGCCCATTGAATCATTCTCCCACCAACATCCGTCTTTTGGAGGATTTGCTTCATGGGTTGGTTCGTGCGGACTCTTATTGTATGAGCTTGAAAGTAAGGTCGTAGCCTTCGTGAGGCTATTACTAAGGAGTAAGCAAACTTCTCTAGTTTGTTATACCTTAGCTCGGGGCCCTGTAGAACTTTGCTGATAAAGTAAACTGGATGCTGCCCCGCCTCGTCCTCCCTTATCAGGGCTGATGCAACAGCTTTGTCTGCTACGGACAAATAAAGGACGAGACCTTCCCCGACTAGAGGTCGGGTTAGGATTGGTGGTTGACTCAAGAACCTTTTGAACTCCTGGAACGCTCCTTCGCATTCTGGAGTCCATTCAAACTGGCATCCCTCTTTTAATAAAGAAAATAGTGGAAGGGATTTGAGTGCTGATCCTGCCAAGAACCTGGAGAGGGCTGCGAGTCGACCATTCAATTGTTGAACCTCTCTTAAGCAAGTCGGGCTCTTCATTTCTAGGATAGCTTTACACTTATCGGGATTTGCTTCAATCCCTCTCTGTGTCAACATAAAACCCAGGAATTTTCCAGCTTCTACCGCGAAGGCACATTTTGCGGGATTTAGTCTCATCCCGTGTAACCTTATGGTGCCGAAGACTTGCGAGAGGTCTGACAAGAGGTCGACTTCTTCCTTGGTTTTTACCAGCATGTCGTCGACGTAGACTTCCATTAGGCTCCCAAGGTGAGAAGCGAACACCTTGTTCATCAGCCTCTGATATGTGGCCCCTGCATTTTTCAATCCAAATGGCATGACCACGTAACAGAAATTAGCTCTGGGCGTGATGAATGATGTTTTCTCCTGGTCCGGCTCATACATCGGGATTTGGTTATACCCCGAGTAGGCATCCATGAACGACAAGTATTGATATCCCGAGCTAGAGTCTACTAGGGTATCAATACTTGGTAGTGGATAAGGGTCCTTGGGACATGCCTTATTTAAGTCGGTGTAGTCGACACACATTCTCCATTTGCCATTTTGCTTTTTGACTAGCACTACATTGGCTAGCCATGTTGGATATTTGACTTCTTTGATGAAGCCAGCTTCTAAGAGTGCCTGTACTTGTTCTTCTACTATTAGGGCTCGTTCCGGGCCGAGCTTGCGTCTTCTTTGTTGTACAGGTCGGGACCCTGGGTATACCGAGAGCTTGTGGGACATGAGCTCGGGATCTATCCCGGGCATGTCGGAGGCTTTCCAGGCAAAGAGGTCGAAATTGTCTCTTAGGAGTTTAGTAAACCCTTGTTTTAGGGTTTCCCTTAGGTTGGCTCCTATGTTGGTATTTTTTTCTTCCTCTTGGCCGACCTGTATTTCTTCGGTTTTTCCTCCCGCTGTGGTCGCAGCTCTTCTCTGGCCCTTGCACCGCCGAGCTCTATGGTGTGAACTTCTTTGCTTTTTCCCCTTAGGTTCAGGCTTTCGTTGTAGCATTTCCTTGCCAATTTCTAATCTCCCCTCACCGTTGCTATTCCCGCTGAGGTCGGGAATTTCATGCAAAGGTGGGGAGTGGACACCACTGCTCCGAGTCGATTAAGGGTAGCTCTGCCAATTAAAGCATTATATGCTGACCCTACGTCGATGACTATGAAGTCTATACTCAGAGTTTTGGATTTTTTCCCTTTTCCAAAAGTGGTGTGAAGGGGTAGAAATCCCAGTGGTCTTATTGGCGTGTCGCCTAATCCGTACAAGGTGTCGGGGTAGGCTCTTAATTCTTTCTCATCTAACCCTAGTTTGTCAAAAGCGGGCTTGAAAAGGATGTCCGCTGAACTTCCTTGATCTACTAGGGTTCTGTGGAGATGGGCATTTGCTAGGATCATGGTTATTACCACTGGATCGTTGTGTCCAGGGATTACTCCTTGCACATCCTCCTTTGTGAATGATATGGTTGGAAGGTCGGGTGACTCGCTCCCGACTTGGTAGACTCGCTTGAGATGCCTTTTGCGAGAGGACTTGGTGAGTCCCCCTCCCGCAAACCCTCCTGAGATCATATGGATATGTCTCTCCGGAGTCTGCGGTGGTGGGTCTCTTCTATCCTCATCGTCTCGCTTTCTCTTCCCATGGCTGTCCGACCTTTCTATGAGATATCTGTCAAGCCGGCCTTCTCTAGCCAGCCTTTCTATCACATTTTTAAGGTCGTAACAGTCATTTGTTGAGTGACCATATATTTTATGGTACTCATAGTAGTCGCTACGACTCCCCCCTTTTTTATTTTTAATAGGCTTGGGAGGTGGCAGCCTTTCAGTATTGCAAATCTCTCTGTATACATCCACTATAGAAATATTTAGAGGAGTATAAGAGTGATATTTCCTTGGTCTATCAAGACCGAGTTCTTCCTTCTTCTTGGGCTCCCTATCCCTCTCTTTTGTCGAGGGAAGATGCCCGGGTCGCCAACTCGAATCTTTCAGTCTGGCATTCTCCTCCATGTTGATGTACTTTTCAGCTCTTTCCTGTACGTCACTTAAGGAGGCGAGGTGCCTTTTTGATATGGACTGTGAGAAAGGACCTTCTCTAAGCCCATTGACTAACCCCATAATAACTGCCTCGGTGGGCAGGTCTTGGATTTCTAAACATGCTTTATTGAACCTTTCCATATAGGCTCGTAAGGATTCTCCGACCTCCTGCTTTATTCCCAGGAGGCTTGGCGCATGTTTTACTTTGTCCTTCTGGATAGAGAACCTCATCAAGAATTTCCTTGAGAGGTCTTCGAAACTGGTGATTGACCTCGGGGGGAGGCTGTCGAACCACTTCATCGCTACTTTCGACAGAGTGGTCGGGAAGGCTTTGCATCGCGTAGCGTCAGAAGCGTCAGCCAGATACATCCGACTTTTGAAATTTCTTAAGTGATGCTTCGGATCCGTGGTTCCGTCGTAGAGGTCCATATCGGGACTTTTGAAGTTCCTCGGAACTTTTGCTCATTATGTCCTCGCTGAAGGGGTCCTCCCCTCCTGGGGGCGACTCTTCTCGGTCGTCGTGGGAGTTCTGACTTTTGAGGGAGGATTCCAACTTCAAGAGTTTTCTTTCTAACTCTTTTCCTCGTTCCATCTCCTCTTTTAGATTCTTTTCTGTTTCTCTTTGTCGCTCCCGTTCCTGTTCCAGTTATTCCAGGCGGCTTTGGTGGACATGGACTAATCCCATAAGTTCAGTTGCATGGGGTGATCCATCCTTTTCCGATTCGCGCCCTTCTGAGGAATTTACCTTCGGATTTTTGAATCCGGAAGTACCCTCTCTATGCTGATCGTTAGTTCCTTGGTGGAGGGTTAAGTTTGCATCATTGTCTCCCGTGCCCAGATTCTCTTGTTCGGAATCTGACTCCACATGACCCTCCTCAGGGGATCTGTCCGCCATCACTGGTTGATCTCTCGGGTCCCCGGCAACGGCGCCAATGTTACGTTGGGTAACCAGAGATGGTGGGCTGGACTCGCTAGGTTGGCCCAATCGTCTGAGGAAGGAAGCCTTCGAGCGGGTCTACGCCTTGGGTGCCTCCGTCCGACTTGTGAGTGTGAACGAGTGTGGGGTGGTACCTGCAAAGACACTCCGATGCCTAAGTCAGCAAGGGTGTGAGCAGGTCTAGAGAGTATTGGGACTTAGAGATACCTAAGAGGTGTCAGTGTATTTATAGTGGTGAACCAATAACCACCGTTGAAGTAGTGCCACTTTTTTAGGGTGATAACCGTCCCTTTATCTTAGGGAGGTTGAGATATGGCTCCTGGAAGTGGTTAGAGAGATTCTAGGGGCAGTTACTCATTTAAATGAGTGATTATCTGCCAGCTAACCCTCGTCCCCGACTTCTTTAGAATAAGTCGTGATAAGAACCGACTTCGCAGGAGGAAGGTCGGTGCTAGGTGAGGCTCAACCCTTCGGATTGGGCCTTTTATTTGTACCTGGGCCTTATCATTGGGTCAGGGTATGAACAATGGCATTCGATAATCCGTTAATGTAAATTACACGCAGCAAAACTTGCATCATCCACAAACCGAAAACTTCTTTTATAAGTTATTAAGAATGGAAAAGTAGCTTATAGAGGAATTATTAGAGACATGGATGAAAGATTTTTAACTAATTTTAATAAAAACTTATTAATTTTTATTTTGGTTACTTTGGCAGAGTTATAAAAATTTTGATGAATATGGATTTTGTTGTAAATCTTGAGTATAATCATGTAATTGTGGAAGTAGATTCAGTTGCTCTAGTTAAGGTTATTTTTTAGGATGATATTAATTTGTATTTTTCTCGAGTCCTTATTTTAATAATTAGGAAGAGGTGCAGTAAGCAAACTAATCAATTAGAGAGAATACATCATCAGTTTCGAGAAATAAACTCTTGTGCAGATAAAATAGTTAATTATGATTATAATTTACTTTTTAACTCTCATGTATTTTTAAATTTATTTTTCTGTATCTCTCTTCGTCTTCATATTGATTTTATTGACATCTCATTTTTAAAGATGGTTATCTTTTAATTTATTTTTCTTTGGACTTTAAACCCATCTTTAACAAAAAATAAATAAATAAATATAAAAACATAATCATCTCTAAAACCTTTCTCTTCTATTCTTCTTGTGCTAGGAACTAAAAATTAAAGGTGGAAACTTTAATTGAAGGTGAAAACTTTACTTGGGATCAGGAATAAGTGTCCCCAACTTTAGTTGAAGTGAATTTGAAAGTGAAATAGGGACATAAAGTAGCAGTTATTAGGTTAGCTGGAGTTAGAAAATTATCTTTCTTACATGTAATTTTTTAAAATTAGTGTCAAAATTTTTATTTTAATTAATTCTATCTCATAAAATTATAAAATTTATATTTCTAATTTTTTTATAAAAAATTAATTTATTAACTAACTATTCGCTAATTTTACAGAATATACAGGAGGTGTTCTGGAGAATAAGCCAAAAGTGAAAGTAAAAAAAAATAGGTAGAAAAATGTTTCAAAGAGTAAAAAGCGACGTGGATCAAGAAGCTGGGGCTGGGGTGCCTTGCATGGAAGACACGTGGCATCCAATACACAGATTGGACGGTCCGATTTGTGTAATTAGCGCAATTTGTGTACCTATCAATTTGTGTAATCAGATCGTTTATTTATTGTCCCTCCCTATTATACACAACTCCTACTTCCAATAGAAAGTTGAATCCTGAAATCTCTCTTATATAATAGCTTAGAGTAGGTGGATAACCACTAAATTAATTAGTTAATTTAATAATTTGAAATAATTGAATTTTATTAATATGTATAAAATTTAGAATGATTTAATTTTATATTTACCTTAAAATTTTTTTATTTTTTTGCTAGTTGAATAGGATAGAATAAGGTTTAAAATTTTAAGATGCAGGTAGGGTTAAGGTTAAAAGATTATTAACCCGCAAGTATAATATGATAGAATTTTAAAAAAATTTTCAACCCACAAATAAAGTTAGGATAGAGTATAAACCCTTCCCTACCATTAACGATCCTAACCCTCTATCAAAATTAAAAAAGTGCGAGAAGCTTCTCTCTGTCAAAACATGAATATGCTGAGAATAATTTAGCCCCATAATAGGAAAAGGTTTGTTAAAGAACAGTAGAACACTATTCCTTCACTAAGGAGCTATTATTTGCAACCGGCCCATTAACAAATATGATATTTTTTCTTCCTTTTGGATGCAAATATAGTTTGCCTCACCTTGAATACGGGATCCCCAATATCCTTAGCTCCTTCAGATTTGAGAAATGGAAATACCTACTCCTAGTCCGTAGTTTTTGCTTTATGTATGGTTCAACATATTAATTTTTAAAAATACAATATACATATTTCGATCTAATTTTTAACTCGAGTATCAACACAGTATTTCAATTGGAACTCTTTTCAAATGCCTTCTATAATTGAGGTCCAAAAAATTATTTTATTAATATAATTTGGCCCATTTTTAAACTAAACGTTGAGGGTCTTTTATATAAAATTTAGTTCTCAGAACAGAATCCATGACTAAAATAGAAAAGAACGGAGTTTCATAACTTTTTGTACAAAAGTGGCAACTCGCATGCATGGTAGTGCACTTATGGATAGCAAGTAACAACTTGCAAGCAATGATCATGGTAATTCAAAGAAAAAAATGACAATTTTTATTCTCATTAAACTAATTTAAATGCAAAAAGAAAACAATGATCATGGTAGTTCAAAGAAGAAAATGATTTTATTCTCATTAAACTAATTCAAATAATAAAAAAAAACAATTATCTATTCCATCAAATGTTTAAAATAATAAATGAAACTTGTCAGCGACGGGCGTGCAGTGGAAGAATGTTTCTCTTGATTAATTGAGGCATGCAGGAAGAGCAGAATTTATGCTGATCACAGAAGAAGTCAAATAGTTGGAATAAGCACGAAATTCAGTTTTAGTCTCCTTTTCCTTCTCCGCTTCTGACAGGCGGCAAGGCTTTCTTGGTGGCTACCGGAGCTATCCGCAGATTTAGACGTGGATCTGGTTTTGGTTCTTGTTTTGGTATTTTAGGCACTGCCGTTACAGTAGTAGTGACCAGGAGATTTACGTCTACAGAGCTGTGTGTAACTGGCTCTGAATGATTAGAGTTTTTTATTTGTAACCTTGTCTGCTGATCACTTGTGGAGTTGGAGCCGTAACCACCTTCGCATTACGTTTAATTTGAGCCTCTGCAGTCTCCTTCTCGTTTTCGTCGGATATGCACACTAGTACCAGTGGTCCACAAAGCAAAATAATATAAAAGAACGTGAGAGCAAACACCACATTGCCGACAGTCTCGTCGGAGACAAAGTGTGATACGACCCCGGCAATAGCTAACGAAACAACCATCATCAGGAGAGCAGCTGTCGGATACCACTTACAGATACAATCACATATATGCTTACAGCTTCCAGAAGGCTGAGCCAAGCCCATTATTATATGCACGCTTCACTTGCAATCCTGCTTGATTTACTTCTACCCTTGTACTCTCACCGTCACACCTATCTGCTCTTCTAGAAACTTAGAAACTTTCTCTTTTAATCTTCTTGTGCTTGCAAGCTTAGATTTAGGGGTTTGGTAAAGCTTTCTGAAGAGGTGTTTGTATTTTTTAAAAGCTAAAATTCTTTATTTTGTGTTTGGTAAATTAAAAAGATCATGTGCTTGTGTTTGTAATTTTTAAAAGATTGAGTTATTTTTAAAAACACCTAAGATAGAACTTTTTAAAGTTTGCTTGTTCTTTTCAAAATTTAGAAGTCCAATATAGCATATTAACTAATTTTTAAATTTAATGCTTATATTTATATCTATTATAATATTTTTAAATTTTAAAAGCTATTTTACCAATCGCAATTGATGTTACTTGTATTTATTGAAAGCTATTTTTAATTTGATTATCAAACATAAATACTATAACTTTTAAAAAGTCATTTTTATAAGCTACTTTTAAAAAGTAAAAACTTTACCAATCTAAAAGTCTTAGTTTGTTAAACTTTTTTTGTTTCAAAAGTAACTCGTAGAAATTAGTTTTTAAAAGATGATTTTTTTTAATAAGTATATTATTTATGTTTGGTAAATTAAATTAAAAATAACTTTCAATAAACAAAAGTAACAATAATTATTTGATAAAATAGTTTTTACAATTTAAAAATACTATAAGAGATATGAATTTAAGCGTTAAATTTAAAAATTAATTAATATATGAAGTTATATTAGACTTTTAAATTTTAAAAAGTATAAGTTAACTTTAAAAAGTTTCACCTTGCTTTTAAAAATTAAAAGTATTCTAATTTTTTAAAAACTATAAGTACAAATATATAATCTTTTTTATTTATCAAATACAAAAGAAAGAGATTGTGCTTTTTACTTTTAAAAAGTACAAGCACCTCGTCCAAGAGTTTTACTAAACCAAACCAAAATAGAGTCGTAGATCCAATTGCATAATAATTCTAATTTTAGTAAAATCAAATTAAAAATAATTTTTAATAATTATAAAAAAGATAAAAAATAAATTTATATTATTTTTTGAAGATAAATAAATACTTTACTAAATTTAATTAAAAAAATAAACAAGAAACACATAAGTCCTTTCGTATTAAATTCAAATTATCATTACTTCATTATTAAATTAATACTTAAAATATTTAAATATTATTAAAAATAATTTTAAAATATACAAACAACAAAACAATTTATGAAAGATTTTAAACTTTAAAAATGTCCATTAGTTAAAAAATTCTATTTCAGTTAAATTTAAATACTGATCTAACTAATAGAATGAATGATGTAACTAATTCTTAATTTTTTTTTGTGTATTTTTAAAATAATTTTAACAATGTACAAGCCTCAATTCAATTTGACTAAACCCTAAACATTCAAAATTTCAAACTTTGCTTAGTCTCTCCCTATACACACCAGACTTGCGAGGTCCTGTAACTCTCTCTCAATGTATAGGCCCTCCCTGCTTTGACTTGCGAAGTGCAACTCTATGCCATTAAACTACCACCTACAACTTCATTAATCCTTATCCTGCCATTTGTCGAATTGAGAAGAACCATCTTCTTTCTTTGTGGCTTTCTTGGAATGCACTTTGCTCGCACCATATGTCTCCGTCTTGCTCCATGATTTGCGAAAAGGAACCGCTGCAGGAGATAGAGAAAGCGACTAACTGAACTTTAATTTGAATGTTTTAGGATTCACTCAAATTCAACTTGTTGGTAGGCTTTTGTAATCTCAGCTTATACATTGCTAAAATTAATTAAAAATGCTACATAAGTATTAAGTAACGAAATATTAAGAGTTAGTTAGATCAGCAATTAATGTTAACGAAACAGATTCATTGGCGAAGAGCACGTGTTTGTTAAATTTTAAAAATTTTTAAAAATTTTTGTATTATTTGCATTTTTAAAAATTGTGTTTATCAAATCCTAAATCTTTTGAATATCGATTTAATAATTAATTTTATAAATATAAAATAAATTATAATATTTATAAGATTATATTAATTTTTTTTAATAAACAGAATTTATTTTTAAAAAAATTCTCTTTTAGAATTTATTTTAAAACATTTTTAATTTTTAACAGTTATCAATATAAAAATATATTCTTTAATTTAAATATACAAATTTCTTGAAAAAATTTACTAAATCAAGCTGTATTTTTTGGCGAACCATCACCCAAAATAACAGCCATGGATACTTAAATACATTTAAATTTAATCTAACCCATGAACCATGCTTATTTTCTTATTGTATATATGGCCTTTCATGATCTGTTCATGGAAAAATTACATGCAGCAAAACTTGCATCATCCACAAACCCAAAACTTCTTTTATAAGTTATTAACAATGGAAATGTAGCTGGCATAGGAATTATTAGAGACATGGATAAAAGATTTTTAGTTGGTTGTAGCACAAATTTAAGTTAATTACAAAAAAAAATAAGAAACACACAAGTCTTTTCGTATTAAATTCAAATTATCATTAGAGTTAATTATTAAATTAGTACTTAAATTTAAATACTACTAAAACCAATCTTAAAATATAAAAACAACAATAAAACTCTTAAAAGATTTTAAATTTTAAAGATGTCCATTGTTTAATAAATGTTCGTTTTAGTTAAATTTAAATACTGATCTGACTAATACAATGAATGGTGTAGCTAACTCTTAATTTTTGTGCGTATTTCAATTTGACTAAATCTTAAACATTCGAACTTCGCTTCGTCTCTCTTGATGTATATGTGCCCTCCCTGCTTTGACTTTGGAAGTGCAATGCAATGCTCTATGCCATTAAACTACCACCTACAACTTCATTAAATTAGCAAGCAATGATCACGATAATTCAAAGAAGAAAATGACAAATTTTAATTAAACTAATTTAAATGAAAAAAAAAAAAAACAATGATCTATTCCATCAAATATTTAAAATAATAAATGAAACTTGTCAACGACGTGCGTGTAGTGGAAGAATGTTTCTCCTGGTTAATTGAGGCATGCAGGAAGAGCATAATTTATGCTGATCACAGAAGAAGTCAAATAGTTGGAATAAGCATGAAGTTGTGGAAGCAAATAGCGCATTCAGTTTTGGTCTCCTTTTCCTTCTCCGCTTCTGGCATGCGGCAAGGCTTTCTTGGTGGCTACCGTAGCTATCCCTAGATTTAGACGTGGATCTGGATTTGGTTCCTGTTCTGCTGTTCTAGGCACTACCGTTACGTTAGTGTTGACCGAAAAATTTACGCCTACAGAGCTGTGTCTAACGGGCTCCGAATGTTTAGAGCGTTGTTTTTGTGTCCTTGTCTGCTGCGTCGTCTTCTTCACTGGGCTAATGCTTACCATCACTTGTGGAGTTGGAGCCGTAACTACTCCCGCATTACGTTCAATCAGAGCCTCTGCCGTCTCCTTTTTGAATATGCACAGTATAGCCAATGGTCCACAAATCAAACTAATATTAAATACCATGAGAGCCAACCACAGAATGCCGACAGTCTTGTCGGAGACATAGTGTGATACGACCACGGTAATAGCTACCGAAGCAATCATCATCAGGATAGCCGCTATTGGATACCAATACCAGATACAATTATCCTTACAGCGTCCAGAAGGCTGAGCCATTATTATATGCACGCTTCACTTGCAATCCTACTTTATTTACTTCTAGCCTTTTACTCTCACCGTCACACCTATCTGCTCTTCTAGGAACTACAAACTCTTCTAATCTTCTTGTGCTTGGAATAGGGTCATAGATCTAATTGCATGATAATTCAAATTTTAGTTAAATTAAATTAAAAATAATTTTTAATAATTATAAGAGAAAATAAAAACAAAAAGTAAACAAGAAACACATAGAATAAATTATTTTATACTTTAGATCATCTATATTGAATCATCAAAAATTATATATTATAGTGCAGAAATATACCTTTATTCATAGAAATTAGAAATTAATAGAAGAGTTGTCTCAATCTTCTTTAACAAAAACCTTCGACGACTGAATTGCAACTAAAGTTGTTTCGGTATGATGGAAACTGAAATCCTGAAGTCACTGTTTATATTTATATCTAATTATGGTTAAACTCTAAAATCCAAATAAAAATAGAATCAAAAGTCCATAAAAATAATATCTAATTTTATTCTTATTTAATTTCAAATCAAAAATAATTATGACTTATTCGATTTAGCATTTATAATAATAAATAAAATCATCGTTATATAAGTTATTTAATTTAAAATAACATAATTTATAATAATAATTAATATATATATTATTCACAAATAAATTAAAAAATTAAATAATTTTTTAACGATAAGTCTTTTCGTATTAAATTTAAATGCTACTAAAAACAATCTTAAAATATATAAACAATAAAAAAAAAAAAAAAAACTCATTGAAAGATTTTAAACTTTAAAGATGTTCATTGGTTAATAAATTCTGTTTCAGTTAAATTTAGATGCTGATCTGACTAATAGAATGAACAATCTAACTAACTCTCAATCTTTTTGTGTATTTTTTAAATAATTTTAACAACGTAAAAGCTCCGATTCTATTTGACTAAACCCTAAACATTCAATTCAAACTTCGCTTCGTCCCCCCTATACACACCACACCAGACTTTGCAAGGACCTGTAACTCTTCCTCGATTTATGTTAGCTAGATCAGCAATTAATGTTAACGGAAACAGATTCATTGGCGAAGACCACGTGTTTATCAAATTTTAAATTTTTTAAAATTTTTTTGTGTTGTTAATATTTTTTAAGATTGTTTTTTGTCACATCGTAAATCTTTCAAATATTGATATAGGTTCCTTAAAAAGTTTTAAAAGTTATTTTTTTAATTTTTGATTTATAAAAAATAGTAGTATTAATGTCTGGTGTAATTTTAAAATTAAATTATAATTTTTTAAAAAGTTATATAAATGCTTATGAAAAAATTAAAAAAAATGACTTCTCTCATAAAATTTTTTTTATTATATTTTTTTAAAATAAATACTTTTAAAATTAAAAAATTAAATACAAAATAACTTATTTATAAGTTACTTTTAATATAAATATTTATTGTTTAAGTTATTTTTTTAAAAGGAGTTTAATTAAGTTGTTTACTTAAACTAGGCCTTAGTAGTTAATTTTATAAATATAAAATAAATTTAAATATTTATTAATATATAAAATTATAGTACACTTTTTTTATTTTGATAAACAGAATTTATCTTAAAAAAATTCTCTTCTAAAATGTCTTCAAAAATACTTTTAATTTTTAAAAATTATAAATATAAAAATATAATTTTTTATTTAAATATATAAACATTTCTTAAAAAGATTTACCAAATGAAGCCATATCTTTTGGTAAAGAACCATCCAAAATAACAATCAACCATACTTAAACACATTCAAATCTAATTTAACTCACGAACCATGTTTATTTTTTTTATTATATATAACTATATATGGCCTTCCATAATCTGCTAATGCAAATTATACGCAGCAAAACTTGCATCATCCACAAACCTAAAACTTCTTTTATAAGTTATTAAGAATGAAAAAGTAGCTTACAGAAGAATTATTAGACATGAATGCAAAATTTTTAACTGCTTTTAGTACAAACTTAATTTTTGTTTTGGTTACTTCGACAGAATTTTAAAAAATTTTGATGGATGTAGATCTTGTTATAAATCTAGAGTATAATCATGTAATTGTGGAAGGGAATTCAATTGCTCTAGTTAAGGTTATTCTTCATGATGATATTAATTTGTATTTTTGTCGAGTCTTTATTTTAGCAATTAGGGAGAGGTACAGCAAACAAACTAATCAACTTGAGAATACATCATTAGTTTCGAGAAGCAAACTCTTGTGCATATGAAATAGTTAATTATGATCATAATTTATTTTTTGACTGTCATATGTTCTTAAATTTACCTTCTTATATCTCTTTTCGTTCTCATGTTAATTTTATTGGCATCTCATTTTTACATACGGTTGTCTTTTAATTTATTTTTCTCTAGACATTAAATACGTCTTTAATAAAAAAAAGAATAAATATAGAAAAATAATCATCTCTAAAAACTTTTTTTTCTAATCTTCTTGTACTAGGTACTAAAAATTGAAGGTGAAAACTTTATTTGGGATCAGGAATCAATGTCCTCAACTTTAGTTGAAGTGAATTTGGAAGTGAAATGTGGACATAAAGTAGCAGTTGTTAGGCCAGCTGCGGTTGGAAAATCATCTCTCTTACATGCAATTCTTTAAAATTAGTGTTAAAATTCTTATTTTAATTAACTCTATCTTATAAAACTATAAAATTTAGATTTCTAATTTCTTTTATCAAAAGTTAATTTATTGACTAATTATTCGCTAATTTTACGGAGTATATAGGAGGTGTTATGGAGAGTGAGAGCGAACGGAATGGGTGGGAGAGTGTTTTGAAGAGTAAAAAGTAGCGTGGATCAAGAAGCTGGGCTGGGGCGCCCTGCATGGAAGACACCTGACATCCGATGCACAGATCAGACGGTCCAATTTGTGTAATCAGCGCAATTTGTGTACCTACTGATTTGTATATAATCAGACTGTTTGATTATTGTCTCTCACTGTTATACACAACTCCAAATCCCAATAGAAAGTTAAACCCAGAATTTTTTCTCATATAATAGCTTAGAATAAGTGAGTAATTATTAAATTAATTAATTAAATTAATAATTTGAAATGATTGAATTTTATTAAAATGTAATTTGGAATGATTGAATTTTACTAAACTAACTCTTTATTTTTGTGTGTGTAATTTTTAAATAATTTTAACAATGTACAAGTTTTCAAACTTCGCTTCCTCTCCACTATACACACCACACCAGCTTTGCGAGGACCTGTAACTCTCCCTCGATGTATGTGCGCTCCCTGCTTTGACTTGCCAAGTGCAATGCAATGCTCTATGCCATTAAACTACCACCTACAACTTCGTTAATCTTTACCGTACCATTTGTCCCTATTTTACTGTCTTCAATAATTTAATCTTTCAAAATTTTTACTTCTTTTAGTTCTTTAATACTACAAGCATTTTTCTCGTCTCAGCTTTCACCTACTAACTTCCATTCACGAGTACATTTTTTTTGCTCCATTTTATTTCGTGTTCATTCATTCAATTCGAGGTAAGGAAAAGGTCAGAGAATTATTATAATTTATTATTTTTGTTTATTATCAAATAATTATTAATATTTAAAAATATAAAATAAAATATATTATTTATTAAATTAAAAAATTAAATTAAAAAAATTAAATTTATGATTAAATAATAATAAAAAATAATAAATTATTATGATCAACTAGCATTTTTGATATCTTTGAGGTAATCATTAATCAACTTGTGGCTTGTACATCAAATCCTTTGCCATCGAATTGAGAAGAACCATCTTCTTTCTTTGTGGCTTTCTTGGAATGCACTTTGCTCCCAGCATATTTGTGTCTTGCTCCATGATTTGCAAATAGGAACCGCTGCAGGAGATAGAGAAAGTGACTAACAAGTGGCGGAACTTGAAACAAAATTTTGGGGGCTAGATAGAAAATAATTGTCAAAATATTTTTGATATAGATTCCATTTAAGATAAGTTTGTCTAATCTCATCTCTCTAGTTTGAGTGATATTACTAAATTTAAAGCCATTTTTCAAAATCTCGTTCCAAAAAGTTAAGGTTGAAATCATCAGATGTAACTTTTTGAACTTTTGAAGGTTATATCTCACTTTCTTCGTTATTCATTAAAGTAGAAGAACTATCTACAGGTGTTGATATTATAAAAGTTATATGTTCTCTTTCTTAAATATTAGCATTCCTCTTAAAAAATATATCAATTCTTCGATTTTTTATTATTATTTTATATAAAAATTTGAATATATATCTTGTAAAATATGTAAAGAAGAAGTTAGAAGGACAAATATTAAAATTTATAATATCTATTAAATTTTTTTTATCAATTTATACAAATACAATAATATTAATACTTATTGAATATTCTATTATTTTTTATCATATAAAAAATTAAATTAAATAAATAGTAAAATATAAAATAATATTAAATTAAATAAATAAGTAATATCTAATTTTTTATATTTGAACTTAAAGATAGAGAGAATGTTGTTTATTGAACTTATTAAATACTTTAAGTCATAGTAAAATATTTAAGTCAATTGAACTATTTTTTATCTTTTAAAAAAATACTACTAAATTTTTTATAAAAAGTTTGGGGGCCATCGCCCCCTTTATCTGAACTAAGCTCCGCCACTGCAACTAACTGAACTTTGAATGTTTTAGGATTCACTCAAATTCAACCTGGTCGGCTTTTGTATTTTCAGCTTATACATTACTAAAATTAATTAAAAATGTTACATAAGTAACAAAATATTGAGTTGGCTAGATCAGCAATTAATGTTAACGGAAACAGATTCATTGCCGAAGACCACGTGTTTGTCAAATTTTAAAATTTTTTAAAAAATTTTGTGTTCTTCATATTTTTTAAGAGGAGGCCACTTACATAAAGACACAAAAAATATTTTTTTTAAAGACATTCATACGTGTCATAATATGATTGGACCGCCTCACTAGGCGGAGCGGGACGAGGCGAGGCGAGACGGACTTCCCCTTTTACCACCCCTAAACTAGACCTTAGCAGTTAATTTTATAAATATAAAATAAATTTAAAATTTATTAATATATAAAATTATATTACACTTTTTAATTTTGATAAACAGAATTTATCTTAAAAAAATTCTCTTTTAAAATGTCTTCAAAAACACTTTTAATTTTCAAAAATTATAAATATAAAAATATATTTTTTTATTTAAATATACAAGCATATTTTAAAAAAAATTTACCAAATGAAGCCATATCTTTTGACAAAAAAACACCCAAAATAACAATCACCGATACTTAAACGCATTCAAATCTAATCTAATACACGAACCATGCTTATTTTTTTATTGTATATAATATGACTATATATGGCATTCGATAATCCGTTAATGCAAATTACACGCAGCAAAACTTGCATCATCCACAAACCGAAAACTTCTTTTATAAGTTATTAAGAATGGAAAAGTAGCTTATAGAGGAATTATTAGAGACATGGATGAAAGATTTTTAACTAATTTTAATAAAAATTTATTAATTTTTATTTTGGTTACTTTGGCAGAGTTATAAAAATTTTGATGAATGTGGATTTTGCTGTAAATCTTGAGTATAATTATGTAATTGTGGAAGTGGATTCAATTGCTCTAGTTAAGGTTATTTTTTAGGATGATATTAATTTGTATTTTTTTCGAGTCCTTATTTTAATAATTAGGAAGAGGTACAGTAAGCAAACTAATCAATTAGAGAGAATACATCATCAATTTCGAGAAACAAACTCTTGTGCAGATAAAATAGTTAATTATGATTATAATTTACTTTTTAACTCTCATGTGTTTTTAAATTTATTTTCTTGTATCTCTCTTTGTCTTCATATTGATTTTATTGACATCTCATTTTTAAGAATTGTTATCTTTTAATTTATTTTTTTTTTGGACTTTAAACCCGTCTTTAACAAAAAAATAAATAAATAAATATAAAAACATAATCATCTCTAAAACCTTTCTCTTCTATTCTTCTTGTGCTAAGAACTAAAAATTAAAGGTGAAAACTTTAATTGAAGGTGAAAACTTTACTTGGGATCAAGAATTAGTGTCCCCAACTTTAGTTGAAGTGAATTTGAAAGTGAAATGGGGACATAAAGTAGTAGTTATTAAGTCAGTTGGGGTTGAAAAATCATCTTTCTTACATGTAATTTTTTAAAATTAGTGTCAAAATTTTTATTTTAATTAATTCTATCTCATAAAATTATAAAATTTATATTTCTAATTTCTTTTATAAAAAATTAATTTATTGGCTAATTATTCGCTAATTTTACGGAATATACAGGAGGTGTTCTGGAGAGTAAGCCAAAAGTGAAAGTGAAAAAAAATGGATAGAAAATGTTTCAAAGAGTAAAAAGCAGCGTAGATCAAGAAGCTGGGACTGGGGCGCCTTGCATGGAAGACACGTGGCATCCAATACACAGATCGGACGGTCCGATTTGTGTAATCAGCGCAATTTGTGTACCTATCGATTTGTATAATCAGATTGTTTATTTATTGTCCTTCCCTGTTATACACAACTCCTACTTCCAATAGAAAGTTGAATCCTGAAATCTTCCTCATATAATAGCTTAGAGTAAGTAAATAACCACTAAATTAATTAGTTAATTTAATAATTTAAAATAATTGAATTTTATTAATATGTATAAAATTTAGAATGATTTAATTTTATATTTACTTTAAAATTTTTTTATTTTTTTGCTAGTTGAATAGGATAGAATAGAGTTTAAAATTTTAGGATGCATGTAGGGTTAGGGTTAAAAGATTCTTAACCCGCAAGTATAATAGGATAGAATTTTAGAAAATTTTTAACCCGCAAATAGAGTTAAGATAGAGTATAAACCCTTCAGTACCCATTAACGATCCTAACCCTCTATCAAAATTAAAAAAGTGCGAGAAGCTTCTCTCTGTCAAAACATGAATATGCTGAGAATAATTTAGCCCCATAATAGGAAAAGGTTTGTTAGGTAGCGTTTGTTTTGAGGTACTGAGACAGAGACTGAGAGACTGAG
Source organism: Arachis hypogaea (assembly GCF_003086295.3). Lineage (NCBI taxonomy): Eukaryota > Viridiplantae > Streptophyta > Magnoliopsida > Fabales > Fabaceae > Arachis > Arachis hypogaea. The sequence continues at coordinate 7,699,436 of NC_092054.1, read as the reverse complement.
ACTCAGTATCGTGTTTGTTAGTTTAGAGACTGGTACTAAAATTTCTGTCTCTGTCTCTAAAATTTCAGTATTTCAGTACCTCCAAAAAGTAGGGACATAGGGGACTGAAATTTTTAGAGATGGAGACTGAAACTTTAATAACATTTTATACCTAAAATACTTTCATTTCAATTAATTAATTCCAATTTTACCCTTTGTGCAAATTAAATTAGAATTTTATTCTTGTTTCAATTCCTGTCTCCCATTTTACACCAAACAGAATACTGAGATTTATTTCAATTCATGTCTCTTAGTCTCTGTCTCTCAGTCTCAGTCTTTCCGTCTCTGTCTCTCCACCAAACGCTACCTTAAAGAACAGTAGAACACTATTCCTTCACTAAGGAGCTATTATTTGCAACCGGCCCATTAACAAATATGATATTTTTTCTTCCTTTTGGATGCAAATATAGTTTGCCTCACCTTGAATACGGGATCCCCAATATCCTTAGCTCCTTCAGATTTGAGAAATGGAAATACCTACTCCTAGCTAGTCCGTAGTTTTTGCTTTATGTATGGTTCAACATATTAATTTTTAAAAATACAATATACATATTTCGATCTAATTTTTAACTCGAGTATCAACACAAAAAATATTTCAATTAGAACTCTTCTCAAATGCTTTCTATAATTGAGGTCCAAAAAATTATTTTGTTAATATAATTTTGCCTACTTTTAAACTAAACGACTTAAATAAAGTATATTTTAAGTCTGTCAATTGAGGGTTATATATATAAAATTTAGTTCACAGAACAGAATCCATGACCAAAATAAAAAAAGTAGAACGGAGTTTCATAACTTTTTGTACAAGAGTGGCAACTCGCATGCATATAACAACTAGCAAGCAATGATCATGGTAGTTCAAAGAAAAAAATGACCATTTTTATTCTCATTAAACTAATTCAAATGAAAAAGAAAACAATGATCATGGTAGTTCAAAGAAAAAAATGACAAATTTTATTCTCATTAAACTAATTCAAATAATAATATAAAAGAAAAAAGAATGATCTAGTCCATCAAATGTTTAAAATAATAAATGAAACTCGTCAACGACGTGCGTGTAGTGGAAGAATGTTTCTCCTGGTAAATTGAGGCATGCAGGAAGAGCAGAATCTATGCTGATCACAGAAGAAGTCAAATAGTTGGAATAAGCATGAAGTTGTGGAAGCAAATAGCGCATTCAGTTTTGGTCTCCTTTTCCTTCTCCGCTTCTGACATGCGGAAAGGCTTTCTTGGTGGCTACCGGAGCTATCCCCATATTTAGACGTGGATCTGGTTTTGGTTCTTGTTTTGGTATTTTAGGCACTGCCGTTACAGTAGTAGTGACCAGGAGATTTACGTCTACAGAGCTGTGTGTAACTGACTCTGAATGATTAGAGTTTTTGATTTGTGACCTTGTCTGCTGCGTCTCCTTCTTCTCGTTTTCGTCGAATATGCACACTAGTACCAGTGGTCCACAAAGCAAAATAAGATAAAAGAACATGAGAGCCAACACCACATTGTCGACAGTCTTGTCGGAGACAAAGTGTGATACGACCCCGGCAATAACTAACGAAGCAACCATCATCACGAGAGCCGCTGTTGGATACCACTTACAGATACAATCAAATATATGCTTACAGCGTCCAGAAGGCTGAGCCAAGCCCATTATTATATGCACGCTTCACTTGCAATCCTGCTTTATTTACTTCTACCCTTGTACTCTCACCGTCACACCTATCTGCTCTTCTAGAAACTTAGAAACTTTCTCTTCTAATCTTCTTGTGCTTGCAGTCTTAGATTTGGTTTCGTTTCGAAGAGCTGTACGTGCTTTTTAAAAGCTAAAGTTTTTTATTTTGTGTTTGGTAAATAAAAAAGATTATGTGCTTGTGCTTGTAACTTTTAAAAAATCGAAATATTTTTGAAATCACATAAGATAGAACTTTTTAAAATTTAAAAGTTTAATATAACCTCATATGTTAACTAATTTTTAAATTTAATGTTTATATTTATGTTTATTATAGTATTTTTAAATTTTAAAAGCTATTTTACCAACAGCAATTAATGTTAATTGTGTTTATTGAAAACTATTTTTAATTTGATTACTAAACATAAATACTACCATTTTTAAAAAGTAAAAACTTTACTAAACTAAACCTTAATTTGTTAAACCTTTTATTATTGAAAAGTAACCCGTAAAAATTAGCTTTTAAAAGATATTTTTTTAATAAGTATATTATTTATATTTGGTAAATTAAATTAAAAATAATTTTTAATAAATAAAAGAAACAATAATTATTTAATAAAATAGTTTTTAAAATTTAAAAATATTATAATTGATATAAATTTAAGCGTTAAATTTAAAAATTAGTTAATATATGAAGTTATAGACTTTTAAAATTTGAAAACCACAAGTCAACTTTAAAAAGTTTCACCTTATTTTTAAAAGTACTCCAATTTTTTAAAAACTGTAAATATAAACACATAATTTTTTTATTCACCAAACACAAAATAAAAAGTTTGTGCTTTGTACTTTTAAAAAATACAAGCACCTCTTCCAAAAATTTTACTAAACCAAACTGAAATAAAATCATAGATCCAATTGCATAATAATTCTAATTTTAGTAAAATTAAATTAAAAATAATTTTTAATATTTATAAGAAAAAATAAAAAATAAATTTATATTATTTTTTGAAGATAAATAAATACTTTACTAAATTTAATTAAAAAAATAAACAAGAATCACATAAGTCCTTTCGTATTAAATTCAAATTATCATTACTTTATTAGAGTTCATTATTAAATTAATACTTAAAAGATTTAAATATTACTAAAAACAATTTTAAAATATACAAACAACAAAACAATTCATGAAAGATTTTAAACTTTAAAAATGTCCATTGATTAAAAAATATTCTATTTCAGTTAAATTTAAAAATGTCCATTGACTTGCGAAGTGCAATGCCATGCTCTATGCCATTAAAACCACCTACAACTTCATTAATCCTTATCCTACCATTTGTCGATATTTATCGTCATCAATAATTTAATCTTTCAAAAATTTCACTTCTTATAGTTCTTTAATACTAAGCATTTTTCTCGTCTCAGCTTTTTTTTTTTTTAGTCTATGCCATTTGAGCTAGAAGACTCGAACCCGCAACCTCTTAATTGAGTATGGAAAATCTATGCCATTTAAGCTATTACTCAGCTTTCACCAACTAACTTCCATTCACGAGTATGTTTTTATTTGTTCCATTTCATTTCGTGTTCATTCATTCAATTCGAGATAAGAAAATATTTTTGTCTATTTTTATTTAATTATTAATATTTAAAAATATAAAATAAAATATATTATTTATTAAATTAAAAAAATTAAACTGAAAAGATTAAACTTATAACTAAATAATAATTAAAATAATAAATTATTATGGTCAACTAGCATTTTTGATATCTTGGAGGCAATCATTAACTTGTGGCTTGTACATCAAATCTTTTGCCATCGAATTGAGAAGAACCATCTTCTTTCTTTGTGGCTTTCTTGGAATGCACTTTGCTCCCACCATATTTGTGTCTTGCTCCATGATTTGCAAATAGGAACCGCTGCAGGAGATAGAGAAAGCGACTAACTGAACTTTGAATGTTTTAGGATTCACTCAAATTCAACTTGGTGGGCTTTTGTATTTTCAGCTTATACATTGCTAAAATTAATTAAAAACGCTACATAAGTAACGAAATATTAAGAGTTAGCTAGATCAGCAATTAATGTTAATGGAGACAGATCTATTGGCGGAGAGAACGTGTTTTTGTCAAATTTTCAAATTTTTTAGGGATTTTTGTGTTGTTCTCATTTTTTAAATTTGTTTTTGTCACGTCGAAATCGATTTAGTAGTTAATTTTACAAATATAAAAGAAACTTAAATATTTATTAATATATAAGAAAATATTAGATTTTTTTGAAAATAAAATTTATTTTTAAAAAATTATCTTTTAAAATATTTTTAAAAATATTTTTAATTTTTAAAAAATTATAAATATAAAAATATATATTTTTTATTTAAATATAAAAGCGTTTCTCAAAAAATTTACTAAATGAAGCCGTATCTTTTGGCAAAGAACCACCGAAAATAATAGTCTCTGATTAGATATTTTTTACTTGCGGTGCAGTTTAAATTTGAATTGGATATTTTTTTAAAAAATTCGATCCGATTCAATTTTAAGCGATTTAGATTATATTAGATTTACGATTTTATAAATTAAAAAAATTAAATACATATAATAAGTCTCAACATTACATTTTAGATAATCAATAATAACATAATAAGTTTTAACAATATCTTAAAAAACCAATAATAACATAACAATAAAAATAAAATTGTAGGTTAGTGAAAATAAATAAATAAATCACATTTTGAACATACAATATTTATTAAATCATAATAATTCATGAATAATATAAAAATATATAATAAATTGAACATGTTATAAGTATAATTGTAAATATAATAATAAAATAATAATATTATAGCATATTATGTAGTTTGGATTGGATTGGATCGGTTATGAAAAGTAGATCCGAAATCCGATCCGATCGGTTTGAAAAAAAATAGAGGAAAAGTATAGGTAGACAATAAGAATATTAAACAATGTGAACAATGAATATGTCGGATGTTTAATTCAATAGGTATCCAGATGATTATGTTAATTATTTTTAATTGGTTGATTATTTCTTTTTATTCGATTTACTCATGCATAGTTAACAATGGCTAAATGTTCAATTCACTAGGTGTACAAATAGTTATCTAATATTGAGGTTTAGGAAGTAATTTGGGGTAGAGTGTTTTTTTATTTTATTGGGTCAATTTTAGAGCTCATTATTCACATTATTTACAAAAGTCATTGTCTACTTAACAAAACCCAAAAATATATAGAATTTAATCAAATTCGAATTAGTACAGTTTTAATTGATTTTCGATTTGGATTAAATTAGATGAGCGATTTAATTTGAATCGATTTGAATTTGAACACCCCTAATCTAACCCATGAACCATGCTTATTTTCTGATCGTATATATGTCCTTCCATAATCCGTTAATGCAAATTACACTCAGCAAAACTTGCATCATCCACAAACCCAAAACTTCTTTTATAAATTATTAAGAATGAAAATGTAGCTTGCAGAGGAATTATTAGAGAAATGGATAAAAGATTTTTAATTGATTTTAGTGCAAACTTAATTTTTACTTCGGTTACTTCAGTAAAATTCTGGAAAATTTTGATGGATGTGAATCTTACTATAAATCTGGAGTATAATCATGTGGTTGTAGAGCTGGACTCATCAAGTGCTACAGATAAAGTTGTTTTTTATGATGATATTAATTTGTATTCTTCTCGAGCTCATATTTTGGCAATTAGAGAAAGGTGCAGCAGACCAATCAACTGAAAACTACTTCATCAGTTTCGAAAAGTAAATTTTTATGAGATAAAATGGTTAATTATGGTCATAATTTACCTTTTAATTGTCATGTATTCTTAAATTTATTTTTTTGTATCTCTTTTCGTTCTCATACTGATTTTATCCGCATCTCATTTTCAAAAACGGTTGCCTTTTAGTTTGTTTTTCTTTGGACTTTAAGTCCATTGTTAATAAAAAAAATAAATATAGAAAAATAATAATCATTTCTAGAAACTTTCTCTTCTAATTTTCTTGTACTAGGAAGTAGGAACTAGAAATTAAAGGTAGAAACTTGAATTGAAGGTGAAAATTTTACTTGGGATCAAGAATCAGTGTCCCCAACTTTAGCTGGTGTGAATTTGTAACTGAAATGGGGCATAAAGTAGCAGTTGTGGGCCAGTTAGGGGTGAAAAATCATCTCTCTTACATGCAATACTTGGAGAGATTCCAAAGATTTCAGGAAATGTGAGTTATTGAACACCACAAGTTTTTGTTGGTTCATTATCATGCCAAATTCATATTTATAACTTCGAGTATATCACAAAATTTTGGACTATTTTGATTGTTTATCTTATTATTTTAGTATCTTACACATTTTTTCTTATACTTAAATGTTATTTCATGATAATGCAAAACAGGTTAATGTATATGGTACCATAACATATATTTCTCAACTTTTTTGGATCCAAAGTGAGACAGGACAGTTAGAGATAACATACTCTTTGGCAAACCAATAGACAAGAAAAGATATCAGAATACATTAAGGCCTGTGCCTTGGATAAGGACATCAATAATTTAAGCCATGGCGATCTGACAGAAATCGGTCAAAGAAGGATCGGATCAATATGAGTGGAGGGCAAAAGCAAAGGATTCAACTAGCTCAAGCAGTGTACAATGATGCTGACATTTATTGATGATCTTTTCAGTACAGTTGATGCACATACTGCTACTCATTTATTCAATTTAAGAGAGATTTCACTTTGGATTCTCAATCACAACAAAACTATAGGTCTAATATATTTGAAATTACATTTATGAAATTACAGAAATATGTCATGACAGCTCTTAAAAAAAAAACAATCATTCTAGTGACTTATCAAGTGGAGTTTCTCTCAGAAGTTGATAAAATCCTGGTAAAGTATCTCAATTTTGCTGAGATTTCAAGTGTGAGTCATTTAATCTCACATTGATTAAATTTGACTTAAGTGAATAATATAAATTTGGAATAAATTACAGGCTATTCATTTTAATGTCTTGGTCAATATGTAGTATTTTTGTTAAACTCTTTAGCTTTCTTTTGACCACTTGACACAATTTTGGTGTTATATTTATTGACTTCTAACAATAATTAATAAAACTTAATGAATCTAAAATATAAATCTAATTATTATTATTAGATATATAAAAACTATATTTTATAATGTCTAAAATCTATTTATTTTATAATAATAATTATTATTCATTTTTTTATTTATATAACCAGAATAATTTTAAAAAGTATAATACACCTCTTCTTTATTATTATTATTATTATTATTATTATTATTATTATTATTATTATTATTATTATTTTGAAGTAAAAAGTGCTCAACACAACAAGGTGGAGTAACAGAAAGTAAACAACAGATTACTCAACGTACAAACCGGCATCGATCAACCCAAAAGTAAAGTACCCTCTAGTCATCTTCGACATTCCCATCAATAACCAAGAGGTTCACCACCAAGCCACTCGTCGGAGAGTATAAAGGATCTGTTTATTATTTTCACCACCCCTGAGCCTTTATTATTGAAGACTCTACCATTCTTTTCTAGCCAAATTGCCCAGATTACAGCAAAAAATCCAATCAACCACCGCCTCCTCTCATTCTTTCTTTGTGAAGCATTCGTCCAACTCTCAAAGTGTTATTTTAGTGTACCCGGTATAGTTCACATCCTTCCAAGAGCAAATAACCATGCACACCACACCTGCCAAGTGATCTCACAGCCAATAAATAAATGAGAAACAGACTCAACAGACTTACAGCATAAAACACACATATTATCATGATGGTCAATGACACCTAATTTGCATAGTCTCTCCTTATAGTATTCACCCTCTCAACCAATACAAACCAAGCACATAATTCAACCCTTGGCGGGACGAAACCCTTCCAAATAGCATTAGTGAAGCTATAGCTTGTAATTTTCTCCGGAAGAGCTGCTTCCTGCATCACCTGCACAAAGGAGTTAGTAGTAAAAATACCAGTTTTATCATATTTCCAGACCACCCTGTCCTCCCTCTCAGTTGTTATTCTTACTGACTGCAAAACTTCATGGAGTTGGTGTAGAAGTTCCAGCTCCCACTGAAATAGTTCTCTCCTCCACTGGAAACTCCATATCCATTCTAACCCATCCCAAAACCCGCAATCCCCTATAACAGATCCTGTGAGATTTGAGACCGAAAAAAGCCTTGGAAACATCTCTTTCAACCTTCCACCAGGTAACCAGACATCCTCCCAGAACTTGATTGTTCTGCCATTCCCTAGATCCATAGATAAGCCTCTGATCATCTTTACTCTGATTTGTGGCTCCCTGATCTGAAACTGACAAATATCTTTCCAATGACCCCTCTTGTAGGAACAGGCTGACCACATAGTATCGCAGAAGAATTCATGCTATTACAAGAGCATACTATTCTCTTCCATAAGGGGTATTCTTCTTTCGAAAACCTCCACTACCACTTAAACAGAAGAGCTGTATTCCTGATCACTGCATCTCCCACACCTAAACCACCCGCCTTCCTAGGAGCCATCACTATCTCCCATCTCACTAGAGGCATCCCTATCTTCCCATCCTCCTTGCTCCACAAGAACTGTCTTTGCAACGAGATCAACTTTTTCGCTACTGCGTTTGGCATCTTGTATAGGCTGAGATAGCATATAGGCAGGCTATTGAGGACAGATTTGATAAGAACTAGCTTGCCCGCTTTATTGAGGGTCTTCGCCTTCCACAAGCTCAACTTTCCTTCCACCTTATCAATCACTGGTTTCCAAGTCTTAACTAGCCTTGGGTTCGCTCCCAGAGAGATTCCTAAGTATCGGACTGGTAGAGAGGCTTCCTTACATCCCAACAACTGACACATCTGCTTCGTCCAACGCTGTTCACAATTAACAGGAATGAAACTGGAGTTCTCAAAATTAATACTCAACCCAGACATCAACTTGAAGCAGCGCAGTAAGCGCTTGTAATTCCTGATAGTCTCTTCCTCTGGAGGATAGAACAGTATAGTATCATCCGTAAACTGCAAGTGCGACAACTCAATGTGATCTTGGCCTACCAAAAACGGAGAAATGCGCCCGTTTGTCACCGCCTCTCCGATCATCTGATGAAAAACATCAACAACTAACACAAATAAAAAGAGTGACAACAGATCTCCTTGTCGTAGCCTCCTTTCCATTTTAAATGGTTTAGAGGGATATTATTATTATTATTATTATTATTATTATTATTATTATTATTATTTTATACCATCAAATTTATTAATAATCTTAAATAATTTATTAAATTCATATTTGTCGGTTAGTGTTCCTAACATAATTCATACCTAAATTACATTAAATTTATTCGGTTTCGGTCATGCAACTATAATAATAATAATAATAATAATAATAATATACTTTAATTACTTCACTAACTAAGAATGAACAATGATTAATTATCATATTTAAAAGATTTCAAAACTTCTATTTTTAGTACAATACAATAAAAAATATATTAATTAAATATCCAACAAACAACACACAATAACAAGTGATTAATACTTAATTAAATATTTAAATGATATATTTATAATAATAATTAACTCAATAATTATTTAAAAAAAATTTAAATTTATTTTATTTTACTAACTATTTTTAACAATTAATAATAATATTATATATACATACCTATAATCTTAATAATTATTACTACAATATTTTTTAGTAATATCTAATATTATCATTATTTTTTTTATTAAATCAAAATATTTGATAATAAAAATTTACATAATTAGAATGATTAAGATAATTAATCTTTTATTTTGGGTCTCTTTGATATTATTAATATTTTGGTGGTGATACATTGTTCTTTCTGACTATTGAATGGGTTGGGGGTTGTTATGGAGAGTGAGCCAAGAGTGAGAGTGAAAGAGATATGTGGGAGAGGGTTTCGAAAAGTAAAAAGCAGACGCCTCAGACTACCCTCATTAAGGCTGTCAAAGTGACAATACATATCTTATTCGTGGATACCCAACCCAAATCAACCTGCTGTGGGTAGGTAGTGTAGGGTACACCCACACCCTGATATATAATAAGTATATTTTAAAAATGGAAGAATAGATAAAAGTACACATGAATTTTTACACGATAAACAGATGTATACTCCAATTTTTTAATAAGTCATCTGTACACACGAATATTAAGTTTCATTATCATTTCTACTTTTTCATTGGCTGAGTAATTTTTCTGGCGGTTGTGGCTGCTAGATGACTTTGCACATTGTGTGACGTGACATTTTTTATGACATAGTAAAAACTAAATGATAAATTATTGAATTTGTTAAATTTAAATAAAAAAATTTACAAGTAACTTAAAATCTTTATTCTCTTCATTCTTTCTCCAAATTTTATTTTAAACAAAATCCAAACAGCTACATATAGTGAAAAAGGTGAGAGTTGAATGTAGAACCTCCCTCATATAATAGCCTAAAGTAAGTGAGTAATCACTAAGTTAATTAGTTTATTTAGCAATTTAGAATGATTGAATTTTATTAATATGTATAGAATTTAGAATGTTAAATTTTATATTTATTTTAAAATTTTTTTATTTTTTTGCGGATAGAGTAGGATAGAATAGAGTTTAAAACTTTAGGGTGCGAGTAGGGTTAGGGTTGAGAAATTTTCAACTCACCAGTAGAATAGAGTAAAATTTAAAAAAAACTTTTAACTCGCAAATAAAATTAAGATAAAGTCTAAACTTTACCTTACTCTACTCATTGTCAACCCTAACTCCCATATCAAAATTTAAAAAAATGCGAGAATCTTCTCTATGTCAAAAAATGAATATGCTGAAAATAATTTAGTCCCGTAGTGGAAAAGGTTTGTTAAAAGAACACTATTCCTTGACTAAAGAGCTATTATTTGCAACCCGGCCCATTGACAATATGATATTTATTTTTCTTCTTTTGGGTCAATAACTCAATATAATTTGCCTCACCTTAGATATGGCCATATGGGATCCCCACTATCCTTAGCTCCTTTAGATTTGAGAAATGGAAATACCTACTCTTAGTACTTAGTTTTTGTTTTATGTTTGGTTCAACATATTAATTTTTAAAAATATAATATACATATTTCGATCTAAGTTTTAACTCAAGTATCAATACAAAAAGTATTTCAATTTTTTCTTTTGATGACTTTTGATTTTTTTGGTGACTAAAAAAAAGTATTTCAATTGAAACTCTTCTCAAATGTCTTTTATAATTGAGATCCAAAAAATTATTTTATTAATATAATTTGGCTTACGCTTAAACTAAAGGACTTTAAATAAAGTATATATTTAAGTCTGTCAATTGAAGGTTTTTTATATAAAATTTAGTTCTGATGAAGTTTTAGAACAGAATCCATAACCAAAATAAAAAAGAAAGGAGTTTAATAACTTTTTGTACAAGAGTGGCTGGTAGTGCACTTATGGGTAGCAAGTAGCAACTAGCAAGCAATGATCAGAGTAGTTTAAAGAAAAAAATGACAAATTTTATTCTCATTAAACTAATTTAAATAAAAAAATATATTCCATCAAATATTTAAAATAATAAATATTTCTCCTGATTAATTAAGGCATGAAGGAAGAAGAGCAGAATTTATGCTGATCTATAAGTCAAATAGTTGGAATAAGCACGAAGTTCTCCAAGCAAACAGCGCATTCAGTTTTGATATCCTTTTCGGTGTTCTAGGCATCAACGTTACTTCTAGCCTTGTACTCTCACCGTCACACCTATCTGCTCTTCTAGGAACTACAAACTTTCACTTCTAATCTTCTTGTGCTTGGAATAGAGTCATAGATCCACTTGCATGATAATTCTAATTTCAGTAAAATTAAATTAAAAATAATTTTTAATAATTATAAGAAAAAATAAAAAATAGATATATATTATTTTTTTGAAGATAAATAAATACTTTACTAAATTTAATTAAAAAAAAAAACAAGAGACACATAAGTCCTTTCGTATTAAATTCAAATTATCATTAGAGTTAATTATTAAATTAGTATTTAAAAAATTTAAATACTATTAAAACCAATCTTAAAATATACAAACAACAAAAAAACTATTGAAAGATTTTAAACTTTAAAGATGTCTATTGGTTAATAAATTCTGTTCAATTAAATTTAAATGCTAATTTGACTAATAGAATGAATGATGTAACTAACTCTTAATTTTTGTGTGTATTTTTTAAATAATTTTAACAATGTACAAGCCTCAATTCAATTTGACTAAACCCTAAACATTCAAACTTCGCTTCGTATAACTCTCCCTATACACACCTGACTTGCGAGGACCTATAACTCTCTCTCGATGTATATGTGCCTTCCCTGCTTTGACTTTCAAAGTGCAATGCAATGCTCTATGCCATTAAACTACCACCTACAACTTCATTAAACTAGCAAGCAATGATCACGGTAGTTCAAAGAAAAAAATGACAAATTTTATTCTCATTAAACTAATTCAAATAAAAATAAAAAAAAACAATGATCTATTCCATCAAATATTTAAAATAGTAAATGAAACTTGTCAACGACGTGCGTGCAGTAGAAGAATGTTTCTCCTGAATAATTGAGGCATGCAGGAAGAGCAGAATTTATGCTGATCACAGAAGAAGTCAAATAGTTGAAATAAGCACGAAATTCAGTTTTGGTCTCCTTTTCCTTCTCCGCTTCTGACAGGCGGCAAGGCTTTCTTGGTGGCTACCGTGGCTATCCCCGGATTTAGACGTGGATCTAGTTTTGGTTCTTGTTCTGGTGTTCTAGGCACTACCGTTACAGCAGAGGTGACCAGGAGATTTACGTCTACAGAGCTGTGTGTAACTGGCTCCGAATGACTAGAGCGTTGAATTTGTGTCTTTGTCTGCTGCGTGTTCTTCTTTACTGGGCTAATGCTTACCATCACTTGTGGAGTTGGAGCTGTAACCACTTCCGCATTACGTTCAATTTGAGCCTCTGCCTTCTCCTTTTCGAGGAATATGCACACTATAACCACTGGTCCAAAAATCACACAAATATTTAATACCATGAAAGCCAACGTCAGAATGCCGTCAGTCTTGAAGGAGACAAAGTGTGATACGCCCACGACAATAACTATCGAAACAATCAGCGTCAGGAAAATCGCTGCTGGATACAAATACCAGATACAATGATCCTTACAGCGTCCAGAAGGCTGAGCCAAGCCCATTATTATATGTAGGCTTCAGTTGCAATCTTACTTTATTTACTTCTACCCTTGTACTCTCACCGTCACACTTATCTGCTCTTCTGGGAACTACAAACTCTCTTCTAATCTTCTTGTGCTTGCAATAGAGTCATAGATCTAATTGCATGACAATTCTAATTTTAGTAAAATCAAATTAAAAATAATTTTTAATAATTATAAGAGAAAATAAAAGTAAAGAGTAAACAAGAGACACATAGAATAAATTATTTTATACTCCAAATCATATATTGAATCATCAAAAATTATATATCACAGTACAAGCAACCTTTATTCATAGAAATTAGAAATTAATGGAATAGCTCTCTTAATATTCTTTAACCAAAACATTTTTTATCCCTGCTAGAACGACTGAATTGTAATTAAAGTTGTTTTGGTATGTTAGAAATCGAAATCCTGAACTCACTGTTTATATTTATATCTTATCATGACATCTATTAAACCCAAAAATCCAAATAAAAATAGTATCAAAAGTCCATAAAAATAATATTTAATTTTATTCTCATTTAATTTTAAATAAAAAATAATTATAACTTATTCGATTTAGTATTTATAATAATAAATAAAATTACCGTTATATAAGTCATTTAATTTAAAATAACATAATTTATAATAATAATTAATATATATTATTCACAAATAAATTAAATAATTAAATAATTTTTTAACGATAAGTCTTTTCGTATTAAATTTAAATGCTACTAAAAACAATATTGAAATATACAAACAACAAAAAAAAAAACTCATTAAAGATTTTAAACTTTAAAGACGTTCATTGGTTAATAAATTCTGTTTCAGTTAAATTTAGATGCTGATCTGACTAATAGAATGAACGATCTAACTAACTCTTAATCTTTTTGTGTATTTTTAAAATAATTTTAACAACATACAAGCTCCAATTCAATTTGACTAAACCCTAAACATTCAATTCAAACTTCGCTTCGTCTCCCCTATACACACCACCACACCAGACTTTGCGAGGACCTGTAACTCTCCCTCGATTTATGTGCCCTCCATGCTTTGACTTGCGAAGTGCAATGCAATGCTCTATGCCATTAAGCTACCACCTACAACTTCGTTAATCCTTACCCTAACATTTGTCGCTATTTTACTGTCTTCAATAATTTTAATCTTTCCAAATTTTCACTTCTTTTAGTTCTTTAATACTACAAGCATTTTTCTCGTCTCAGCTTTCACCTACTAACTTCCATTCACGAGTATATTTTTTTTGGTAGCTACTCCAATGAAGATTTAATGATTATCATCATGTGAAGATACATCATTTTGATCATTGGATGATAGATTGTAGGACTTGATTTTATTTGAAGTAAAAGTGTTATCTTTATTTAAAGTGTTGCTAAATAAATAAGTTACACTTTTTAAACAAAGATCATCATGAAAACATGTTTTTGGCATCTTCATAGGAGTAGTTGCCATTTTTTTTTTGCTCCATTTCATTTCGTGTTCATTCATTCAATTGGAGGTAAGAAAAACGTTAGAGAATTATTATAATTTATTATTTTTGTTTATCATCAAGTAGTTATTAATATTTAAAAATATAAAATAAAATATATTATTTATTAAATTAAACCAAAAAAATTAAATTTATCATTAAATAATAATAAAAAATAATAAATTATTATGATCAACTAGCAATTTTGATATCTTCGAGTCATTAATCAACTTGTGGCTTGTACATTAAATCCTTTGCCATCGAATTGAGAAGAACCATCTTCTTTCTTTGTCGCTTAATTTTTTGGAATGCACTTTGCTTGCACCATATTTTCGTCTTGCTCCATGATTTGCGAATCGAAATCGCTGCAGGAGATAGAGAAAGCGACTAACTGAACTTTGAATGTTTTAGGATTCACTCAAATTCAACCTAGCTAGTGGGCTTTTGTATTTTCAGCTTATACATTGCCAAAATTAATTAAAAATGCTACATAAGTAAGGAAATATTGAGTATTTGAGTTAGCTAGATCAGCAATTAATGTTAACGGAAACAAATCCATTGGCGAAGACCACGTGTTTGTTAAATTTTAAATTTTTTAAAAAATTTTGTATAGTTCATATTTTTTAAGATTGTTTTTATCCCGTCCTAAATCTTCCAAATATCGATTTGGGGTTCTGGGAAGCTTCAAAAGTTGTTTTTTGCCAATTTTTTATTTATGAAAAGTAATAGTATTAATGTGCAATTTTTAAAATTAAATTATAATTTTCTAAAAAATTATATAAATATTTATGAAAAAATTAAAAAAAATAACTTCTTTCATAATAAAAAATTTTTTATCACATTTTTTTAAAATAAGTACTTTTAAAACTAAAAAATTAAACATAAAATAATTTGTTTATAAACTACTTTTAATATAAATATTTATTGTTTCAGTTATTTTTTTAAAAGAAATTTAATTAAACTGTTTAGTTAAACTGAATCTTAGTAATTAATTTTATAAATATAAAATAAATTTAAATATTTATTGATATATAAATTTATATTACATTTTTTTATTTTGATATCTTTAAAAAAATCCTCTTTTAAAATGTCTTCAAAAACACTTTTAATTTATAAAAATTATAAATATACAAATATATTTTTTTATTTAAGAAAAAGTATAGAATACCAATATACTATTTGTCAATTTATTGCCAACAATAACTAATATCAAAGGCACTTTTACTAGAAGACACATACATAAAAACATATATTTAAAAAATATATCTACAAAGACACTTTAATTAGATACCATTATAAAAAAAAGATATTTTCATTAGACACATTGACAAAGATACTTTTATTAAATACAGTTATAAGTAAAAATTGACAGAAGTTAATAGAATTCTTATTGGTTACGTAGCGAAATTATTTATTTAAATATACAAGCATTTTTTAAAAAATTTACCAAATGAAGCCATATCTTTTAGCAAAGAACCACCCAAAATAACAATCATCGATACTTAAATACATTCAAATCTAATCTAACCCACAAATCATACTTATTTTCTTATTGTATATATGGCCTTCCATAATCCGTTAATGCAAATTATACGCACCAAAACTTGCATCATTCACAAATCCAAAACTTCTTTTATAAGTTATTAAGAATGGAAAAATAGCTTGCAAAGGAATTATTAGCGACATGGATGAAAGATTTTTAATTGATTTTGTTGGAATTTTTAAAGATTATCCATGTTAAATCATTAAGAACAAAATACTTGAATACAAAAGTGTCTGAATTCATAAACATAAATCATATAATTGAAAGAGTTTGGACCTTTTGGTTCTTTCGATCTTTCTCAACCAAAGTCTTCTGTATCCCTAGACAGTTGAATTGTGACTCTTCCGATGGGGAAAGAGCGACAAAGGCGGCTTTGGTATATTGGGGACCGAAACCCTAAAGGTACTATTTATATTTGAGTATGGCACCCATTAAACCCTAAATCCCAAATAAAATAGTATCTAAAGTCCAAAAGATAATATATCTAAAATTCAAATGATAATATCCGGTTTTATTCTCATTTAATTCCAAATCAAAAGTAATAATGACTTATTCAATTTAGCATTTAAATAATAAATGAGATCACCATTATATAAGTCATTTAATTTAAAATAGCATAATTTGTTATTATAATTAATATATGTATTGCCCACAAACAAATTAAAAAATTAAAATAATTTCTTAACAATCTCCCACTTGGGCTATACATATATTATTTCTTGACATAATCACACCTTATAAACTTCATGCGCGCATCTGGATGCTATTTCTCTTATTACTTTAATAATCTGGTTCGTCTCATACATTAGATATGGAATTACCGCAACTTTTATCACATTAATGTCGTGACTAAACCACGACAATCACCATCCTAATATACTTAACGACATAGATCAAATTTGGATGAGTAATATGAAAATTACATGCCAAGTGATCTCATGCATGTCTATTTCAAGCTGGTCTAACTTTAAAATTTTATTGAAATCAAACACAATACAAATATTGCAAAATGAACATTTCACATAACATGAAATAAACCATTAACTTAATTCTGCAGAAAAATAACTCAATTATCTGTCACAGGACATATAGCATAAAATAAACTCCCACTAAACCAAGGCATCACAAATATTGACACACATCCGAGTAGTGTGCTCATGAAAGACTTTAGGGATCAATTCCTTGGTTATTGAGTCTGCTAGCATATACTGTGTTCCTATATGTCCTATGGAAATCTGTTTTTCTTAAACTTTCTCCTTGATAGCTAAGAACTTGATATCTGGATGCTTCGATTTTGTCAAGCTCTTATTGTTATTGGAGTATAGTACTGTTGACTTATTGTCACAAAATATCTTTAATGGCATTTCAATGTCATCTACTATATGAAGCTCAGTGACAAGGTTTCGCAACCATATGCCATGAAATCGGAAACAGCGTACCCAATGATCTCCAAATTTTCTGATCTTTGATAATAAGCATGTAATCCTTTGTTCTCTTCAGATAACGCATTACGCGTTTAACAGCTATCAAATTATCCTTGCCCGGATTGCTCAAGTATCTACCCAACACTACCACTATAAATGATATATCGGGACGTATGTAGATTTGAGCATACATTAAGCTCCCTAGTGCTGATGCATAAGGTTTATCATGCATTGCTGTCCTCCCAAGATCATTTTTAGGGCATTGTTTTGAGACTGAACTTGTCTCCTTTAGCTACGGATGTGTTCATTGGTCTACAACTTTTCATGTCATATCTACTTAAAATCTTGTCGATATAGTTCTTTTGTGATAATCCAACAATACCTTGAGAGCGATCTCTTGGTATCTCGATTCCTAATACAAAAGAGGCATCACCAAGATCTTTCATTTTGAATTTGTTCGATAGAAATTTCTTAGTTTCATGCAACAAGCCTATATCGCTACTGGCAAGTAGAATGTCATCAACATATAAGACAAAAAAAAAGTATTTACTCCCACTAAACTTGCAGTATACACATTTCTCTATAATATTTACCTCAAAATCATATGAGGTAATAACTTGATGAAACTTGTGATACCATTAATGGAAAGCTTGTTTGAGATCATAGATGTATTTTTTTCTTTTTTCTGTTGGATCTCATTAATGGTACTTCTTGAGGTTGTTGAGCTTGTTGTATGAATTGGGGTTGAGGAGGATTCTCATTATTTTCCTATGCTGTAGCAGTATCTTAAGAAACAACGATATTCTCATTGTTCTCTTGTACTGTAACTGGATCTACAGTAGAATTCTTATTGTGCTCTTGTGCTATAACTGTATCTTGAACAATAATAGGTACAAAGACCTTTTTATTATCAGTTACAGAATCCTCATCAAAAGCAACATTTCTAATATTTTCTTCCTCTCAAACTTAACATCCTCAAGAAATCTCCATTTTTCACAAAATTTATACCGTTCAAAAGCTTGTAAAACCATCTTTAAATTGAAACAAATTCCATTTTCAACCAAAATTTTAGGCTCGAGTAATAGACTGCCGAAGTTCTTCGTTAAAATCAAGTTTTTATTCGAAACCTCAAACCTCCATTTTCTTTTTAAAACTCATTTCAACTCAACTCATTATACCTATAATCATCAATACCACAACAATCCTCACAATTCTACTATTTCTCCATTCCACAACATCATACTCTAACCTCTCAATTCATCAAATATATATATAGCATCATCAATTCATCATTCATAATTCATCCAACAAGCACCAAATTCATCATCAATTCGTCATTCATTAATTCATCACTCACATCATATTCTTACCAATTATAATACCAAAGCTTCCATCACTTTACTTTAGTCAATCATACACCAATACATACATAAACTCTTTATCAATAACTCATTACTCTAGTCACAATAATCACCATCAAACCACTACAATTCATATTCATTCACCTTCTCCACTTTACAAGCACCAATAAATCTTTAATTAGCATTCCAAGTTCGATTTTCACAGAACATTATATATTAAATACGTGAAACTTAAATTATACCTTGGCCGATTTTCACGTATTGTCCAAGGCAAAACACCAACCAACATAGCCCCTCAAGCCCCCAAAATCATTGAAGTTCAAGTACCCAACCTCCACAAGGTTCCCATGCTCATAATTCAAGCTCCAGCATTTACACCTATACACCTAATTTCACATATATCACTATACATACTCAAAATTCACAATCTAACGTACTAGAATCGAAATTGGCTAAGGTTGATGAACCTTACCTTGTATGTGCCTCAATCAAACCAAAGTTCACCAATTCCTCAAGTCAATTTGATCCTATAACATCAATTTAACCAAAATCTTACCACACCAAAAATTCCAACGTTTCAGATTTGAAGAAGAGAGAATAAGAACTGAGATTATGATTTTATCACCTTAAAAGGTACCAGACTTTGTAGAGCTCGTCACTGTGAACGCATGGTCGCAAACGGTGCAACGATCGGAGTTCCGGATCAAAAGTTATTGAAATTTAATCAAAGCCAAGGGTTTTTGGTGAAACAAAGAGCTCTTCCCCCTTTGCTGAAATGCTTCAGCGTGGATGAAGTTGAAGGGAAGAAGGACTCTCTTCCTTTAAGGTTTAATGGGCTGAATTGGGCTTTGGGCCCATTTTAGGCTCGGTTCAATCGGTTCGATTCATTCGGCATAATTTTGGGTCAAATTTTTTAAAGTTAGTGTCAAAATTCTTGTTTTAAAAAGTTCTATCATATTTTAATATTAGATTTATATTTTTAATTTTTTTTATTAAAATTTAATTTATTAACTAATTATTTGCTAATTTTTTAGAATTTACAATTTAGTCCACTTTTAAATTAAGATATTTAAATAAAGTATCTTTTTTAAGTCTCTCAATTGGGAGTTTTTTATATAAAATTTAGTTTTAAGAAGTTTCAGAACAGAACCCATGACCAAAATAAAAAAGAAAAGGAGTTTCATAACTTTTTACAAGAGTAGCATGGTAATGCACGTATGGGTAGCAACTAGCAAACAATGATCATAGTGATTCAAAGAAGAAAATGACAAATTTTATTCTCATTAAACTAATTCAAATAAAAATAAAAAACAATGATCTACCCCATCAAATATTTAAAATAATAAACGAAACTTGTCAAGCCTGTAGTGGAAGAATGTTTCTCCTGATTAACTGAGGCATGCAGGAAGAGCAGAATTTATGCTGATCACACAAGAAGTCAAATAGTTGGAATAAGCACGAAATTCAGTTTTGGTCTCCTTTTCCTTCTCAGCTTCTGACAGGCGGCAAGGCTTTCTTGGTGGCTACCGTAGCTATCCCCGGATTTAGACGTGGATCTAGTTTTGGTTCTTGTTCTGGTGCTCTAGGCACTACCGTTACAGCAGTGGTGAGCAGGAGATTTACGTCTACAGAGCTGTGTGTAACTGGATCTGAATGATTAGAGTTTTTTATTTGTGACCTTGTATGCTGCGTCTCCTTCACTGGGCTAATGCTTACCATCACTTGTGGAGTTGGAGCCGTAACCACCTCCGCATTACGTTCAATCCGAGCCTTTGCCGTCTCCTTCTTCTCGTTTTCGTCGAATATGCACACTAGTACCACTATTGGTCCACAAGTCAAAAACATATAAAAAAACACGAGAGCCACCACCACAACGCCAAAAGTCGTGTCGGAGACAAAGTGTGATACGACCCCGGCAATAACTATCGAAGCAACCATCATCAGGAGAGCCGCTGTTGGATACCAATAATAGAAACTATCACATATATGCGTACAGCGTCCAGAAGGCTGAGCCATTATTATATGCAGGCTTCACTTGCAATCCTACTTTATTTACTTCTACCCTTGTACTGTCACCGTCACACCTATCTGCTCTTCTAGGAACTTAGAAACTTTCTATTCTAATCTTCTTTTGCTTGGATAACTTGTTAAAGCTTTTATTTTTTTAAAAGTAGTTTGTTCAAACTAGTTTTTAAAAGATAACTTTCTAAAAATATATCATTTATATTTGATAAATTAAATTAAAAATAATTTTTAATAAATACAAGCAACAACAATTATTTGATAAAAGAACTTTTAAAATTTAAAAATATTATAAGAGAGATAAATTTAGACATTAAATTTAAAAATTAATTAATATACGAAGTTATATTAGATTTTTAAATTTTAAAAAGCATAAATCAATTTTAAAAAACTTCATCTTAAAAGATATTAATTTTTAAAAAATAGCTTTTTAAAAGTTGTAGCATTTATATTTAGTAAATCAAATTAAAAGTAACTTTCAATAAACACAAGTAACATCAATTATGTTTGGTAAAATAATTTTTAAAATTTAAAAATACTATAATAGACATAAATATAAGTATTAAATTTGAAAATTAGTTAACATATGAAGTTAGACTTTTAAATTTTGAAAAGAACAAGTCAATTTTGAAAAGTTCTATTTTAAAGTGCTTTCAAAAGTACTCCAATATTTTAAAAACTGTAAATACAAACACATAGTCTTTTTTATTTATCAAAAAAATTTTTGCTTTGTACTTTTAAAAAGTATAAACACCTCTTCTAAAAATTTTACTCAACCAAGCCCAAATAGTCATAATCCAATTGCATAATAATTCTAATTTTAGTAAAATTAAATTAAAAATAATTTTTAATAATTATAAAAAAATAAAAAATAAATTTATATTATTTTTTTGAAGATAAATAAATACTTTATTAAATTTAATTACAAAAAATAAACAAGAAACACATAAGTCCTTTCGTATTAACTTCAAATTATCATTAGACAGTTAATTATTAAATTAATACTTAAAAAATTTAAATACTACTAAAAATAATTTTAAAATATACAAACAACGAAACAACTCATGAAAGATTTTAAACTTTAAAAATGTCCATTGGTTAATAAATTCTGTTTCAATTAAATTTAAATACTGATCTGACTAATAGAATGAATGATCTAACTAATTCTTAATCTTTTTGTGTATTTTTAAAATAATTTTAACAATGTACAAGCCTCAATTCAATTTGATTAAACCCTAAACATTCAAAATTTCAAACTTCGCTTGGTCTCTCCCTATACACACCAGACTTGCGAGGTCCCGTAACTCTCCCTCAATGTATGTGCCCTCCCTGCTTTGATTTGCAAAGTACAATGCCATGCTCTATGCCATTAAACTACCTCCTACAACTTCATTAATCCTTATCCTATAATTTAATCTTTCAAAATTTTCACTTCTTTTAATTCTTTAATACTAAGCATTTTTCTCGTCTCAGCTTTCACCAACTAACTTCATTCACGAGCATGTTTTTTTTGTTCCATTTCATTTCGTGTTCATTCATTCAATTCGAGATAAAAAAAAATTAGAGAATCGTTAGAATAGTTTATTATTATTTAATTATTAATATTTAAAAATATAAAATAAAATATATTATTTATTAAATTAAAAAATTAAACTGAAAAGATTAAATTTATAACTAAATAATAATAAAAATAATAAATTATTATGGTCAACTAGCATTTTTGATATCTTGGAGGCAATCATTAATCAACTTGTGGCTTGTACACCAAATCTTTTGCCATCGAATTGAGAAGAACCATCTTCTTTCTTTATGGCTTTCTTGAAATGCACTTTGCTCGCACCATATGTCTCCCGCTGCAGGAGATAGAGAAAGCAACTAACTGAACTTTGAATGTTTTAGGTTATGTTTGTTTGAAAAGAAAATAAAAGAAAAAAAAAATAGAAAAGAAAATAATTATTTTTTATTGTTTGGTTGAACACTAATTTTTTTTTCTAACATTAAAAAAAAATGAATTTTTTTTTTAATTCTAATACTATTCGTTCATTTTTTCAATATATTTTATAATATAAGGATAAAATTATTTTTTTATAATATTTCTTTTTTTTCCATCCAAACACATCTAAAAAAAATAAATTTTTTTAATTTTTTTTCTTTCTTTTCTTTCCTTTCTATTTTCTTCTTTTCTATTTCTTTCTTTTCAACCAAACATAACCTTACGATTCACTCAAATTCAACCTGGTGGGCTTTTGTATTTTCACCTTATACATTGCTAAAATTAATTAAAAATGCTACATAAGTAACGAAATATTAAAACTTTAAGAGTTAGCTAGATCAGCAATTAATGTTAACGGATACATATCTATTAGCGAAGAGAACGTGTTTTTGTCAAATTTTCAAATTTTTTCAGAATTTTTGTGTTGTTCTCAATTTTGAAATTTGTTTTTGTCAGGTCGAAATCGATTTAGTAGTTAATTTTACAAATATAAAAAAAATTTAAATATTTATTAATATATAAGAGTATATTAGACTTTTTTATTTTAAAAATAAAATTTACTTTTAATTTTTTTAAAAATATTTTTAAAAACACTTTTAATTTTTAAGAATTATAAATATAAAAATATATATTTTTTATTTAAATATAAAAGCGTTTCTTAAAAAATTTACCAAATGTATCTTTTGGCAAAGAACCACCTAAAATAACAGCCACCGGTACTTAAACACATTTGGATCAATTTTGAATAAAAAATTTATCCGATTCGAACATTAATTTTACTTGCGATACAGTTTGAATTTGATTTTTTTTTTAAAAATTCGATCCGATCAAATTTTAAGCGGTTTGGATTATATTAGATTTACGATTTTATAAATTAAAAAAATTAAATACATATAACAAGTCTCAACATTACATTTTAAACAATATCTTTAAAAACTAACAATAACATACATAACAATAGAAATAAAATTATAGATTAATTAAACTAAATAAATAAATCACATTTTGAACATACAATATTTATTAAATCATAATATTTCATGAATAATATAAAAATATATAAAAAATTGAACTGTTGAACATGTTATAAATACAATTGTAAATATAATAATAAAATAATAATATTATAGCACATTATGCGATTTGGATTGGATCGGTTATGAAAAGTAGATCCGAAATCCGATCTGATTCGATCCAACGGTTTGAAAATAAATAGAGGAAAAGTATAGGTAGACAATAAGAATATTAAAAAATGTGAACAATGGATATGTCGCCATGTCAGATGTTTAATTCAATAGGTATCCAAATGATTATGTTCATTATTTTTAATTAGATGATTATTTCTTTTTATTCGATTTACTCATGCACAGTTAATAATGGCTAGATGTTCAATTCACTAGGTGTGCACATGGTTATCCTAATGTTGAGGTTTAGGAAGTAATTTGGGATAGAGTGTTTTTTTACTTTATTGGGTCAATTTTAGAGCTCATTATTCACATTGTTTACAAAAGTCATTGTCTACTTAACAAAACCCAAAAATAGAATTTAATCAAATTCGAATTAGTACTGTTTTAATCGATTTTTAATTTGAATTGAATTGAATGAACGGTTTAATTTAAATCGATTTAAATTTGAACACCCCTAATCTAACCCATGAACCATGGTTAATTTCTGATCGTATATATGACCTTCCATAATCCGTTAATGCAAATTACACCTAGCAAAACTTACATCATCCACAAACCCAAGACTTAAGACTTCTTTTATAAGTTATTAAGAATGAAAAGGTAGCTTGCAGAGGAATTATTAGAGAAATGGATGAAAGATTTTTAACTGATTTTAGTGCAAACTTAATTTATACTTCGGCAAAATTCTGAAAAATTTTGATGAATGTGAATCTTGTTGTAAATCTGGAGTATAATCATGTGGTTGTGGAGGTGGACTCAATTGCTACAGTTACGGTTATTTTTTATGATGATATTAATTTGTATTCTTTTCGAGCTCATATTTTAGCAATTAGAGAAAAGTGCAGCAAACCAATCAATTGAAAAATACTTTATCAGTTTCGAAAAGCAAACTTTTATGCATATGAAATAGTTAATTATAGTCATAGTTTATCTTTTAACTGTCATGTATTCTTAAATTTATTTTTTTTTGTATCTCTTTTCGTCCTCATGCTGATTTTATCGGCATCTCATTTTAAAAAACAGTTGTCTTTTAGTTTGTTTTTCTTTGGACTTTAAGCTCCATTGTTAATAAAAAATAAATAAATATAGAAAAATAATCATCTCTAGAAACTTTTTCTTCTAATCTTCTTGTGCTAGGAAGTAGGAACTAGAAATTGATGGTAGAAACTTTAATTGAAGGGGGAAACTTTACTTGGGACCTGGAATCAGTGTCTCCAACTTTAGCTGATGTAAATTTGGAAGTGAAATGGGGGGCATAAAGTAGCAGTTGTAGGCCAGTTGGGGGGTGAAAAATCATCTCTCTTACATGCAATACTTGGAGAGATTCCAAAGATTCCAGGAAATGTGAGTTATTGAACACCACAAGTTCTTGTTCGTTTATTATCATGCCAAATTCATATTTATAACTTTGAGTAAACCACAAATTTTTGGACTATTTTGATTGTTTACCTTATTATTTTAGTATCTTACACATTTTTTCTTATCCTTAAATGTCATTTCATGATAATGCAAAACAGGTTAATGTATATGACACCATAGCACATGTTTCTTAAATTTCTTGGATCCAAAGTGGGATAGTTAGAGATATCAGAATACCATTAAGGCCTGTGCCTTGGATAAGGACATCAATGATTTAAGCCATGGCGATCAGACAGAAATCGGTCAGAGAGGGATCAACATGAGTGGAGAACAAAAGCAAAGGATTCAACTAGCTAGAGCAGTGTACAATGATGCTGACATTTATCTCTTTGATGATCCTTTCAGTGCAGTTGAGATGCCAAAAGTGACTAGTGCTGTTTTGATTGGAGTTTATGCATTGGTCTCATTTAGCAGTGCCTTTTTTTTGTGTATCTGAGGACTTTGGTATCTGCACTTCTTGGATTAAAAGCTTCATCAGCCTTCTTCTCTAGTTTCAATAAGGCTATCTTCAATGCTTCTATGTTGTTCTTTGATTCAACCCCTGTAGGAAGGATTTTAACCCGAGTAAGGCTTTTTTATATTGGAAATAAACTACTCCATTCGTTCAAAAATAACTATTGGATTGACAAAATTGGTCCATCAAAAAATCAACATATTTGAATAGTTATTATTGGACGGAGGGAGTACTATAATATGAATGTTATTCTTTACTCTTTATGAGTTAATTAATCATTATTCTAACTCATAAAATATAACCTCCTTACTTGCAGGCTTCATCAGATTTGAGTAATCAGGACCTTGAGATACCTTATTATATTCCATCACTTTTGTAACATTTGTAGCTATTGAAATTGTGGTGATAATTGGTATAATGGCTTCAATCACATGGCAAGTTCTAATAGTTGCAATTCCTGCTACGCTAGCATCAAAATACGTTCAGGTTTGTCCACTTTTACCGTGAAATTTGCATTGGACTCCATGTTATTTTATTTTATTATTACTATTTTTTAATTATTTTTAATATAAAAGGGATATTATCAAGCCTCTGCAAGAGAAATAATAAGGATCAATGGAACAACCAAAGCACCAGTGATGAATTTTGCAGCTGAGACATCACTTGGAATGGTTACTGTTAGAGCATTCAACATGGTGGATAGATTTGTCAAGAACTACCTAAAACATGTGGACACAGATGCATCACTATTCTTTCATTCTAATGTGACCATGGAACGGTTGATTCTAAGGATTGAAACACTTCAAAACTTGACAGTCTTCACTGCAGCCTTGTTACTTATTCTAGTTCCTATGGATTATGTGTTCCAAGGTAATACTAATGTTACATAATAAATAAAACAGTTATCATGGTTTATCAATTCGATAGTTTTCGTTGATCAAAGAGAATAACTAACAAGCTAATACTGGATTGATAATGTTGGATGGTATGTGCAGGGCTTGTGGGACTTTCACTTTCTTATGCATTCACATTGACACAAGCACAAATATTTTGGACAAGATGGTTTTGCAACTTATCAAACTATGTTATCTCTTTGAAAGAATCAAACAATTCATTCACATACCAGCTGAGCCTCCTGCTATTGTGGAATGAACTTATTCACTTTCTTCAATACTTAGAGAGGTAAAAAAACTAATCCAAAAATATATCATATGTATATCGAATGAACTTATTCACTTGTTCATTTACATGATACTATCAAAAATTCAATTCTAATAGCTTGTTTTTCGACATTGATTTCAGATTAGATATCGTCCGAATGCACCAATAGTCCTGAAAGGAATCACTTGCACATTCAAAGAAGGGAGTAGAGTGGGAGTTGTAGTAAGGACAGGAAGTGGAAAAACAATAGTTATAAGTGCTTTGTTTCGATTGGTTGAGCCTTTAAGAGGTAACATTATTATTGATGAGATTGACATATGCTCATTGGGGTAGAAGGATTTGAGAATGAAGCTTAGTATTATCCCTCAAGAAGCAACTCTTTTCAAGGGTAGCATTAGAACAAACTTGGACCTTTTAGGCCCTTACTCAGATGATGAATATGGAAGGTGAACAACTAACTCCAAAAGTTCCAAAAATTTGAAAAGCATTTTCTCTAAAATTTCTTTCAAAACTACCCTTCTATTAAGGGCTAATTGTTTTAATAAAACACATGATGCAAAGATAAATTACAATTTAATTGCTTTAAGGAATCAAATTGCACATTACAAAAGTTTAGGAGATAAATAAACCGGAACTTAAGGAGGCAATCAGCAAGCTACCAAGTCTCTTGGACTCATCAGGTGAGTTATCTTCGGAACTTTAACTCAACAATTTCACATTGAAGCAACTTCAAGGAAATTGTGAGTACTTTTAATAATGCTATATGTTCTTCCTTGTAAAGATCTATTGAATTCTAATTGTGAGTAGTTTTGGTTGTAGCTTGTCAAAACAATTCTTCCTTTCTGAGTTGAGATTCTTAATAATAATCGGAAAAAAAAAGCACATATACAAGTGTTAGAAGTTATTTCTATTTTACTTTCTTTGTTCTTTTCTTTAAGTTCTAATATTATATTCATTTTTGGTTTCAGTTTTTTATTTCCAACATTCAAACATTTCAGTTTTTGTTCTTTTATTTTGAACTAGTTCTAATCTTATTTCTTCATAAGTTCTTTAAAATAATTGTTAATTCCAGTACTTCTTGTAAAACTTTTTCATTGTTAATAAAAGTTAACCATTTTACATTAAAGCATATTGCAAAGTCCCTCAATAAATTGTAGAAATCAAAACTAAAATCCAAACAAAATAAATTTTGGCATCAACAACAGGAAAGGTTCATAAATCTAAAATCTTTCTTAAAATCATGCATAGTTAAACCAATTTTTTAGTAACGTGACACCTAGGATAGGTTATGGTAACTGTTATGTACTTATGTGAGATTTGAGAAATAATGTTTTATACAAAAAGATTTACAAAGAGATGTGAAAAGGTAAATCAGTCCAAGTTATATCCATAGAAATCAATCAGAAGAAATAGGCAACATATCTAATACAAGCATTGCACAAAAATGAAAAATAACATGAGGGATGTAATTGTGTCCCCCCATGTTGCAATACCACTAGGACATTTTTTTTAAATATTGACCCAATTTTAGTGTTTTTGCTGGATATGACCCATTTTGTGTATAATCTAAATTTGTGAAAAATATTATAAGAAGGCGAAATCGCCGGCAAATTGCAGCTGTTACAAAAAAATTCAGCGTGAGAGATAGAGACCCAACTTCAGGAGTATTTTGGGGCATTCAAAGCAAAACGGTAGGAGCGCCTGGGGACGAATTGTTGGGGAATGGACATGTGTCCACTGGTCTAGCCTGAAGGGAAGGGATGACGTATGACTAACTAGTTCAATCTCGCTCCTTCCCGGGTGAACTCGAGTAATGTAGATTGCCCCACAGTAAAGTTATTTTCATTATACTTCTTCCAAAAAAATTTATAGAGAAGGAGGAAGAAAGAATGCCCTGCATGAATGGTGTTTTTAATCACAGGGTTAAAATTTGAAACTTAAAAGAGTATAGTAACAATGGTGGCGTGATCTCACTAAATCTGAAGAACACATTATATGTTTTTTAGATCATCTTATATATATAAGTTAATTTATTTAATATTAATTTTAATTAATATTAGTGTTGATTGTATTAGTTAGTATTATTTAGAGACTACTAATGTGGTAGAGATTGTGTCAATGAGTAATAGCTCAAATGGTATATACTCCCCATATTCATCTAAGAGGTTGCGGGTTCGAATCTAGTGTTGTAATATATGTAGAGTGAAATATTTTTAAAATATTTAGCGTTAATTTAATATAAAATTGGTGTGATTAGTTAAAATTTTAAATTTTGTGATATAATTTTTTTTGTAATATATTTAGGTATAATAGAAATAAAAATAATATTGAAAGTTAAGTTGTATTAGAATGAAAATATTAAAAGTTATTATTAATATTTTAAAAAAATAAGTTTACGAATTTAGGTGTGTGATTACCTTATGTACTAGTAAATCATGAATGTTAAGTTGTATAGGTTCATTTGGTTTTTATGTTATGATTTGTGTGTTAGAAAATGATTTTTTTGTGAACAAGGAAATATATCATGTTTCAAGGTTCAACCGTTGGACTTACTTAGGTTTATTTTAAGAAAAATTTCGGATAAAAAATTAAATTGAGAAAAAAAATAAATTTTTGGATTGCAAAAATAAATGATCATTAAAATAGAAAAAAATTAGCAAAAGTTATTTAATAAGTTTAGCTATATGAATAATTAAATTTGTATAAGCACTTATATAATTTTTTAAAAAATTATAATTTGATTTTAAAAATGGTATCAAATATTAATATTATATATTTTCATTAGTTAAAATTAAAAAAAAAGTTACTTATATGTTATATCTATCCAAACTGAATAACATTTTAAAAAATTATAATTTATTTTTGAAAATTATACCAAGAATTAATACTATATACCTTTTTATAAATTAATATTTAAAAATAAAAAAAAATATTTATGAACCTGTGGTTATCCGTGTTTTTTTATTTCAAGTGGTCCAATAATTAGTCACCAAAAAAAAAAGTGGTCCAATGATTTTGTAGTGATGCTCGCATAATTGGTTAGTGTTTAAATTATTGGAGGTTTATTTTATAGTAGTCTTATATTTTAAAGATTGAATAATTATCTGCTTCCTACTTAGAAAATTAAATGTTTATTTATAATCTTCAATAGTCGGTTAAACAAATGCTTTTAATTACATAATAATGATTTTTTATAATCAAACTTTAAAGAATAAAAAACAGAAATTAAAATATTTAATCCTTATCCAACTCATATAATGTTAATCAATCTTACATATTATAGTACCATCACAAAGACTTTAATACATTGAACTTCGATCACATGAATAAGTTATGGCACAAAAATAATTAACAAGTAATAAAAATTCATATAGTTATGTACGGTTAAAGCTGAAAACAAAAAGCGAAATGTCTAGAATTTTTGTAAAATGCATAAAATATATTTTTACTCATTCAAATATTTATTCAATTATATAATATAAATATGAATAATATATCCCAAGTTTATAAATAATTACATGGGCAACCTACTTAATTTAAATTACAACGATTTTGCTAAATACAATCAAATTCTGACATAATGAATACTATGGCCACTATATTTGTCCATTAATATTGTGTTTGTATTCAGAAAAAGTAATTTTATTAAACTACAAATGAAAGAGCAAAAATTTAATTAATCATAAATCTTAATTTTACTAACAAAAACGTTACATTAGTTTATTCTTCCCTCAAGATCAAACCGGTTGACATTAGAGTTTTAATAACAAAATATTAATTAACCTAGGAAAATCAAATCCAAAATAAATATAAGAGTTCTGCTAGGGAGCCAATGGACTATTTGTACAATGTATACAATGGGCTATTGAGTTACAAAATGAACATCCTCCATACTATCTAAAATAACCATCCGAGTACTAGGGATAATAAACATCTTCCTCAATGAACTTTTGACCTTTCAGATCTAGAGCTCTAATACTATGTCATGATACCACTCATCCCAAAAACTTCAGCTGATGAGAAAAGGTAATACTAATGGTTATATCTCTAATACTCTCTAAACCTCCATTGTACAAATATTCCATTGGCTCCTCATACTTTTCCTAAATATAATAACGAGATGTTTTTAGCATTAAACTAGATAGCTATTGAAAAACGGATACCATTAAGACAAAATTAAAATATATTATTCTAATAATTAATCGTAGAAACACAAATAAGAAACTATACCATACCAATAAATACTTAAGGAGGCAATCAGCAAGCTACAAAAGTCTCTTGGACTCATCAGGTGAGTTATCTTCAGGGAGCTTCAACTCAACAATTTCACATTCAAGCAACTTGAAGGAAATTCTGTCCTACCGTTAGTTTTTTCCTAACGATATTATGATTTAAGTGTCGAATCGCTGAGAAGGGTCAATATAATTCTTTATAGCTAATGCTATATGTTCTTCCTTGTAAAGATCTATTGAATTCTAATTGTGAGTAGTTTTGGTTGTAACTTGTCAAAACAATTCTCCCTTTCGAGTCGAGATTTCTAACAATAATAGAAAAAAAAGTACATATAAGTGTTACAAGTTATTTCTATTTTACTTTTTTTATTCTTTTCTTTAAGTTCTAATATCATATTCATTTTTTTTTTCACTTTTTTATTTCTAACATTCAAACATTTCAGTTTCTGTAGATCTTTTTTTATAAGTTTCTTTAAAATAATTGTTAATTCTAGTACTTGTAAAACTTTTTTATTGTTAATAAAAGTTAGCCATTTTACATTAAAGCATATTGCAAAGTCCCTAGATGAATAGCTATTGTAGAAATCAAAAATAAAATCCAAACAAAATAAATTTTGGCATCAACAACCGGGAAGGTTCATACATCTAAAATCTTTCTTAACATCATGCATATTTAAACAAGTTTTTAGTAATGTGACACCTAGGATAGGTTATGGTAACTGTTATGTACTTATGTGAGATTTGAGAAATAATGTTTTATACAAAAAAAAGTTACAAAGAGATGTGAAAAGGTAAATTAGTCCAAGTTATATCCATAGAAATCAATTATGTAATTGTGTCCCCACATGTCGCAATGCCACCAGAATTTCTGTAAACATATATATATATATATATATATATATATATATATATATATATATATATATATATATATAACAAATTAATGCAGAATTCGCGCTTTGGGTGAGTCATGTACATAATCTACTTTATTATATTTATAAATTATTTACTTATAAAAAGAGATATTTTTAATTTTGATATTGAATTTATAATAATATTTTTTAATAATATATAAACTTTGTGTGTTTTTTTTTTTATATAAAAATCACAAATCAAAAGGTTCGATTTATAAATTTTAATTTTTTAAAATATTTAAAATGCAAAACATATCTTTCTATTTGTGACTTTTAGAAAATTTATCCTCCGATTTGTTAATTTTAATTTTTTTATTTTTAAATGAACAAATTGGACCTTTCAATTTATAACTATTTTCATATTAAATTAAAAAATACCATTTCTCCATAACCAAAAATAATACAACAATAATTTTCATATAAAAAAATTAACCACAAAAAGATTATTACATATTTGTGAGAAAAATTAATTTACTTAGTATATAGATATACTACTTAGTTAATTTTTTTTTATATTAATATTCAATTTGATTACTTAATAATTTTTTTAGTGACTTCTAATTTAAGATAGATAATACATATTTAATTGATAGTAATAACTCAAATGACATAGACTCTCCATACTCAATTAAGAGGTTGCGGGTTCGAGTCTCCTATCTTAGAGTCACCAAAAAAAAAATTGATAATTTTTAAAGAAAAGAGCATATATTTTAATAAATATTATTATTTAAATTTAAATTATTCTTTCTTACAAAACAATTACCTAAAATACTTCACAATTTTCATATAAAAAAATTACAAATTTGATAAATATCAATGTTTATATATAAAAGTATATTAATTAAAATCGTAAAATAGTAGTAAATTTTTTTAAAAAAATTTAAGATAATTTCTTACTACAAGCTATTTAATCTTTTCAAAATATAGAATACATTGAGTGATTTTTTGTATAATATGTATAAGAAGTTGAAAATTATAAATGCCCCTTTTTATAACAAAAAATCATGAAATTTAATATCCCACGCTAAATTCATGTTATTTCACAAACTACTATAACCAATCCATTTTATATGTATAAAATATCAATATTTGATATTTGATACAAAATGAATGAGGCTTCAAATAGAAAAAGGCTTGAAAAAAGTTGAGTTTAAATATAAATTATTGTAATTGCATTTTATTGGTTGACCATACAAAGATAATTAATACATTTATTCACCAAGATATTCAAGGAAAGAAAAAAAAAAGATAGGATCCAAATAACTTTTACAAATATCTCACAAAAAAAAATAATTGAGAAAAAATAGTAAACTAAGTATTACATTTTTTTTGTCTAATAAATTTCAATAAGCATTAATTTCTCTATTCAGATTAAGTTTCAATTCTTGTTTATAAATTTCTTACTTTCATCCTTACTAAGTGTAACTTAAAGGAATCAAGCAAAAGGAATAATGTCAACTTTTCCTAAAATTTTTTTACAACTTCATGTTTATATGACTATAATAAGTCAATCTGCGAATCGAATTTGTGACTTCCTTAAAATTTCGATTTTAAAAAGGGATAGCAAAAGCGTTCCACCAACTTTTCAGATTCTTCTTCATCTAAATGAAAATGACACAATGATACAAAGAACATATATGAAATTATAATTCAAACCAATAATTAGTTATGCATAATAAACAAAAACAATAAGTAATATATATGATATATATACAGCATGACATACATATATGTAGTACAAACTATTATAGTGGTGTTAGAAGTAGGACCAGAAACAACTTTTTTTTTGTTTTATATTTTTTTTTCCGATCCCCACAAAATCCTATTTATCGATTTCTTTTTATTCTATTTCGTGCATCCCATTCATGCTTATACAATGCTGCTCCTTATTTTGTTTTAAAAATAATGAGGATCCTCCCCTACTTTAATTGACCATACAGTCCATAATATAACATTTAAAAATTTAAATCGAAAATTTTTTTAAAAGGATAGAAGAAGAATTTGTTCTAATGTGTCTAATATATCACAAGTAATAAAAAATCCTACAATATCTTCTAGAGAATACCCTAAATGTCAATAGAAAAAAAAATTTGTTCACTTTCGTACAACTTAAACACCTTTAACTATTAATCAGAAACATAGTGTTGACACTTAAGTTTATGCAAGCTTCCAAAAAATGTCAAAGTTTGTGGATGAACGAGGCATATAACATGTAAAAAAGAAATCATGGTTATAGATATAGTTTTTCCTAATTACTTTCACATGGATGAATGAGGCATATAACATGTAAGAAAGAAACTATAATTATAGATATAGTTTTTCCTAATTACTTTTATGTTAAAAAGTTGTACTCAAAAATATTTGATAAACTAACCATATGAGATATTAAACCTGCAACCTAGGTTGTTTGAATGATTAAATTTGTATATGCTATATAAAATTAATTAAGCATATGTTATAACCAATTGATATAAAGCTTAACTGTAGCACATAGAAGAAATTCAGAGCTGTTACCAGCCTCAAAATTTATGCCTTCCCCTAGCAGGCTTCTAAGAACTAGAAACTCTCTCTTCTTGTGTTCTTGCGGTTTGTGCTTTTAATAGTGATACATCCAATTGCATCATAATTCTATCTTCCTTTGGATTTGTGGATCATGCTATTATTTTTGCTATCTGTATTAAGTATTAATGGATTATGGATGATTTGTGAGTGATGAGGTGACTAAAAACTGGACCAATATATCATTGGACTGCTCCGTCCTACATTTAGAATGGGCTGGTTTTTTTATCCTAAAATTAGATTTTTTAATTAAAGCCACATTTTTTTTATCATTTTAACGTAATAATTTAATTAATAATTTATAAAATAATAATTTATCAATTAAAGAAAATTTCAAAAAAAAAAAAAACAAAAGTTAAATAGTTATTCTATGTTTACTAAAATAAAAAATTAAAAAAACTCTATTGATAATAGTAAAAATTTAACTAAAATTAATAATGAAAAGTTTTAAATTCTGTTCATTAAATATAAAATAATATTAAAAATTTAAAAATTTAATAAAAATATTTTAAATTTATAATCTTAAGATATACTTTAACTAACAACACTTAAGATAACAAAATTCTAATAATAAAACCAATGCCACGCAGAGAGTATCATGTGCATATTCTTCAACAATTAAATCTGGTTTGGATCTATGATAACTCATAAGTACTATGTAGTAACTGAATTGAAGAGTAGTTGAAGCATTAATTAATGCAATAGTTTATCTTCATTATGCTACATCTTATTAACTTGGAGAATTAACTAATGCAATCGTGCGGGTTGCTGCGTGGGCTGGCGAGGCTCCGATTTTGGACGTTATTCTTCCTTCTTCGGCCTTTTTAGTTTGAGTTATTCTTTGGTACAAGGTTTTTTTATATAAGTCATTTATATTTATATGTTTTTATATTATTTTTTTGTTTTGTTTTTTTTTTTTTTTTCATGTCTCTTCTTCTTCTTTTTTCATGCCTCTTCTTCTTCTTATTCTTCGTAATTTTTCTCTCTCATTATCGTCGTCATCAACACCATCTCTTTTTCTTTTTTTATTGAAATTTTTTCTCTTCTCATCATCAGTTATTTCGTTGTTGAAGATAATAAATAATTCAGGTTCAGATTGTCAATTGAACCAGAACGAAATTGATTATTGTTTTGAATCTAATCAAATGGCTAAGGTGTAGTTCAATTTAAAAGAAAAAATATAGCATTAGAAGAAATATTTTTTTGCAGCAAATTTGGGTGTAGCACGAAGATATATATTTGGGTGTAACACGAAAATATTTGGATGTATTTTAAGAATTTTTTGGTGTATTTTTATTCTGATAAGTTCTGTATAATTCAAAACTCTTCCTCTTCCTTCTCTTCATCTTCTTCCTCATTTTCTTATTTCGTTTTCTTATGATTCTTCTTGGGAGAAAAAATCAAACAAAGAAAAAAAAAATGTATAATGTTGCAAAATCAATAAAAAGAGGAGGAAAAAAATGCAGCAACAACAGTAATAACAAAACAACGATGAAGATGAAACACGTGAAGAAAAAGGAGGAGAAACTCAAAAAAGAAGGAGAAGAAGAAGAAGGAAGAGGAGGAGGAGAAAGAGGAATGTGAAGAAGTATCTTTCATAATGGTGAGTGAGAGTGCGCTTTGAAAACGATTGAGTGACGCGCATGTTATCACGCTCCAGTGGATGAATGTAGTTTTTGCTAAACTTGACCCAACTTGTAAGACTTGTAAGCCAAAAAAAATTTTTAGCGTGTTTTTCATGGGTTTTTTAAAGAGAGAGAAAAAAATATTTTTTATGTTTAGATACTTACTCATAATTTTAAAAATATTTATTAGTAAAAAATTTGATTTTATATGCTAATAATTGTTTATAATTTAAGATAATTATTAATAATTTTTTAAATTTTTATTTTAATAAATATATAACAAACATATTAAAAGTTTAATTGTTTATTTTTTTTTATAAAATATTTTTCAATAAGTAACATGCTAAACCCTTTTTATAATTATATAATTGATAGAAATGAAATGTGCGAGTAGTGTTTAAAATTTGAAAGTCGTTTTACATAAACATCAAAGAGTTTAAAAATATATGTTTTGGTCCAATTGAAAAGTGGCGGCAGCGGGTTGGACTTAGGTGGGGTTTATATAGAAGAGGCAATAGTGATGGATCCAAAATTTTTTTGTTAGTGGAGGTAATGCATATATAATATGATAATAATTTTTATAATTATATTTTGTTATGATAAAATATAATTAATTTTTAAATTATCTAACAAATATATTTAAATATTAAAATAATAAGTTAAATAGGTTTTATATTTTTTTTAATTATCAATACAATTAAATATTTTTTTTATATATGTTATTAAACAATTATTTAAAAATTCATCTCTCATATGATTACTAAATTGACTTTTTATAATATTTATAGCCGAAGAGATTTTTTCAACTAATGTTATTGTTACTGCCAAACCTAAAACTAATTTAAAAAAAAGCAATAAAAAATAATATTCTTTTAGGTATATGTAAAATTTTTTTTATTTTAAAAACTAAGCCATTTAATTTCAGACAACATTTTTTTTTGTTTTATTTTCAATTTTTTTTAGTCTTTCATTAATTAAATTTTAAAATTTTGCTACAAATTTTGATATAGGCAATTCATAAAAATTTTTTTTGGTAATATTTATTTACATAAACATACCAAAAATCTAAAATTATTTTTAAATATTCAAATAATTTAGATATTAATTTTTTATTAATATTAAGCGAGCTAAATATATTTTTTATGGATAAATTTTTAATCTTTTATAATAAAAAAATATTTAATAGAGTCAAATTTTGGCTCTTCATTATATTTATTTAATTTTTTTAATTTGTTAAGCAATAAATTAACAAATAAAAAATAATTTTATTTTAATATTATCTGTAATGTATCAACTTTTAATGATAATAAATTTATTTACTAAAATTGAATTGATGTGCTTCATATTAGTGTTTTTATATATTTATTATTGATTAATGTTTATGTTTTGTGTCTTTTTTTTTTTTTTCTATTTCTATACACTGAGAAGTGTGTGAACCAACAAAAAAAAAATTAGTGGGGTCAAATTTATTTTTTAAGTGGGAGCAAATATATTTCTTTTTATGTATTCTACATGAAATTTTATGAAAATTCAATGGGGGCACTTGCCCCCACATAGTTGAAGGTAGATCTATTCCTAGGTGGCAACATGTATTATATCTGCGAGTATTCAATCCAACCCAATCTAATTGAGTAGGAAGGTTAGAGTTTATATAGGACAATATATGTATCATATCTGTGGGTACCTAACCCGAATATCCGACCGGATTACAAGTAGGATGTGGGTTGAGTATCAATCATACTATATGTAATGTTATATAAAAATATGTTATAAGTGAATGTTGAACTAAAAAATTATACTTTGGTATAAAAGACTTTTAATAACTGAGTCTAAAGTTATCATTTGATAATTTAATACTTTTGTTTATATAAAAGTCGATTGTATTTAGTGATATATAAATACCCAATCATAACACAAACTCTAATCTCTTCACTTAGATCACTCCTACCTAGCAACCAGCTCTAATCTCTTCTCTCAATCTCTCTGCGTTTCCTTAGCGAAAAATTCGTGCTCCTTGTTTCGCCTACTCCCCTCGCTGGCACTCCGTACCCATGCTCGTATTTAACACTGTGGTCGTCATACTATGTAAAATTGAATATTTGATGTTTATGTTGTTTGTAGGATAATTATGTTGTTTATGTTGATTTTTTAATTTGCATGCTTGTTAGGTTATATAATAATATTACATCTTTTTGTTAACTCGCGGATAGGATCAGGTACTCGCAGGTTGTGAATAAATAGAATTAAGATTGACATGTTCTTAACCTGCAGATAGGGTTAGAGTTGGGTATAAGTTAAATTTTACTTTATCATATCTATTGCCATCTCTAGGTTTATATTGTTTTAAATTAGGATTTGAGTGAGGCTAATTAAAAAAAAAGGTTAAATATTGTTTTCATCCCTAAGATTTTGGGTCAAAATCAAAATCGTCTCCGGCCTTTTTTCTTATTAAAATCATTCTCAACTTTACAAAATATTATAAAATCATCATTTGTCAATAAATAATATTTTTTGGACAGTTTTACCCTTAAACAAAAATAAAAAAAATCCTCCCTCCTCTCACTAATCAGTAATCACCACTAACCCCTCTCTCCCTTCGTTGGGCATCACTCTCTCCCTCATCATCATCACCTTCGCTGGCCATCCCTCTCTTCCTCATAAGTCATTACCACCACACCACTCTTCATAATTTGCTGCAGGTACCTCAAAAAACGCACCTTTAAGAGACTACTCCCTAGAAGCCAACAAGTTTAATAGGGCCTTTAATGCCTTCACTTCCATCTCCATTATTGCAGCAATATTTGGAAATAGCATACTCCCAAAAATACAAATAATCCAATCAAATTAAATGATGATGATTTAATAAGCATAATAATATGATTATGAATGATATAAATAAATGTATGCAGGCAACTGTAGCACCCCCAGTCATAGAGGAGATGATAATAGGGCTCATCGTGTGTTATGCTATAATATGTGTCATATTTTTTTATGCTGTAATTTCTGCATATTGGGCATTCGGAAACAAGTCTAATGATAACATCTTGAAGAGCCTTCTTCCATATGACGGCCCTTCTCTCGCTCCCACTTGGCTCCTCCGCCTTCTCTCTCTCCCACGGCCAACGAAGTCAGACGGCTAACTGATGAAAACAGGATGCGGAAATTAGGGGGCGCCGGTGAAGGTCATGGAGAGAGGGAGCCAGGAGAAAAAGGGGTAGGGTTTTTTAATTTGGCAAGGCTTTTTCTCTCTTTTCTCAATTTAAAATTGAGTTGATTTTGCCATTGTTGTTTTTTGAATGAAGGAATAGTTGGTGTTGTAATGGGTTTAAATTGATGGAAGCGATGGTGACGATGCTGGGTTAGTGGTGAGGCTGAGGAGGGTGTTTTTATTTTGTTTAAGGGCAAAATCATTTTAAAAAATGTTATTTATTGACAAAATGATGAATTTATAAAGTTTTATAAAATTGAGGATAATTTTAATAAAAAAAAATTAAAAATAATTTTGATTTTGATCTAAGATCTTAGTGATGAAAACAGTACTCAACCCTTAGAAAAACTTAGATATGGATATTTTTTTGCTGTTATTTTCGAATATTAGAAACATGTGGTGTTGTATTTTGGGGTGGTGAGTTCTATCTTCTTGCATTGGGCGAGATGCATTTTTTATGTGTTTTAAATTGAATGGAAAAGCTTTTTGTTATGTATGAGAAGCATTGTTAGAAATTAAAAAAAAAAATGGAATCTTTCTTCTCAGTGTGCAATCTTTTTTTTATTTTTTAATAGTAAATAATTATTTTAACACCCGAAAAATTTAGTTTTTGACAAAACAAACTTTAATATTTGTTTTTTGATAAAATAATTTCTAAAAAATATATTTTGTTTGATAAAATAATCCAAACGTTTGGTTAATAGTTTATTCATTCGATTAACAATTAAATTTCAATAAAATTATTAATTTACTCCTGTCATCACAATCAATATCATTATTCTTATCCCATCCATTCTTTTTCTCCATCTCAATCCTCTACCACCATCTATGTCTACCATCCATGTCCACCACTCAATCTTACTCACTGTATCATCATCGTCGCTGAGAATGGAGAATGAAAGTACTGTGAATGGTGAGCGAGAGTTTGAAAAGAGTTGTGATTGGATGGAAAGTGATGGAAGAAGCGGATTGGGAATAAGTAACGATGATAAAAGGGGTAAATTAGTAATTTTATTGGAGAAAATAAGGACAAATTAAGTACTTTCATGAAAAATTGAACAGTTGACTAGATGAATAAACCATTGATAAAATGTTTGGTCATTTTGTCAAACAGAATATTTTTTTCAAGAGTCATTTTGTCAAAAATAAATGTTAAAGTTCTAGTTGTTAAGAGTTAAATCTTTCGAATGCCAAAATGATTATTTACTCATTTTTTAAATAACAAAACTAATTATATATGCTGTATATTTTATTTAACAATATATTTAGCTTAAATGTATTAGTACATACAAATATATTTTATTAACATAAATATAAAAATAAGAAATAATAAATGGTCATTAAAATTTATTATTTTTTATCATCAATTAGTTATTAATATTTAAAAATATTAGATAAAGTATATTATTATTAAATTACTAGATTACAAAATTAGATTAAAAAAATTAAATTAATAATTAAATAATAACTAAATATAATAAATTTTGATAATTTTTAATACTTTTTATATAAAATACTTTAATATTAATACATATAATAATTTTTATATTTGGTAATAATTTACTATAATTAAAAATGTAAATATTAATATATAATTTTCAAATTACTACACATGATATAAATAACAATTAACAATGAAAAAAATTAACAAAGGCTAGTTACGTACTTAAAAAATTTTTGAATTATGTATTTTACATTCTAATATTAATATAAGCGTTAACAAATTTGCTTAATAATTATCATATTGTTAACGCACACACATTCAATTATTAATATCATATTTTATATTATTTATAAACATAATATGAGTATGTTTTATATAGTCGTGCAATTATATTTGTTCTTTTGAGAATAAATGTGAAAGGTAATTATTTTTACTCATGTGACATTACTTACATATATTCAATTATTAATATCATATCCTATATTATCTATATATATAATATGAGTATGTTTTATATAGTCGTGCAATCACATCTGTTTTTTTTTGCATTATCATTCACACAATAAATGTGAAAAGTAATTATTTTTACTGATGTGATAATACGTAATTAGACGCACGCATAAAACTACTCTACTATAAATTAGTAAACTACAGTGTATCAAAATTAAATTCATATAATATTATTGTAATAATATTAACATAACAACGCAATATAACTCTATTAATCATAGTTGTCGGAACGGAATCGGTGATCGAACCGGTCAAACTACTAGTTCATTAGTTTATTAATTCAACCAAAAAATTACTGGTTGAACCGGTAAAATCGGTCTTACGTAAATAAAAGTATAAAATAGTCAAAAACTTAAAATTAAAATTTGAAATATATCTCTTCACAGTAACAGTATAACTAATAACAAATTTAAAATACATATTTTCAAATTCTAAAAATAACAAATATAAAAATAAACATAAAATTTATGAATATTACTATAATATAATAGTATCTTAATTTAACACAATAACAGTAACAATTAATTCACAAAGTCTATCATTTAACCATAATATCCAATAGATTTCAATATTATCATCAAAACAGATAACTTTAATCATAACACTAACGACTTAAAATAAATCAAATATATTAATAAACTTTTAGTAAAATTTATATTTATATTAATAATTGTACATGACTAAAATATAATTAATTCAAAAATATAAAATATAAAATTAAATTAAATATAGATATTTATAAAATTATATAATTAAATATTTACATATAATTAATTTTTATCATATGTAATAGTAAGAAATAATATAATAGCTAAGTGGCAATGCAAGTGGAGAGTGCATCAGCCATGAGGTTCACTCATATGAGATTGGAGAAAAATCCAACCGATAAGAAATCAGTAGCAACAAATTTCATATGGCAAATTTGGCTTCTGCAACTATGGTGGAAATAACATTATAACAAAAAAAAGTATGCGAAAGAGAAAAAAGACCTTTGAATTTTTATTTTATGTTTTTAATTTTTTTATATTTAAGTTATTTTATTAAAGTTAAAATTTTTTATTTTTTTTATTTTCAGTAATAAAATTGCATAACTTATAATAAAAAAAATTAGTATGCAAAACTAATAATAAAATATAAACTTATGTAAGATACAAATAAATATTAAAATTTGTATAAGCATTTTCATCATCAGCTCACAAGATGTACCCTCGTTAACATCACAAAATATAGATGCAGAGTTCTAACATGTGACAAAATAAAAAATATAAATATAAATTACACATATTCTTAATTTTTTAATTTAAATGATTAAGATTTTATGCCACCTACAAAAGCAATAAGACACGAATTCGCCAATAATAGAGGCAACCCTAGCAATCTCTATAAATTGGTCTTGGTCAGATATTTTTTTTGTCTTTAAATGAAATGGGTCGGTGAATATTACTAATTTATTCCACTGTATCCATTTGTTTTTTTTTGCTATGTTCTGTTTGAGAATATCTCTATCCTCAGTTATTATAAGATAATACTAGACTTTACTCCATAGTTTACTCTTTTTTTCTTAGAATAAATTTTTATGAAATAAAAATTTATTTACCATAGAAGACGAATAATCCATAGAAATTTGAAAACATTTATCTTTTAAAGAAATAAATTAATTTGATATTTATTAAGTTAAATTATCTTAAATATTCAACAAAATTATTTAATAAGCTACTTATTAATCATGGATTCAATATTATTAAATTAATAGAATTCAAAATATATTTATTAAATTCAAAAATAAAATATCTAATATATACATGTGTGTCCGCTAACTTTGGATACATTACCTTTTGGGAGATATTACTTTAACTTGCCTAAATAGCTAAATCTCACTGTACATTGTAGTAGTGTCAAATCCATATACAGAGGCGATCACCAAAACCGTATGACTTTGTACCAAAACAAAGACAGCATACCAACTTCAACAACTCAACCATCACATTCCCAGTATTTATGACTAAACCAAACACTACAAATTAATCTTTCGATAATATAGCAATATATATAATGATAAAATAATTGCAAAAAAAAACTCATTTAGCCGGGAGTACTCCATGTAATTTCTCAAAAAGAATATCTCAGCAATATATATAATGATAAAATATTTGCAAAAGAAACCCACTTAGACTGGAGTACTCCATGTAATTTCTCAAAAAGAATATCTCATATTTTTATGTCAATGCTGAATTTTTTTTAAATAAAATAAATACCTTATTTATTGGTTTATATTTTTACATTTTATTTGTTATCTCATTCGCATAATATACTAGACAAATTAAATTTGTGTTCATCTCATGGTTATTTCCAATGTGATAATTAACAACTGAAATCAATAATAATAAGGTTGATTATAATTAAGACTAGGGTTAATTGTTCTCCAGATTCCAATGTGACATTGAGAGAAAGTCTATATACGATGTATGGAATGAAATAGTTAATCTGTACCTTTTTTGTTTTAAAATAATTTTTTTTATTAATGTAAATATAATTTAGATAATCTTTAGATACCGTTTATAATTCTTTTATATTAACAACGTATATTAGAATCATTAAAAATTGACTAAAAATTGAAAATTAAAAAACAACTAACATTTTTCTTAAAAATATGTGTTGAAACTTTTGAATGTTAAGAAAAAAAATTATTTTGTTTTTTTTTTATTTTTTGGTATAAATTTTCTTCAGCAACGTATGATTACTCTTCGAATCGTTGTACATTATTTCAACCACACATTGTAGTAAATTATTACACCTACTAAAGAACTATTTAAAAATAAAATTAATTTCTGTAAAATTTCATATCCACACGACAATAAA
Organism: Arachis hypogaea; assembly: GCF_003086295.3. NCBI lineage: Eukaryota > Viridiplantae > Streptophyta > Magnoliopsida > Fabales > Fabaceae > Arachis > Arachis hypogaea. The sequence continues at coordinate 7,655,101 of NC_092054.1, read as the reverse complement.
CAAAAGTAGCCGCAACTAATCTTTCTAGTCCTTATTATTATGTTACTGACTAATCGGATTATTTGTCTCTATATATGTTAATCCATCCCATGTTTTTTAATAGTATTTTGCTGGCTTCCATGTCTTTTTCCCTTGTTCCATCATGTCTTTTCACGCAAAATAATGCATGCAAACCACACACACCTACTAAAATAGATTTGACTTTGAAACACAACTTTCACTCAACCACATATTCTGATTTTGAGCGCACTCTAGTGATTTAGAAAAATGCTTTAAAATATGTAATAAATACAATAACCAAATAAGCAATAATAATTATGTAGAAAAATAAACAGTAATAATTAAAACTATGCCACTACTAGTTAACCACCTTACAATTTTTTATTCGTGATGTTGTGATAATCTACTTAATATATTAAAACTGGGTTTTTTCCTAACTAATAAAGATAAAGTGTCGATCTTTTGTGACTCCGTTTTCCCTCTAAAATGAACTTTTTTATTCTCTATTTTAAATTATTTTATAAAAATATCTTTATTATAATTATATCAAATCAATATTTAATACATTATTAAACTACTTATCAGTTATCAATTAAAAATATTTTTAATCATTTTAATAATAATAATAATAATAATAATAATATATGATAATGATAATTACCCGTGATATCATTTATTGAAAAAAATATAACATAAAAAAATATCATTTATTTAAAATATCATTATGGTATATAATTCATAAAAAAAAATATTTCACTTTTATTATTGATTAGAAGATAACCTATTTATATTTTGATTAATTTTATTTATTATTATTATTATTATTATTATTATTATTATTATTATTATATTTAATTTACAAAAAGATAAATTAACAACCATATTATTATTTATCAATATATTAATATTGATAATGATTACATAAAAATTATTTAATATTTAATATTTTTATATTATTTATTTTTTATATATTTTGATATATTTATAAATATTTTTGATTATTTTTATATGCTATATGTTTACCTCCACTATTTAAAATTTCTGGATCCGTCACTACTTTTGAGCGTGTTTCTTAATTTATTTTTTATAATTCATTGAATACAATTTATTACAGTATATTAATTATATCAACTAATTGATTTGATTAGATATTTAAATATCACACGATTTATTAAAATTCATATCAATCACATAATTGTAATTTATTCTATTAAAAACAACAAAATTATTAAAAAAAAAACAAAATTAATAAAAAATAGTTAACTTATATTATTCTATTAATTTATTTAATATATTAAATTATTTTTATTTATATTAAGATTAATTTTAAATATTTTAAAATAAAAAGTATAATTAATTATAATTTGCATCTTAAATTATGTTGAGTACATGATATTCTATTATGCTGCTAAAAGTAAAAATGAGATAACAAATATAATTTTATCTCTTAATTCAGTATATTTATTTATATTTTATACTTTTTTTATGATTAATTTTGTACGGTCTTGGTATATTAAATAAAAATACATGTTAAAATAACAAAAAATAAAATAAAATTTCAATCAATAATTTTATATTCTTTACTTTTTTTTCAATTTTATTTTGATTTTAATTTATTACTAAAAGGTAGTGAAATTCTATTGATACCGAGATAAAGTTGCAAAAAGATCTATAGGGTAGAATAAGTAAAATAATGTGATACCCACATTACAACATCCAAATGAAATAACCTAAGATCTAAAATGTTTATCTTTCTCTTTCTCGCTGTCTATTATATTATCGATTCTATTATATAAAAATCGATTTTTTACATTTAATGATAGAGTCAACGTAGCATATGTTTGTGAGAATGTTTCTTAATTTATTTTGTTTAACTCATTAAATACAATTCATTATGATGCATTAATTATATCAACTAATTGATTTTATTAGATATTTAAGTATCACACAATTTAAAATTATGTATATTGATTTATTTTTATGATATATAAATTTAAGGAATAAATTAAAATAATATAACTTATTACTTATTTAATTTGAATACAACAAATACAAAATTAATTTAGTCAAAAGTTTATTATTTTCTAATCTTCTATACATAAAAATGACAAAACAAAATTGTAAAAATAATCTTTTTATCGTTTTTGCTATTTTAATTTTATTTTCTTTGCTTTTTTTATGTGTAATTTTATTTTACATTAACTTTGTGTATTTAATAACAAAATATACTCATATTTATTTTACCATATAATAATATATTTTTCTCCTATGTTAATCAAAGAATTTCAATAGTTATCAACTACATCTACTAGAATGAATGAGAAGTGTGAACTACAACAAGTTAAACCCAAATTCAAAATGCTGAAACTAAGGAAAGAAAACAGTGGATATATGATTAGAGAAAAATATATAATAAGGAGAAATATACTAAAACTGGATTTTTCCTCCAACTAATAAAAGTGAGGTGTCAATTCCTCATGAATTCATTTTTCCTCTAAAATGAAATCACTATTTTCTCTTCTAAATTTATTTTAAAAAAATATCTTTATTATAATTATATTATAATTAACATTTAACGAATAATGCATGATTATACTAATTTAGGAAAATCTCTTTATTATAATTATATAAAATCAATATTTAATACATTATCAACTAATAAAAGTGAAGTGTCAATCCCTCATGAATTTATTTTTCCTCCAAAATGAAAGCACTATTCTCTCTTCTAAATTTATTTTAGAAAAATATTTTTATTATAATTATATTACAAGTAGCATTTAATGAATAATGCATAATTATAGTAATTTAGAAAAATAAAATAAAGTCCAGTAATTTATCTTTCGACTGGACACGTATGTAGAATAACTTTCAAGAAGGAGTCACGTATAGTAAATACGGTCGATGATTGTAAAACTGTATACTAACATTGATATAATATTATTTCAAGTATATGTTTTGCAGATATCAAAGAAATGTGTTGAGTTATTTTTTAGTGGATTTAAATTATTTAATGTTTATTAGAGAATTTTGTGCATTAGAATTCTCTAATAATTTATTATTTATTTTGAGTTGATTTTGATATATTCTTACTTGACAGTAAAATAACATATAAAAAATTGTTGGTGAGTCTAAGTATTACTAGGTTATTTATGGTCACATTGAGTATATATGTTTGATTTATTGAAAAAAGTAAATTACTAAAACTACTTAATAACTATTTTAGAATTAATACATTTAATACTAAATTAAAAAAAATAAACAATATATAATATGTTATATTTTTATTAATCAAATTATTATAATTCAAATTAATCTTAACAAAAAAATTTAAAATTATAATTTCAATCTTATTACGTGTGCATGACAAAGGCTATTACACTTGTTGATAACAATATTACGGTTAGCAATTTAATTATTCCACCCACCACTCATCTATCATTATGTATCATGTTTGTTTTATATTTGTAAGATTTTATAAAATAAATTTAGTTTTGATAAACTGTTAATACAAAGTAATTTTATACATATATTTAATTATATATTAATATATCATAAATAATTATTTTTTATTAATCACATAAATAATTATTTAAAAAAATATAATTGAATAATTTTATAAAATATTTTACACTATAATATATTAAAATTAACTCTCATAAAATATTGACTAATTTTAGGTCATAGAAAGACCATAATAAACAAGAGAGGCCAATAAAAAAAGAGTAAGGTGTTCGAATAGAAGACTATCAAGAGGGTTTGATTATATTATTGAATATTCACTACTAAATACTAATAGATAGTCACATGTAAAAAAGCAATAATAGAGAAAGAGAGTACAAGTTTGAAGTTTTAGATCATAAAAAAGAAATAACAAAAAGAGAATTTTGATTCTATTATTAACTTGTACAACTATTATTAATAAGTACTAAAACTTTCTCAATATCCACATTTACTAATGTGTCTATTGTTTGGCTCTATTATTAATAAGTATTAAAAGTATGACCTAATAAATAAATATAAAAATAATTACAATTTAATAGTAAAAGTTTGTATAATTAAAATTTATAACTTAATAATAACAAATTTGATTTTCGCTTCACACCAAAATTATTTACACTATGTTTGGTTTGATAGAAAATGAGTGAAAAATAAATAAATAGAAAGAAAATTGATGGAAAATGATATTTTTTTGTTTAGTTAGGAAAAAAAATAGAAAAAAAAATGTTTGTGTGGGTCTCACTAAAAAAAATTTCTTTCCATCACAAGTAAGAAAACAAGAAGAAAAATGCTATATTTTTGTATTTTCAATACTATCTTTAATTATATTATTATTAACAAATATTAATATAAACTTATGTTTTAATATATTATTATAATAAAAATTTATATTTAAATATTATATGTATTAAATAAATAATTTAAATTAAATATTTAAAATTATAATATTTTATAATATTTATAAATATAATAAATATAAATAAATAAAAATATTTATACTTTATTTTATAATAAGGATATTAATATAATTTTATACTATTATAATTTTTTTCTTCTCATTTTTCTTTCTATTTAAACAAAAAAAAAATTATTTATTTATTTATTTTTTTGTCTATTTTCTATTCATCCAAATAATACACAAATAACTCAACTTTTTTTTTTCTTATTTTCTTTTTTTCCATTTTCTTTTCAACATCTAAACAAACCCTTAAACACCGAAATAGATCAGATATTGGCACCAAATAAAATAACCTGAGAACGAAACACACGGATCTAAGTATGCATGTTTGCATTATTTCTTTTTTAAATTAGAATAGAAAATTATATGGTACAGATCTAAATCTGTACAGATTTAAAGATATGATTACGTGGCAAAATCTAAACCACACATTCTAAAGCTACATTTTTCACTTAAAACCGTAACTCTTCATAAAGAAAAGCGTCACCTAATGGAAAAAAGTAAATTAGAAGATTTAAGAGAAGAAATAATTAAGTTATCAAAATTAATAGATCAAAAATTAATGATTTTAACTAATGTTAACTGTAACGATACCGAATTCTTAAAATCAATACAAAAAGACTTTTCTCAAAATCTTTATTTTACTATAAGTTTTATTGAAGGACTTCAAAAACCTGAAAAAACTTATTTTTCACACGGAATTTCTAAAAAATGTTACCATAGAAATGATTCCCCACATCTATATCATACTTTTAACCCACAATTAAATTCTATAGTAGATATGCTTGAAGAAATATTAACATCCATAAAATTTCAAAGAAATAAGGAAAAAGAGAATCCCAAAGAAGAGAAATTTCAAAATATAATCAACATAACAGATTTAAAAGTAAAACCACCACTAAAATTATGAATATTGAAGAAAAATTAGAAGAAGTTACAATGCTTTTTAAACAATTAAAAATGGCTCAAGAAAATAATATCATGGAACAGGAATTTCAAATAGAAGAAGAATTAGTAAATTCTGAAAATATAGAAAATGAAGAACATATCTTAGATTATTCAAGTGACGAAAAACCAGCAATTCCAATACAAGTTAAAAATGAAGCTGGAACATCTAAGGATAATCAATCTCAATTTAAATGGGAAACAGGTTTTGATAATTATGCTTTTAAAAAAGGGTTTATAAATAAAGATTCAAAATATACAAAAATACCATCAAAATACATTCCTAAAATCCAGGAAATGGAAGGAGAAAGAATGCTTGACTTAGACTGTAAAAAGAATGAAAAGGAAATTTTCGAAAATTGGTTGAATTCCTTTTTATTAGAAGCTTTTACTAATCCAAAGCTTAGTGAATTGTCTGGAAGAGATATTTGGAATTACATAGGGTTTCATACTAAAGGAACTATAAGAGATTATATGACATCAATAGAAAACCAAATAATAGAAGATTTAGCAACAAAAACAATAGCTTATGATAAGATATTATATATAATGATGATTCTATATAAAGAATTTTTTGGAAAAAATATTATAGATCATAGACAAGAAGTCTATAATAAAGAATATCAAGAAGCAAAAAACTATTTAGCTAATATTCAGATATATGATCTATGTAATGTGGAATCTTATATATGTGAATATAGAATACATTATTACAAATTAAAAGAAGAAGATAAAAATCATTATCTTAGTATGTATATAACAAAACTTCCATATCCTGCTAATGAATTTATAATGGGAAGATTTATAAGAGAAATAAATAGAGGGACAATTGAAAATAATTTTGGTGGAACAACCTCTGCAATAAGAGAGGAAATAAAAGACCGTTGTATGCAAGAAACAACTCAAAAAAGATTTGCGAATATAATTAGAATTTGCTGTCAAGATAATGAAGAGATACCCCAAAAATATGGTCTTAATAATTTTCAAAGAAAAAGAAAATACCAATTTAAAAAAAGAAAATACTATCCAAACTGGAGAAAAAATAGGTATTTTAGAAAAAGAAATAACAGTAAAAACAAAAGACAAAAAAGTGACTATTGCCCGAATAAAAAAGAAAATTGTAAGTGTTGGTATTGCCAAGAAGAAGGTCACTATGCAAATGAATGTCCGAAAAAGAAGGATAAAAAGGATCTTACTAAACAAATAGAAATTGCTAAGTCTTGTTTCATGGAACCCTTAGAGGAATCTGATGATAACTTAGACTATATTTTTGAATATGTCTCGGAAACAGACTCAGAGATTGAGTAATAATACCACATTTATTACTATAAAAATAACAGAAAAATTTATAAATGCTTTCATAGATACTGGAGTAACACAGTGCTTTGCTAGTTCAAATATAAAGCTTGATTGGAAAAAATTAAAGAAACCATTAAGGGTTAGAATAGCTGACAAATCAATACATAAAATTGACCAAAAAGCAGAGATGGCTGAAATTTTTATTCAAAATTATAGGTTCATTGTTCCATCTATATATATGTTAGATTCTGGAATGGATTTTATCATAGAAAATAACATTTTAAAGCTATATCATCCATTCATTCAAGAATTAACATATATAGTTTTAAAAGCTCCACACGATTCTTCAATAAATCAAAAATCAAAACGTATAAAAATACCAACTACTACTATAGATAAGATCTTAAAATTTAAAATATTTTCTATATTAGAGACATGTTATTTAAATTTATACTTTCAGATAAATATTCCAAAAAATAATCTTGAAATAAAGATAGAAGAACTTTTGGATGAAATTTGTGCTGAAAATCCTTTAGATATTAAAAATACAAATAACGAATTAGTAAGCATTAAATTAAAAGATCCTACAAAAGAGATAAATGTTCCAAATAAAATTCCTTATTCCGCAAGAGATAGAGAAGAGTTCTCATTAGAATGTAGAGATCTTTTGGAAAAAGGAATTATAAGATTAAGTAAAAGTCCTCATGCGGCTCCAGCCTTTTACGTCGAAAACAATAATGAAATTAAAAGGGAAAAACGAAGAATGGTTATTAATTATAAGAAGATGAATGAAGCAACTGTTGGTGATGCTCATAAACTTCCAAGAAAAGATTCTATTTTAGAAAAAATCAAAGGAGCAACGTGGTTTTCATCTCTTGATGCAAAATCAGGATATTGGCAACTTCGTTTAGACAAAGAAACAAAGAAATTAACTGCTTTTACTTGCCCAACAAAAGAATCAACAAGTGTGTTGCTCTATGAATGGAATGTATTACTATTCGGATTAAAACAAGCCCCAGGTATTTATCAAAGATTTATGGAAGAAAATCTAAAAGAGTTAAATGAATTTGTTTTAGTGTACATTGATGATATACTAATTTTTACAAAACAGGATAAAAAAGATCATCTTCAGAAATTATTAATAGTTTTAGAAAGATGTAAAGAAAAAGGATTAGTTCTTAGCAAAAAGAAAGCAAGAATAGCAAAACAAGAAATAGAGTTTCTTGGATTAATTTTATCCACTCAAGGAAAGCTAAAACTTCAACCAAATGTTTTAGAAAAGGTAAGTCTATTTCCTAATAAAATAGAAGATAGAAAACAATTACAAAGATTTTTAGGGTGTATAAATTATATTTCTGATCAAGGATTTTTAAAGAATATAACAGAATACACTAAAAGCTTATTTCCAAAAATAAGTACTAAAAAAGAATGGAAATGGGATGAAAAGGATAGTATGCAAATTCAAAGAATTAAAGAATTATGTGAAAAACTTCCAGAACTTTATATTCCAGAAGAAAATGATTACTTAATAGTAGAAACATATGCTTCAGACATAACCTGGTCAGGATGTCTAAAAGCTAAGAAAGCTATAAAAAGTTTGGAACAAGAAAAAGAATCACTAGATTCTAAATATTCCCCAAAGGAATTACTTTGCAGGTATATTTCAGGGACTTTTACTCCAACAGAACAGAGATATACTACTCATGAAAAGGAAACTCTAGCAGCGATTAAATCTCTTAAGAAATGGAAAATTGATTTACTACCCAGAGAATTTACATTAAGGACAGATTCAAGTTACCTAACAGGTTTCATACGATATAATTTAAAAGTTGATTATAATCATGGACGATTGGTAAGATGGCAATTATTCTTGTTACAATATCCAATAAAAATTGAATATATTAAGGGTGACAAAAATGTTATTGCAGATACATTAACAAGAGAATGGAGTTCGTCTACAACGCATTAGATCAAGAAATTCAAAAATATGAGCAAGAACTCAAAAAATGCAAGCATTGTCAGCAAATAAGGACACAGATCCAATCCCTCAAGAAGGTCATTGAAGCAATGAAATCAACACAACAAGCAAAACCATCAGAGTTTAGCCAGCTAAGCATGGTGGACAAATCAGGTGAAGAAAAAGAAAAAATTTCAGAAAATAAAACAATTGCTGAAATCATTAAAAAATCTACCCAAGATAAAAAATATTATGTAATTTATAATGGCCCCATGAAAGGAGTATATGATGCCTGGGAAAAAGTAGCACCATTCACACATCAATCAAGGATAATTCATAAAGGAGGGTTTCTAACATTGGAAGAGGCAAAGGAATCTTTCAGGGAATATGAAGCTCTCCATCCAGAGCAAACCCTAAAAAGAGCAGATAAAGCTCCAATTCAAACCCAGAGAACAGGGATAATAAGAAACATTCCTACAAGGGCTGAAATCAAGGAAAAGAAAAGGGTCTGTATATCAAATCTCAGAGAAACCCTTAACATAGTCCTGAATTGGACTGAAAAAAAAAAGAGCAATTTTGGGATATTATCCTATTGCCAAAGAACAGCTAACAAAGCTGGTTATATTTCCAGATGCTTCCCCATCGGACACCTATCAGTTTTTCCAGTATGGATTAATTGATACAATTTTAATTTTTAATGATCTAAAAATTATTAGTGAGTTTCCTGCAAGATTTGTTGATGCAGTAAAGAGATTTAAAAATATGATTGACAATGTAAATCTAAGGGATATATCCCTAAAATTTACAAACAGTCAACCTATTTTTAATGAAGAAGAAGAATGCTTGGTTCCAGCACACCAAGTAATATTCATGTCCGTCTTTCCAGGAAATTTTCAACCAATTGATCAGATTCAAGATTTAACAATTTATAGTCATGAAGGAAGGCTAGCCAGCACACTAGCAAGGGTCTTTGAAAGAACTCAAAAAATAACGAAGGAATCTCACACAAGGATTAATTATAAAAGTAGAAATACTCTGCTTGTGTCCAGTAAAAGAAATGAAATTGAAGAAAGAGAGATGAGACTCCTGGTGGAATTTGAATCAGCATTCTACAATTTATCTGGACTTTTAGAAAAGCTCCCTGAAGGGATAAAAAGGAATCTCTGCTATTTGATAAAAGACAGAGAAGACCACAAGTGCCAGCTATGTGCCTCAGAGATATCTGAAGAAAGCAATAATGAAACGGAATCAACTCACATGATGAAGGAAGAAGACAATGCATCTGAGGGTCACATGATAAAAGAGGAGGACAGTGCATCTGAAGCATCTCTCAACATTATTGCATAGTGACGTAAGCACTTAGGTCATAGAGCACCAACAATGTAGCTGGTGCAAGAGAACAAACAATGACGTAAGCAATGACGTCATAAGAAGGGTAAGGATGGGAATTGTCCATCAAACCCAACTATTATAAATAGGTTGCTTAGGCAATTGTAGAATCATCAGAATATAGAAAGCAGGAGGCTAAGAGTACTCATATGCTAGGAGAGCAAGGAGGAAGCTGCCGAGGCGATTCTATAGTCTGAGGAAGAATTCCCTTAGGGAAAAATAATTCTAAACTCCCCTCTGGAGTTAGTATCTACAATCTCCCCTCTGGAGATAAAAACACCTTATGTAAATATATACTAAATAAAGGAAGTTTTTCTCCAGAAAGGTACATTTTCATCCTAGTCTTTCAATTATGAATTATTTAGAAAGTTTAGAATTAACAGAAGAATCTGATTATTATAGATTAACTGCTTTATTAGATAATGAAAAACAGGCTGTTCTAAAAATAGAATTGAATCTCAAATCAAATGAAAATTTTAATAAACAAAATCTTTTAAAAGAAGTTTTTAATAGAAAAAATATAATATACTATAGAAAAATTCAACTTGAAGCCCCTATAAAGATAAAATCCGCCAATGGAGAACTTGAAATAGCTTTGATAAATGATGAAGAATTGAGTAAACAGATTGAGAAAATTAAGGACCAACAAAAAAGATCTAAAATTGGATGGATTCATATTAGTACTATACAAGTCTTAATCAAATCTACATATATGAAAGGAATTAATTCACCAATAAGCTTAGCAATCTGTGACAAAAGAATTACTGATGACCCAATAGATCAAATAATTAGAATTGTTCATGGAAACTTGGCAAACGTAAATGTTAAATTCAATGCCCATCTTGGATATGCTATACCTTTATCAACTGAAAATCTTGGAAGATCTATAAGTTTGGCTTATAAATTTCACAGAAAGAATTTAATGGAACAAGACGATGAGCCATTTTCAATTACATATGCAATAAATTATGCTTTAACAAATAACCATCATAGTATAATATTTAAAAATAGAGAAAGAATTTATGTCGATGAATTATTTCAGAAAATTGTAAAAACAGAAATACCAAAATATAAAGCTATTGAAAACCCAGTTCTATTACTAAAAGAACCATCAGGAAAATTAGTTTCATCGAATTTTCAAATAAGAGAATCTAAAATTAATAGCCCTTTAAGTTTATCTAAGTTAAAGATTAAAGAAGAAAATTCTGAAATAAATGAATTAACAAAAAAGGTCGAAAAATTAAATGAAACCCTAAACACTAAATTATGACAATAAATAAAGAAAAAATATATGTAACTTATCAAGACAAGAAACAAGAGCTCTTTGAAAGAGAAAATCGGTTGAATTATTTACAGTTTTCTGAAATAAATCAAAGAGCATTTGAAGCTCTAAAAATAATTTATGACAAGTTGAAAAGAGAAGTTGAAGAGCTAAAAAAAATAATAGAATCTCTAAAAAACAGTGATGAATCGATGATAGAATTTGCAGAAATTCTAAGATAAATAATGAAGCATACAAAGATTGAAAGACCAGAAAATAAAATAAAAAGAAAAAGGGCAAAAAATTAAAAAGTAAAATAAAGGAGTATAAAAGGGAATTAAATAATCTTCAGATCGAAATTAATGACCTTATAATACAAAAGATAGAAATAAGAATAAATATAAATAAGTTGGAGCTTAAAAAATTTATAAATGCCTGAAAAACCATATTATGACTTAAAAGAATTAAAGCTGTTGAAAGAAAAAATGGAAAATGAAGTTGAAAAAATTAAAAAGATATTTAGAAACAACAGAAAGTGTAGAAATAAAAGAAGTTTTTGAGGATTTGAGAAATTATATTAAAGAAAAAGACAAACAGATAAAAGATTTTATATACAATAATCCATACAAAAAAGAATATTATAAACTAAAACAAGATTGAAAAAAACTATAAAAATAAAATCAGAATTATAAATACTAGTAATAGTAGAAATGATCAATACTTTTGATTATGAATTTACAAATTATAAAGCACCACCAATCGAATCTATACAAATTATAAACTTAAAATATGAAGAGTTAATAAAAATTTCGAAAAAGAAATTAAAAGAAAAATCGACTTTTAAAAATTGGTATCAGAGCCAAGTTAACGATTAAGGATAACACTTTCTCTTTAAGCAACACTTTTAGTGACACGCTTTTTAAATCTGTAAATCTATACGAAGATGCATCTGTACAGTAGATAGACCCTATATATATATATATATATATATATATATATATATATATATATATATATATATATATATATATATATATATATATATATATCCACACGAATTAGATCTAAGAGCCTCACATATATAAATTGCATCAAATATTCAAACGTATGTACGGATTCTCTATCTCTCTTTTTATTTCCCATTTCTCCACCGCATAAAGGGAGGTACCTGGTACCCAATTATAAGATCTATGGATAAGATTAGAATAATACAAAATCAAAGTCATGGCTAGTATGAGTAACAAAAATATTAGGTATAAAAAAATTTAACTATTAAATTAAAATATAAATATATACAAATTATTTAAATTATTATATTTATCATATATAAATGACTGATTTAATGATTATATTTGATATGTACCATGGCAAAAACATCTCTAGAAATATCGCTAGAATTTTTTGTCATTATCAGAGTTTTTTTTCGACGATCACATTAACATTTTTAAATTTTAAAATTTTTTAGAGACTATTTTATTATTAACAAAAGTCAAAAATTATTTTGTTAGGACCAAATCTCTCGTGTATGAATTTGGTATTTTTCTCTTATAGATAATATAGAAGTACTACACATATACAAGTCATTTTAGTTTACAAGTCATACAAGTTGGGCCAAACTCAATAAAAAGGATGCTTACCCATACGAGCGTGTGTTAATGTTGCAAGTGTGAGGAGTGCATAAAGTTAGTCTCACATTAAAGAAAGTAAGGAAGAGTGAGGAGTTTATAAGATGGGAAACCTATTAACTTGACACCTTAAGGTTTTAAGTTGGATGTGGTGTCTTCTCATCTTATGTTTTCTCGCTTGATTCCTTCCCAAAACCTCTCCGATGGTCAAGAGCTCCACACGGTACTCTGCTCTTCTTTTTTCTTCTTTACGTTTCTCCTCTTTTTTCTTCGCGTGTTTCATCTTCATTATCATTTTCTTATTACTGTTGTTGTTGTTACTGCATTTTTCCCTCATTTTTCTATTGATTTTGCAACATTATGTATTTTTTTTCTTTGTTTAATTTTTTTCTCTCTAGAAGAATGATGAGAATATGAAATAAGAAGATGAAGAAGAAGAAGCCGCAAAAGATGATGAGGAGGAAGGGGGAGAGTTTTGAATTATGCAGAATTTATCAGCACACATACACCGAAAATTCTTAAATAATACACCCAAATATCTTCGTGTTACACCCAAATATTTTTGTGTTACATCCAAATTTTCTGCAAATATAGAAAAATGTTTCCTCCATGTCTTTGTGTCACACCTAAATATCTTCGTGTTACACCCAAATACAGAAAAATATTTTCTTTAATGCAAAAACTTTTACATTACATTCAATTCAAACCATCAACGATGAACAACAATTTTCACAAATAAAAATAACATTATTCACCTATAGAATCATAAACTACTAACGAAAACATTAACTAGAATCAAACCACACGTCGGCCACTTGATTGGATTCAAAATAATCAATTTTGTTCTGATTCAATTGACAATCTAAACTTAAATTGTTCATTATCTTCAACGAGATAACTGATGATGGAGGGGAAGAAGGAAAATGAAGGAGGAGAAGAAATTCCAATAAAAAAAAAGAGGAAGAAGAGGAGGGGGAGGAGGAGAAGGAGGAGGTGGTGTTGGTGAGAGAATAAAATAAGAAAAAATGTGATAAGGTAAAACAAAATGGAAAAAAAGAAGAAGAAGATGGTGATGATGATGATGAAAAAAAGAAGAAGAAGCAACAGGAGATAAGGAGGAGGAAGAGGAAAAATTTTGAATTATGCAGAACTTATCAGCACATAACGCTAAAAATTTTCAAATACATTCAAATATCTTCGTGTTACACCCAAATATCTTCGTATACACCCAAATTTGCTGCAAATACAGAAAAATATTTTCTCTAATGCTACATTTTTTTTCTTCTTTTTTTTCTTATTTCTTTCTTTTTTTTAATTGAATAAATGTAAGTTCATCCTCTTCTAAGTAATTTTGTACCTTTATGTGTTTTTTCTTCTTCTTTGTTTGATTTTTTTTGTTTTTATTCTTGTTAAAAGAATAAAATAAGAAGAAATTTGAGAAGATAAAACAAGAAAAAAAGATGAATAAAAAAAATATGATGATGATGATGATGATGAAAAAGAAAAAGAAGAAGAAGTAGAAGATGAGAAGGAGGGAGAAGAAGAGTTTTGAATTATGCAGAATTTATCAGCACACATACACCAAAAATTGTTAAAGAATACACCCAAATGTCTTCGTGTTACACCCAAATTTGCTGCAAATACAGAAAAATATTTTTTTAATGCAGAACTTTTACATTACATTCAATTCAAACTATCAACTATGAAATATTATTCACCTACAGAATCATAAATTACTAACAAAAAAATTAACTTGAATCGAACCACGCGTCAGCTACTTGATTGGATTCAAAACAATAATCAATTTCGTTTTGATTCAATTGACAATCTAAACTTGAATTATTCATTATATTCAACAACGAGATAACTGATGGTGGAGGAGAAAGAGGAAAAGGAAGGAAGAGAAGAAATTATAATGAAAAAAAAAAAGAAGAAAGAGGAGAAATAGGTGATGGTGTTGGTGACAACGATAACGAAAGAGAAAAATAAAAAAAAAAGAAGAAAAAGAACGTACAACCAGAAAAAAAGAAGTAATGACATAAAAAAAAAACATGCATGCGTGAACATAAATAATTTGTACAAAAAAAATGCTTATACATTAATTTAATTGTATTCCTTCTTTCATGGGACTTTCGATATATTATCTAGAATTATTTTTTATGTATAAACATAGTCTCCCCATACTCAATTAAGAGGTTGCGGGTTCGAGTCTCCTATATTTGATAAAAAAAAAAAAGAATACAATTAAATCAAAAGCATCAATCAAAATCATAACAAAATTTAAATATTTTTTACATTTTTATTCTATTTCACCGTTATTAATCTTTAAATTATTAGAAAAGTTCAAATAATTTCATCAGGTCTCCAATTCCAACCATGAATTTCTCGAAATAAATATCGCATTCAGCTTTGTTCTCGTTCTCCGCTTCAGACAGGCGGCAAGGCTTCCGTGGCTACCGTAACTATCCCCACGCTCTTAGCGCAAGATATATCCGGTTTTGGTTTTTGTTTTGATTTTGGTTCTGTTTTTTTTGTTTTGGTTCTGCTTCGATTCTTCTAGGCACTACCGTAACCGTAGTGGTGCCGAGGACGTTTACGCTTGCAACACTGGTGGAAGAGCTATGTGTAACTGCCTTAGAATGATCAGGGAGTTGGATTTTGTGCCTTGTTTGCATCTCGTTCACTTGTGGAGCCGTAACCACCTCTGCATTACGTTGAATTTGAGCCGCCGCCTCCTCCTCCTCGTGCTCCTTTGCGTCAATGCATAGTACTAAAAATATTGAAATCAAAATAATAAAAACCAGAGAAAATTTTATTTTTTTTTAAGATGTTAAAATTACACGTTTTTTCTCTCTATTCGTAAAATGTACATTTTTCTTCTTTATAACTTTTAAAAAAAATTTTCTTTAATTCATTTTAAATTTTTTCTGCTAACTAATATTAACTTTATCCATTTTCAAAAAAAAAAAATTATTTTTACAAAAATACCCTTTAACAAAAATTTATATTTTTGTCATTGAATTTTACTTACTAAAATATTCTTTAATAAATTTTTTTATTGATTAAATTATATTTTTACTAAAATATTTTTAAAAAATTGATAATTAAATTATTTTTTTCTAAGATACCCTTCAATAATTTTTTACGGACAATTTACCAATTTAAAATGTTTGAGGTTCAAAATTACCAGAATACAACTTTTGAAACATTGATACGAAAATGCAATTTTTCCTAATTCTATGTAATTCGTGGGAGGGGTTTGACGGATTCTGAGTGTACATAAACCGTGGTAGGGATTCCACGGTTTCTGTTTGAATATACAATGAGCATAAACCGCTGTAGGGGTTCAGTGGTTTATGCATGGACGTATTTCGCCTATAAATATCCACCTAGGAGAAGTATTGTGATGTAGAGAGTCATTTTCACTTGTTCAAAAAATGAGTGAGGAGAGTTTTTTGTTCCTAGTCCACTGTTATGGGAAAATTAAAAAAAAGCAAGAGGCATGGAGTTAAGTTCACCGACAGAGAACCGGTCAGTGTTTTTGTGCGATCCACGATGACTCTGTCAGAACTAAAGACGAGCATTTTGCAGAAGGCAAGGTTGTGTGGGTCCAAGTGGGTGAAGAAGTTGTTTTACAAGATTCCAATTGCGGTTGTTTCAGCTGGGGTGCAGTATGAAACGTTTGTGATCGGGGCAGACGAAGACATGCTGGTTCTGTTTCATTGTAGGCGCAGTTTTCTGGAGGTGAGAATACACGAGCTTTTTGCCAAGTTGGAAGATGGTTTTGATAGTTCTGGTGCATCGGCGCCGAATCCTCAGTCGATGTCGGTGGGGGGTGCGTCGACTTCGATGCCTGTCGTTGCAGCTGGTTGTCTGTTGGCTGGACCTCCACCCCCTCCATCGCCTCCACCAGTGGCAGCTAGGTCACTTGGATTGATTCCTGGACTGTTTGGTGAGGGTGAGCCGGATCATATTGAGAATGCGATGCGAGATGATGATCTGGATGATGAGCCAGATAACATATTGGGAGACAGTAAGGAGGATACTTTGAGCACGTCACCAGCACGTTGTGGGCCATCCGGTTCTGGTTCAGCCCAACAGCCGCCACATTTCTCCACATTGAACGTGGAAGCAATCGGCCTGCACCCGGACATAGATCCCACCTCCGGGAGGCATGGGTTATACGAGGAAAATCCTTCTAGAGACTTTCAGATTGGCCAATCTTTCCAGACTAAGGAGGAAGCTGTGTTGAGTGTTAAGGATTATAGCATCTGTCGTGGGTTTAGTATCGGGTGATTGAGTCAGATCATCTGAAGTTTCATGGGAGATGCAAGGAGGTTGGGAATGGGTGCACGTGGTTGATTTGCATCACACATCGACAGCGCAAGGGAACTTAGGAGGTTAGAAGGTACAACGGACCTCACACTTGCTTGGCGACGTCGATTTCTAGTGACCATCGACAACTTGATCACCATGTCATTTGTGCTAGGATATTTCCTTTGGTGAGGGCGGATGCAACGGTTACGATAAAGGTGCTGCAAGAAGCTACTGAGGCAACGTATGGTTTCAGGCCTAGTTATAGGAAGGTGTAGATGGCAAAACAGAAGGCAGTTGCACAGATATATGGGGATTGAGAGGATTCCTATGCCGAGTTACCACGTTGGATTCTAGGGGTACAACTTCTTTACCCACTTGGACCAACACAACCCTGCCTTCTGCAAAATGCTCGTCTTTAGTTCTGACAGAGTCATCGTGGATCGAACAAAAACACTGACCGGTTCTCTATCGATGAACTTAACTCCATGCCTCTTGCTTTTTTTTTTTATTTTCCCAGAACAGTGGACTAGAACCAAAAAACTCTCCTCACTCATTTTTTGAACAAGTGAAAATGACTCTCTACATCACAATACTTCTCCTGGGTGGGTATTTATAGGCGAAATACGTCCATGCATAAACCGTTGAGCCCCTACAGCGGTTTATGCTCATTGCATATTCAAACAGAAACCGTGGAACCCCTACTACGGTTTCTATGCATTGGCATTTCAATAGAAATCGTGGAACCCCTACCACGGTTTATGTACACTCAGAATCCATCAAACCCCTCCCACGGATTACATAGAATTAGGAAAAATTGTATTTTCGTATCAATGTTTTAAAAGTTGTATTCTGGTAATTTTGAACCTCAAACATTTTAAATTGGTAAATTGTCCTTTTTTTAATTATTAAATTGTGATTTTACCAAAATTTTTGTAAACAATTATAGTTATATTTTATTATTAATTTTTTGATATCAATATATATTATTTTAATATTAAATAAAAAAATCTTGGTAAGATTATTTTTCGATATCAATATATATTAATTGTTATACATATTAACAGTGGTAAGAATTTTTTATAATTATATGTGTAAATGTCTTTTTCAGTCCCTAACCATTTGTCTGATGGACTTTCCACTCCTTAAGAAATCTAAAAACCCAAATCGGTCCCTATTCTACTTTGATATATGTACGTTCTAGTCCCTATCTACTTTGAGTAAATGCCCTTTTTGGTCTCTAACCAGGGACTGGAAAATACATATATCAAAGTAGATAGGGACCGATTTGGGTTTTTAGATTTCTTAGAGAGTGAGAAGTCCATCGGACAAATGGTTAGAGACAAGAAAGGACATTTACTCTAATTATATTGATCGAAATAAAATGATGTGAATAGTGTTTAAAATTCGAAAGTCATTTTACATAAACACGGAAGAGTTTAAAAATACATGTTTTGGCCCTAATCAAAAAGTGGCAATGACTGATTAGGTTTAGGTGGAGTTTATATAGAGATGATAATATGTATTATATTTAGGGATATTCAATCCAATCGAGTAGGGTTGGAATTTATATAGGAATGGTAATATGTATTATATCTGCAGGTACCTAATTCGAATACTCGACTTAATCCGATCGGGTAGGGTTGAGTTCGGAGCGGATAGGGTGCGGGTTGAGTCTCAATTCTACCATATATAATGTTATATAAAAATATGTTTCAATTGAGTGTTGAACTAAGAATTTATATTTTGGTGTAAAAGATTTTTAACATATGAGCCCAAAGTTATCATTTGGTAATTTAATACTTTTGTTTATATAAAAGTCAATTGTATTTATTGATATATAAATACTCAATTATTACATAAACTCTAATCTCTTCACTTAGATCACCCCTACTCAGTAGCCAGCTCTAATCTCTCCTTTCAATTTCTCTGCATTTCTTTACTGAAAATTCGTGCTCCTTGTTTCAACTACTTTCCTTGTTGGTGCTCCGTGCCCGTGCTCGCATTCAGCGCTGTGGTCGTCGTGCTATATAGAATTGAACATTTGATGTTTATGTTGTTTGTGAGATAATTGTATTATTTGTGTTAAATTTTTAATTTGTGTGCTCGTTAGGTTTTATAATGATATTACATCTTTTTGCTAACTTACGGGTAGGATCGGGTACCTGTAGGTTGAAAATGGATAGAATTAAAGTTGACATGTTCTCAACCTACAGAAAAGATTAAGATTGGGTTCAAACCCTATCTTATCCCATCCATTACCATCTTTAGGTTTATATTATTTTAAATTAAGATTTGATTGAGGCTAATTAAAAGAACTTGGATATGGATTTTTTTTTTTTTTTGCTGCTATTCTCGAATATGAGGACGTGTAGTGTTGTATTTTGGGGTGGTGGATTCTACTTTCTTACCGTAGGAGAGATACATTTTTTATTTTTTTTTAAATTAAATGAAAAAACTTCTCGTTACGTGTGAGAAGCATTGTTAGAAAATTTAAAAAAATTTGAATCTTTCATCTCACAGTGTACAAGTTTTTTTTTTAATAGTAAATAGCTATTTTGATATTTGAAAGATTCAGTTTTTGATAAAACAGATTTTAATATTTATTTTTGATAAAATAATTCCTGAAAAATATATTTTATTTGACAAAGTAATTCAAATATTTGGTTAATGATGTATTCATCCGGTTAACAATTAAATTTCAACAAAATTATTAATCTACTCTTGTTATCATCATCATTATTCCTATCCCATCCATTCATTTTCTCCATTTCATTCTTCTGTCACCATTCATATCCACCACCCAATCTCATCCATTGTATCATCATCGTCGCTAAGAATGAAGAATGAAAGCACGAGATATTCAGAGTTTGTGGAGCTTGATTGGGTGAAAGGTGATGGAGAAAGTAGACAGGAAATAAGTAATAATAAAGATAAGAAGGATAAATTAGTAATTTTATAAGAAAAAATAAGAACAAATTATTACTTTCACAAAAAATTTAACAGTTAATTAAATGAATAAACTATTGACCAAATATTTAGTCATTTTGTCAAATGAAATATTTTTTTCTTGAGTCATTTTATTAAAAACAAATGTTAAAGTCCGATCTCTCAAAAGCTATATTTTTCGAGTGACAAAATAACTATTTACTTATTTTTTAAATAACAGAACTATTTATGTATAATGTATATTTTATTTAACAATATATTTAATATAAATGTATTAGTACGTACAAAAATATTTTATTAACGTAAATATATATATATATATATATATAAAAGATAGTAGATGGTTATCAGAATTTATTATTTTTAGCTATCAGTTAGTTATTAATATTTAAAAGTATGAGATAAAATAATATATTATTAAATTAATAGATTAAAAAAATTAGACTAAAAAATTTGAGTTAATAGTTAAATAATGACTAAATATAATAAATTCTGATAAAATCCTGTCATTTTTTTATATAAAATACTTTAATATCAATACATATAATAATTTTTATATTCGATAATAATTTACTATAATTAGAAATAAGAATATTAATATATAATTTTCAAATTATTACACATGGTATAAATAACAATTAACAATTAAAAAAAAATTAACAAACACTAGTTACATACAGTTTAATTTTGATGTACTAACAGTATAAAATATTTTATATAGTTGTATGATCACATTCATTTTCTAGATTATTATTCACATGGTTAATGTAAAAAATAATTACTTTTATTGATATGACATTACGTAATTATATGTACATATAAAACTACTTTACACTAACAGAGCATCAAAATTAAATTCATATAATATTACTATAATAATATTAACATAACAATACAATATAACCCTATTAAAATTTGTACAAGGATTCCATGAATTCACGAGATGCAAGTCGATCTCGCAGGTAGGAATGTCAACGGGGTAGGGCGGGGGCGGGGATGTCTCTCTGCTCTCCATCCCCGCCCTCAGATTTGCTCCTCATATCTGTTCCCTATTTTTCGCCGTGGGAAAAGATTGCTTCCCATTCCCATTCTCCACGGGGTTCCATTCCTCGCTCGCGGGGACCCCATTCCGCATCTATCTGATAGTTATAACTAATTATTAATTTCCATATGATTAGAGCTGCAAGTATCCATCATATACAAAAACAGCAAGATTTTATATAAAAAGTCTAAATAACACGATGGTGACTTCTTTCGAAATGACGCAGTGGGGGCGTAACGACGAGCCAAATGACAAAGCAGTGGACGAGGTGGGAGACGCGGCAACTACAGAGAGGAGAATAGACACAACGGCAGAGTTACGAAAAGAAACACCGCAAATAGAAAGCACGACGCGGTGAGGGTGATGACACGGTGAGGTGTGACGATACAGTGAGAAGGAAGAGTGGCGAGGGGGTGGCTATAGAGAGGTTGGATGGAATATAAACAGCGTTAGGAATCTCTGAATTGAAGAAGGGTTACGTAAATGAAAATTAGGAGTTTTTGGTTTTTATGTATATATATAAATATATGTGTGTGTATGTGTGAGAAATGACTAAAAAACATATATGAGAAATAAACTATTAAGGATAATTCAGTAAATTTATAAATTTCGGGAAATAGCGGAGGCGGGGCGGGGATCCTCGCTCTGGTCCCACGCCTGCCTCAGGAGAATTTTGTCCCTCATTCCCATCCTCGCAGAAAAAATTCCCCACAATCGAATCTCTATTCGGGGCAGTCTCCGCAAGGATCCCCGCATCTCGAAGAATTTTGCCATCCCTAGTCGCAGGACATAGATGCAGAGTTCTAACATTGCTATAAGTCAAAAGACAAACAATGTCAAATTGTCAACCACTTGTACAGTGCGAAAATGATTTGAATCCTCTAAATTTTTTAATTTTATTTTAAAAAATAAAATATAATTTATCACTATTTATTTTATAAATGAAATAAAAAATTATAAAAAAAAATATTCAATAATAAAAGATCTCATTTTATCCTTTAAAATAAAAATCTAAAATTAATGGTCTAAATTCGTGCAAAAAAACAAAGATTACTATAACTATGTTCAACTTTTCACCATCCAATTTATATACTTATCACCAATAATAAATTAATATAATAAATAATTCCTATTTGATCATTTTTTAATAAAACAAAACCTTTGATCTTCGAATAATTTTAAAGTGTGTTTAGTTTATATTTTTTTTTATCTTTTATTTTTTATTTTTATAAAAGATACAAATACAAATTAAACACTTTTAATTTTTTAATTTAAATTATTAAAATTTTATGCCGCCTATGAAAATAATAAGACACTAAATCGTGGATAATAGTAGCAACCATAGCAGTATCTGTCTTGGTCAGATTCTTTGTCTTGTCCAAAGATTTTAAATGGAATGGGTCGGTGAATATTGCTAGTCTATGCTACTATGTCCATTTGTCTTTTTTTTTGTTTTCTTTTGGCTATTTTCTGTTTGAGAATATTCCTATCCTCAATGATCATAATTCATAAGATGATAGCAGACTTCACTTTGCAGTCTACTCTTTCTTTCTTAGAATAAATTATTATTTATTTTTTAAATATATATCATAAAAATTAATTTAGCATAAAAGGTGAATAATCCATAAAAATGTTAAAACATTTATCTTTTAAAAAAATAAATTAATTCAATATTTATTAACTTAAGCTATCTTAAATATTCAACAAAATTGTTTAATAAACTGTTTATTAACCATGCATCTAATATTATCAAATTAGCAGAATTCAAAATATATTTATTAAATTAAAAGAAAATATCTAATATATACATGTATATTGATAAATTTTGGACACATTACCTTTTTTGAGATATTACTTTAACTTACCTAAATGGCTAAATCCCACTGTACAGTGTAGTAGTTCCAAATCCACGCATGGAGGCTATCACCAAAACCATATGTTTTATACCAAAACAAACGCAACATGCCAATTTCAACAACTCAGCAATCACACTCACAGTATATATGACTAAACCAAATGTGGCAGGTTAGTCTTTCAATAATGTAACAATATATATATAATAGAAACCCATTTGGCTGGGAATACTCCATGTAATTTCTCAAAAAGAATATCTCAAATTTTCATGTCAATGCTGAATTTTTTAAATAAAATAAATACTTTATTTATTGGTTTATATTTTTACATTTTATTTGTTATCCCATTTGCATATATAGTATACTAGCTAAAAAAAATAATTTTGTGTTCATCTCATGGTTATTACGAATGAGATAATTAACAACTGAATCAATAATAATAAAGTTGATTATAATTAAAATTAGGGTTAATTGTTCTCCAAACTCCAAAGTAGCATTAAAAGAAAGTTGATATATGAGGAATGTTAGGGGGTCAACAATTTTGATGTTTTGTAATCATCAATTGGCCATCAATTGTGTTTTTAATGGTGTGAGATTACATTTATTGGTTGGAGATTACTCACTTTTGTTTTGATGGTTAAGTGCTGGTCAGAAAATACAAAAATTGTTGGTCCTCTAGACTTTTCCTTGATATATAATGAAATGAAATAGTTAATCTGTACATTCTTTGTTTTAAAACAATTTTTTTTTTTAATTCATGTGAATATAATTTAGATAATCATTAGATGTCGCTTATAATTCTTTAATACTAACAACGGTGTAGAAATTAGACTCTTTAAATAATAATAACAACACAAAAGTGGTGGCATAGTTTTAGCTTTACCAGGACCATTTGGAAAGGATTGGTTCCACCAAGAGTAGAGCTATTTACTTGGTTTGTACTAATAGGTCGAGTGAACACTAAGGAAAGGTTAAGTCGGCTTGGTGTTATTACTCAGGAAGATAATATTTGTGTGCTCTGCAATAATGAGGTGGAATATGTACATCATTTGTTTTTAGGCTGTACTTTTGCTTGGCAGGTGTGGAATGCTTGAACATCAGCTTTTGGTCGACAATGGTGTTATCCGGGTTCAATGAAAGAGCATTTTTTAAGCTGGACAAAGAAACCGAGGAGTAAGGAGAGCCAAAAGCAGCGATTGAGGTGCTTCTGTACGATTCTCTGGAACATTTGGCTGGAAAAAAATAGGAGGCTTTTCCAACATATAAACAAAGGCGTTGAAGAAGTTATCAACTTGATCTTTATTAGCGCAAACGAGTGGAGGAGCGTGGATTCTTTTAATTGTTGATGGCTATGCCGGAGATGACTTCGGGATCGATTTGTTTTTATTTTTAGCTATTTTGGATTTTGTCTGAACCAATTACTCCACGTTATTGTGTTGAGCTTTGTTTTCAAAGAAAAAAAACAACAAGTTAAACAAATAATTAGTCTATTAAAATAGAGCATGATTCAAAATATGTTTCTTTAAAACAAATGTTTTTTTATTTTTAATTTTATTAAAAATTAATATGTTTAGATAAAACTTGTTTAAATATATTAGTTTCATTTTTAATAGTTCTAAAAAATAAAAAGATATTTATTTTGAGAAAGAGAGAGTAAAAATTTGGCTGAAAATTTTATATATGGTTTCAAATTGTGAATTTCATCGAAACAGATCATGCCAATTATTTTTAGAAATATGTGCTCAAGCTTTTGAAGGTTAGGAAAAGTAATTTTTTTTTTTATTTTAATTTTTTCCTATAAGTTTCTTCAGCAACATATGATTACTCCTTGACTCCTTATACATTATTTCAACCACACATTTTAGTAAATTATTACACCTACTAAAGGACTATTTAAAAATAAAATGAATTTCTGTAAAATTTTATATCCACACAGCAACAAACAGAAGTAGCTACAATTAATCTCGTCAAATCCTAATTACTATGTTACTGACTAGTCAGATTATTTGTCTCTATAAATAATCGATCCCATGCTTTTTAATAATATTTTGCTAGCTTCCATGTCTTTTTCCCTTGATCGATAATGTTCATGTCTTTTCACGCATAATAATGCATGCAATGCACCTGCAGGATCACACATATACCAAAACAGATTTGGCTTTGAAACTTTGATTTTAATGCTTTAAAATATGTAATAAATACAATAACTAAATAAGCAATAATAATTATGTAAAAAAATAAACAGTAATAATTAAAACTATGCCACCACTAGCTAACCACCTTAAAATTTTTAATTCTTGATGTTGTGTTAATTGATAACAATATTACGGTTTAGCAATTTAATTATTCCACCCATCATTCATTTATCATTATGTTTCGTTTTGTGTTTGTTTTATATTTTTAAGATTTTATAAAATAATTTAATTTAATAAATTATTAATATAAAATAATTTTATAATTAATATATTATAAACAAATAATTATTTTTTTATTAATTATATAAATAATTATTTAAAAAAATAAATATAATTAAATAATTTTATAAAATATTTTATATTATTAATATATTAAAATTAATTTTTATAAAATATTGACTAATTTTAGCTCATAGAAAAGTCATAATAAACAAAACAGGACAGTCAACAAAAAAAAGAGAGAGGACGTGTTCGACTAGAAGACTATCAAGAGGTTTGATTATATTATTGAATATTCACTACTACATACTAATAGATAGTCACGTGTAGAAAAGCAATCATGGAGAAAGAGAGTGCAAGTTTGAAGTTTTAGGTCATAAAAGAGAAGTAACAAAAAGAGAATTTTGATTCTATTATTAACTTGTAGGGCGTTAAAATAGGCTAAATCTATCGGGTTAGTCTATTTATTCGTTTAAATAGGCGAGTTTTGTCTTTAAAATTAAGTCTGTTTAAATTTCGGGTTAAACGGACTGAACCTGATTAACCCGAAAAAATGACGGGTTAAACGGGTTAATCTGCGGGCTAAACGGGTGGTCTGTTTAATTTTTTTTATATTTTTTTTAAAAAAGGTAGCACTTTTAGTTAATATTTTTTTCGATCTGACTCGAAAATCCGACCTATCAACTAAAAAAATATTATTTTTAATGGTTTTTGACTTAAAAATGATATTTTTTGTCAAAATATTTTTCAAAAAATAAAATAAAATGATAAACGGACTGGCCCGTTTAACCCATCGGGCTGACCATAAACGGTCCGGACTAGAAAATTCTAGCCCGCGAATAAAGCAGACTTAAATGGGCCAGCATATTTAACCTGCAAACTTAACGAGTCGGACCTAAATGGGCCGAATTAGTCCGTTTGACAGCCCTATTAACTTGTACAACTATTATTAATAAGTACTATAACTTTTTCAATATCCACATTTATTAATGTGTCTATTGATTGGCTCTATTTTTTTCTTTTTAAATATTTATATAATTTATTAAATTAAAAAAAATTAAAATTGCTATAAATTAAATAACATAATTGTAATGTTTGTTTAGTAGTAGCATGATATATATGACATAATAAATAAACACTCCTGCTACATATACAAATTTTTTAATAAATAATTTAAATAAATTAATTTTACTCCTCCAATGTTTGTATTTTGTATTTTTTTTCTCTTATTTTTCTTCTTTCTTCTTCTTTTCTTTTTTTGTTGTATTTTTCCTTTTTTTTTTTTTTGCGTTACCTCTTCTCCGTATATTTTATTTTCTTCGTCGTTTTTTTATTTTTGTTGTTATTGCTATTTTTTTTCTTCCTCCTCCTTCTATTAATTTTGTAATATTATTTTTTTTGTTTAATTTTTTCTTCCAAAAAAATTATAAAAAAATAAAATAAAAAAATAAAGAAGAAGAAGCAGCAAAAGATGAGAAAGAAGAAGAGGAAGAATTTTGAATTATGTAAAATTTATCAATATAAATACACCGAAAATTCTTAACAATACACATAAATATCTTAGTTTTACACTAAAATTTATTACAAATACACAAAAATATTTTCTTTAATACAAAATTTTTTTCTCCTTCTTTTTTCCTTATTTATTTATTTCTTTTAGTTGAATGAATGCAGGTTCATCCTCTTCTAAGTAATTTTGCGGCATTATGTATTTTTTCTTCTTCCTTGTTTGATTTTTTTGGTTTTTATTCTTGTTAAGAGAATAAATAAGAAGAACTTTGAGAAGGTAAAACAAGAAGAAAAAGATGAATAAGGAAAAAAAAGAAGATGACGAAGATAATAATGAAAAAGAAGAAAAAGAGGAAGCAGTAAAAGATGAGGAGGAGGAAGAGAAAGAGTTTTGAATTTACAAAACTTATCAATACAATTAGGGGTGGCAAACGGGTCTAAATCCTCCGAGTCAACCCGCGTAACCCGCCAAAAAGGCGGGGCATGCAGGATGGAAAATTGAGACTGTCACACTTCGAAAGCCTTCCTAACCCGTACTGCTTAAACCGTGGGTTTTGGCGGGGCAGGACAGGCCTTCCCGCGCGGGCCCAACACTTTTTTTTGTCATTGTTGGTTTTATTATTTTGTTTCAAAAAACTTGGTTTATGATTATGTTTATTACATATTTATAATTATAAAAGACTTCAATGTTTATAAATTTAGAAATTATACTTTTTTTTATGTCTTTAGAAATTATAAATTTATTAAAATGGTTGTAAAATTATATATATTATTTAATATTTAATATTTAATAGTAAAAAAAAGGAGATTTGGCGGGCTTTGCCAGCTAGTCTACCGTTAGGCGAAGCGGGGTGAGGTTTCAGGACCGTCTCATTAGGTGGGACGGGGCGGGCCAACCCACCAGATGATGGCTTTTGGCGGGACGGGGCGGGCTTTTCCGTTTGTCACCCCTAAGTACAATACATAGAAAGTTCTTAACAATACACAAAAATATCTTAGTTTTACACCGAAATTTGCTACAAATACATAGAAATATTTTTTTTAATGCTGTATTTTTTTCTTCTTTTTTCCTTATTTCTTTCTTTCTTTTAGTTGAATAAATGTAGGTTCATCATCTTTCAAAAAATTTTGTAGCATTATGTGTTTTTTTTGTTTGATTTTTTATATTTTTATTCTTGTTAAGAGAATAAAACAAGTAGGGGTATCCGCGGATCGGATCGGATCAGATATAGCCGAAAATTTGATCCGATCCGCACAATTTCCATCGGATCGGATCGGATATGATATCCGCAATTTTTAGTGCCGGATCGAATATAGGATATATCCGCATAATTAAACATTCTCTTTTTAATCATATTTCTATGTAAAAAAAATTCGATAAAAATATTTCTTTCATACTTTTAAACTTATTTATTTCTAAAATATTTTTAATCAAATAAGTAAATATAATACCAAACATATATATTTATTTATTTTTTAATTATTATAGTGCGGATCTGCGGATCGGATCGTATCCGCAATTTTCGGATCGGATGCGGATATTTACCGCGGATCTGCAGATATGATCCGATCCATGGACACCCCTAAAAACAAGAAGAAACTTGAAAAAAATTCTATGATAATGATAACAATAACAATAGCGATGATAACGATAATGATAACAACGATACATATAAGAAGAAGACGACGATGACTATAACGATGATGATCATAATGATGAAGATGATGGAGGAGAAGGAGGAAAAGGAAGGAGAAGAAGAAAGTCCAATAAAAAAAGGAGGAAGAGGAGGAGGAGATAGTACAACAATAACAAAAGAAAAAAATCAACGAAAAAAATAAAAAGAAAAAGACGAAAAAATGACGAAGAAGAAGAAGGAGGAGAAGAAGAAGAACATGTAAGGACGCGTGAGTGTAAATGACTTGTATGTAGAGATTAATTGATAAATAAATATGAAAATAATTACAATTTAATAGTAAAAGTTTGTGTAATTAAAATTTATAACTTAATAGCCAATGAATTATAGCTCAAATGGCATAGTCTCCCATACTCATTTAAGAGGTTGCGGGTTCGAGTCTCCTATCTTTGGTAAAAAAAAAAAATTTATAACTTAATAATAACAAATTTGATGTCCGCTTCACACCAAAATTATTTAGAGACACTGAAATAGATATTGGCACCAAATAAAATAACATGGAAACGAAACATACGGATCTAAGTATGCATGTTTGCATTATTTTTTTTTTGAAATTAGTATATAAATTAATTAAGTCTCCCCTTATATATATATACAAAGAAGAAAGAATATCATTCCACACGAATTAGATCTAAGAGCCTCACATATATAAATTGCATCAAATATTCAAATGTATGTAGGGATTCTCTATCTCTTTTTATTTCCCTTAAATTTCTCCACCGCATAAAGGGAGGTACCAGTACCCAATTATAAAATCTATGGATAAGATTAGAATAATACAAAATCAAAGTCATGGCTATTATGAATAACAAAAATATTACGTATAAATGTATAAAAAATTAACTATTAAATTAAAATATAAATATATACAAATTATTATATTTATCATATAAAAATATATTTTTCGAAATTTCATTTACTGCATTGGTTAATTAGTTCAGGAGACTAGTCTATATAGTATAACCTTAAATACACCAAATATTAATTAAACTCATAAAAAAAGAAAAAGAAGAAACAGTTGAGCAATGCAAACTCATCAATGGCTAAACATAGGTACGTAGCTGAAAAAGGCACATTAAATATATGTAGGAAGTGGAAGTTGTTATAATTCAATAAATCATCCCTCAAAACCTTTGTTCCTCCATTCTCACTGCTGCATAAGAACCACAAAACCAATCAAATAAAGCTCCATATACAACAAAAATGGCTTACTATGGGAACACGATAGGTATAATTCACTAACTTTGAATATTGTTATTGTTTTTTATTTTTAGTATGTGTATGTTAGTTGCGTCAGTTTTGTGATTTTTTATTATTAATCATCATCATGCAATCTGTTTCTTCTATGATTTTTGTTTAACTAGTTCATGTTTTTCTGCACCATTGAATTTCATAAAGTTTTTTTTTTTTTTTTATTACAAACATTTTTTTCCAACTTTTCAAAGCTAATGTTACATATAATTTGATTCTTTTTGTCTATAACTTATGCAGGTGATGATTTCACATCATGGAGTAGTTGTCTAAAGAACTTTGATTTCACTTCATTATGTACTCAAAGAAGCATAGTGGGGATCACAAATCTACTTTTTGTGTTTATGTTCTACACCGTTTTGCTTATTAGTTTCATCAAAAGAAGTTCTTCAAGAAATGGCAATACTAGCGACAGAAGAAAGAACAAGTTTTTCATATTTGTATCAGTTTGTTGTGCTCTTATCAGCATTGGTTTTGTCACAATTGGTCTATGGAATCACATGAGCTTGTTATCTTACATTGTAAGAGGGATTGTTTGGATCTCTTTATCATTTTCCTTGATTCTTCAGAGACAAAAATGGGTGAAGACTCTCAGCACTTTCTGGTGGATATGTTCTTCTATTTTGGTGTCAATTTTGGATATTGAAATTCTTTTCAAGGATCATGCAATTGAGGTTCTTGATGTGGTGCTTTGGCTTGTGAATTTGTTACTTCTATTATGTGCTTTTCAAAATCTTGGTTTCTTTGTCACACAAAGTGATGATAACCAAGGTGATGCAGATTTATCTGAGCCTCTTTTGGATCGAAAAGACGGCGAAAATGCACGAACAGGACTATGCAATGCTTCCATTTTGAGTAAATTGATCTTCTCTTGGATTAACCCTTTGCTCAAATTGGGTTACTCAAAGGCACTATCACTTGAAGACATTCCTTCAGTTGTTCCTGAAGATGAAGCAGATTCTGCACACCAAGTGTTTGTTCTTGCATGGGAGAATCTTTTAAAGGAAAAGAGAAAGAACAATAATAATAGTACCAAGAACTTGGTTCTTTGGTCTCTAGCTAGAGTTTACTTAAAAGAGAATCTTTTGATTGCAGTCTATGCATTGATTAGAACTGTTTGTGTTGTGGTTTCTCCACTTATACTCTATGCTTTTGTGAACTATTCAAATAGAAGTAGCACTGAGAAAAATCTCAAAGATGGTCTTTCTATATTGGGGTGTTTGATTGTCACAAAGGTGTTTGAAACATTGTCTCAAAGACATTGGTTCTTTGATTCAAGGAGATCAGGTATGAAGATGAGGTCTGCTCTGATGGTGGCAGTGTATCAGAAACAGCTAAGGCTTTCTAGCCCTGCTCGAATGAGGCACTCCGCCGGCGAAATTGTTAATTACATTGCGGTGGATGCATACAGAATGGGAGAGTTTCCTTGGTGGCTTCATGTAACATGGGCCTGTGTATTGCAGCTTATTATGTCTCTTATAGTCTTGTTCGGTGTTGTAGGTCTCGGTGCTCTGCCTGGCCTAATCCCTTTCATAATCTGTGGACTACTCAATGTGCCATTTGCAAAGGTGATACAAAAGTCTCAGTCTCAGTTCATGTTAGCACAAGATGAGCGCTTAAGATCAACTTCAGAGATACTTAACAGCATGAAGATCATCAAGTTACAATCATGGGAAGAAAAATTCAAGAGCTTGGTTGAGTCGCTTCGCGCGAAAGAATTCATATGGTTGTCTAAGACACAGATCATGAAGGGTTATGGCTCAATTCTTTATTGGATGGCTCCTACAATTGTTTCTGCTGTTGTCTTCCTCGGATGTGTTCTGTTCCATAGTGCTCCATTGGATGCAGGGACAATTTTCACAGTTCTTGCAACATTGAGGATCATGTCGGAACCAGTTAGGATGATCCCTGAGGCTCTCTCTGTTCTTATCCAAGTTGTGGTATCTTTCGATCGGCTTAATACCTTTTTGCTTGCTGAAGAGTTAGGCAGTAATGAAATTGTAAGGAGTGTTAAGCAAAGTTCAGTTGGTGACAACAATGCTGTAGAAATTGAAGGTGGAAACTTTACTTGGGATCAGGGGTCAGTGTCCCCAACTTTAGCTGATGTGAATTTGGAAGTGAAATGGGGGCATAAAGTAGCAGTTGTTGGGCCAGTTGGAGGTGGAAAATCATCTCTCTTGCATGCAATACTTGGAGAGATTCCAAAGATTTCAGGAAATGTGAGTTATTGAACACCACAAGTTCTTGTTCGTTTATTATCATGCCAAATTCATATTTATAACTTCGAGTAAACCACAAATTTTTGGACTATTTTGATTGTTTACCTTATCATTTTTGTATCTTATACATTTTTTCTTATCCTTAAATGTCATTTCATGATAATGCTAAACAGGTTAATGTATATGGCACCATAGCATATGTTTCTCAAATTTCTTGGATCCAAAGTGGGACAGTTAGAGATAACATACTCTTTGGCAAGCCAATGGACAAGAAAAGATATCAGAATACCATTAAGGCCTGTGCCTTGGATAAGGACATCAATGATTTCAGCCATGGCGATCTGACAGAAATCGGTCAGCGAGGGATCAACATGAGTGGAGGACAAAAGCAAAGGATCCAACTAGCTAGAGCAGTGTACAATGATGCTGACATTTATCTCTTTGATGATCCTTTCAGTGCAGTTGATGCGCACACTGCTGCTCATTTATTCAATGTAATAAATATTTCACTTTGGATTCTCAATCACAACAAAACTATTTATATTTGAAATAAACTAATGTTTTTTTACATTTATGAAATTATAGGAATGTGTCATGACAGCTCTTAGGGAAAAAACAGTCATTCTAGTGACTCATCAAGTGGAGTTTCTCTCAGAAGTTGATAAAATCCTGGTAAAGTATCTCAATTTTGTTGAAATTTCAAGTGTGAGTCATTTAATCTCACATTGGTTAAGTTTGACTTAAGTGAATAATATAAATTTGGAACAAAGCATAGGCTATTCATTTTGATGTTTTGGGTCAAGATGTAGCATTTTTGTTAAACTCTTTAGCTTTCTCTTGACCACTTGACACAATTTTGGTGTTATATTCCATTACATATTAGAGACTAATTCATGTCAAATGTCACAAAACATGTTCCAGGTGATGGAGGGAGGGAGAATTACTCAGTCAGGTAGTTATGATGATATCCTAACAGCCGGGACAGCATTCGAACAACTTGTGACTGCTCACAAAGATGCAATAACAGAGTTTGATCGGAACAACCAAAACCAAGGAGGACCTGAAAATAATAAGGCTATGACTCCTCCAGAAGAGTCTCAAGGTTCTAATATCTCTAAAACTCAAAGTGAGGGTGAGATTTCTTTCAAGGGTCAAACTGGCTCACAACTCACACAAGAGGAAGAGACAGAGATTGGTGATCTTGGGTGGAAGCCATTTTGGGATTACATTTCCTTCTCCAAGGGGCAACTTATGCTGTGTTTGATGATATTAGGACAATTTGCTTTTGTTGCTTTGCAAGCTGCTTCAACCTTTTGGCTTGCACTAGCAATTGAGATGCCAAAAGTGACTAGTGCTGTTTTGATTGGGGTTTATGCATTGGTGTCATTTAGCAGTGCTATTTTTGTGTATCTGAGGTCTTTGGTATCTGCACTTCTTGGATTAAAAGCTTCATCAGCCTTCTTCTCTAGTTTCAATAAGGCTATCTTCAATGCTCCTATGTTGTTCTTTGATTCAACCCCTGTAGGAAGGATTTTAACCCGAGTAAGGCTTTTTTATATTGGAAATAAACTACTCCATCCGTTCAAAAATAACTATTGGATTGGCAAAATTGGTCCATGTAGAAATCAACATATCTGAATAGTTATTATTAGACGGAGGGAGTATATAATATGAATGTTATTCTTTACTCTTTAGGAGTTAATTAATCATTATTCTAACTCATGAAATATAATCTCCTTACTTGCAGGCTTCATCAGATTTGAGTATTCTGGATTTTGACATACCTTATTCCATCACTTTTGTAGCATCTGTAGCTATTGAAATTGTGGTGATCATTGGTATAATGGCTTCAGTCACATGGCAAGTTCTAATAGTTGCAATTCCTGCTACACTAGCATCAAAATATGTTCAGGTTTGTCCACTTTTACTGTGCAACTTGCATTGAACTCCATGTTATTTCATTTTATTATTACTATCTTCAATTAATTTTTTTAATATAAAAGGGATATTATCAAGCCTCTGCAAGAGAAATAATAAGGATCAATGGAACAACCAAAGCACCAGTGATGAATTTTGCAGCTGAGACATCACTTGGAGTGGTTACTGTTAGAGCATTCAACATGGTGGATAGATTTGTCAAGAACTACCTAAAGCTTGTGGACACAGATGCATCACTATTCTTTCATTCTAATGTGACCATGGAATGGTTAATTGTAAGGATTGAAACACTTCAAAACTTGACAGTCTTCACTGCAGCCTTGTTACTTATTCTAGTTCCTATGGATTATGTGTCCCCAGGTAATACTAATATTACATAATAAATAAAACAGTTATCATCATGGTTTACCAATTCGATAGTTTTGGTTGATCAAAGAAAGTAACTAACAAGCTAATACTGGATTGATAATGTTGGATGGTATGTGCAGGGCTTGTGGGACTTTCACTTTCTTATGCATTCACATTGACACAAGCACAAATATTTTGGACAAGATGGTTTTGCAACTTATCAAACTATGTTATCTCTATTGAAAGAATCAAACAATTCATTCACATACCAGCTGAGCCTCCTGCTATTGTGGAGGATAACAGGCCTCCAACTTCATGGCCATGGAAGGGTAGAATTGATCTTCAATCCTTAGAGGTAAAAAAACTAATCCAAAACATATTCATATGTTTATCAAATGTACTTATTCACTAATTCATTTTTACACTGATATCAAAAATTCAATGCTAATAGCTTGTTTTTCGACATTGATTTCAGATTAGATATCGTCCGAATGCACCAATAGTCCTGAAAGGGATCACTTGCACATTCAAAGAAGGGAGTAGAGTGGGAGTTGTAGGAAGAACAGGAAGTGGAAAAACAACACTTATAAGTGCTCTGTTTCGATTGGTTGAGCCTTCAAGAGGTAACATTATTATTGATGGGATTGACATATGCTCATTGGGGTTGAAGGATTTGAGAATGAAGCTTAGTATTATCCCTCAAGAAGCAACTCTTTTCAAGGGTAGCATTAGAACAAACTTGGACCCCTTAGGCCTTTACTCAGATGATGAAATATGGAAGGTGAACAACTAACTCCAAAAGTTCCAAAAATTAGAAAAGCATTTTCTCTCAAATTTCTTTCAGAACTACCCTTCTATTAAGGGCTAATTGTTTTAATAAAACACATGATGCAAAGATAAATTACAATTTGATTGCTTCAAGGAATCAAATTGCAGATTACAAAAGTTTAGGAGATAAATTGCATGCACTTGAGTGAAATTTCAAGAAAGTAAATTGCAATTTACCTCCCAAAATTTTGGATTCTAGGAACATTACTTTTCATTAAGTAAACATTTTCATCAGAAATTTAATATTTATATAGGCTTTAGAGAAGTGTCAACTTAAGGAGACAATCAGCAAGCTACCAAGTCTCTTAGACTCATCAGGTGAGTTATCTTCAGGAACTTTAACTCAACAATTTTACATTGAAGCAACTTTAAGGAAATTCTGTCCTACCATTAGTTTTTTCCTAACGATATTATGATTAAGTGTCGAATAGCTAAGAAGGGTCAATATAATTCTTTGTAGCTAATGCTATATGTTGTTCCTTGTAAAGATCTATTGAAATCTAATTATGAGTAGTTTTGCAGTGAGTGATGAAGGTGGAAATTGGAGCTTGGGACAGCGGCAACTGTTTTGTCTTGGAAGAGTACTTCTTAAGAGGAACAGAATTCTTGTTCTTGATGAAGCAACTGCATCCATTGATTCTGCTACAGATGCCATTCTACAAAGAATTATTAGAGAAGAATTTGCAGAATGCACTGTAATAACTGTGGCTCACAGAGTTCCAACTGTTATAGACAGTGACATGGTCATGGTCCTATCTTATGGTATGTTAACTGTTATAGATTCTTTTCTATTTGTTCTTATTTAATTATATATTGATGAAAAAATGTACTAAAAAGTGACTCCACCAAATATTTTCTTAACAAAATGAATAAGTATTTTAATTTTTTTTAGATAATAAATTTAAATGACTAAAATATCATTTTATTCACTCGTCTAAGGGAAACTATTGGAATATGATGATCCTTCAAAGCTTATGGAGACAAACTCATCATTCTCTAAGCTTGTAGCTGAATATTGGGCAAGTTGCAAGAGGAGTTCTCAAATCTAAGAAGGCAACAACCATGAATAATTCCAAGAGGAGTTTTTGCACTTCTTGTTATTGAGTATTTTTTCACTTTTTGGTCAAGTCCTCTTTTAAAAGAAAAAAGTTAGAGTTGTTATCAAAGAAACTTTATTTAGCAGAAAAAGAGGAATAAAAAAATAATATATAACACACTTGATCAAATATGATTGAATAGTAGACATGAGACACTTGTTAGAAGAATAAATTTATGTATGTTCAAAAGGGAGAGACGAACTAAAATATTATTATGATCGTCTTGAATTTGTTTTTGCAACAATTATATATATATATATATATATATATATATATATATATATATATATATATATATATATATATATATATATCATCTCTATGGATCTAGTTCATTCAAGTTATTCAAAAGTGTTTTTTTTTTTTTAAGGTAAG
The DNA here is from genome assembly GCF_003086295.3 of Arachis hypogaea. NCBI lineage: Eukaryota > Viridiplantae > Streptophyta > Magnoliopsida > Fabales > Fabaceae > Arachis > Arachis hypogaea. The sequence goes on along the minus strand of NC_092054.1, from coordinate 7,618,338 downwards.
TTATTCAAAAGTTTATTGTATTTCATATATTCAAAACTCAACAGTCTTATGTTTTAGGTAAAGTTTTCTTTTCTATTTCAAATTTGTAAACATTTTTTTTTGTCTAGCTAGATAAATCCTAAGAGATCAGACATAACGTTTGAAAAGTAAATCTATCTTAAATTTAATCAAGATCAATTTTAATATTTATCCCTCTCATGAAGTGGCTTATAATAATCATGCAAAAAATAAAGAAATAATATGTGATTTAGACAAAGGAAAGTCAAACAAAGATATATGAAATAGTATTGACATAACCAAGTACAATTTATATGATATATAAATTTATTGGGAAATATCTAGACGAGCTAAAAGCTTCATCATCACAATAAGAATAATAAATACCGCATTGCATTAAAATATGTTTTTATTTATTCTTCTGGCTTGCAAACTGGCAAAGTTTAAATTCTAATTTTAAATTGGAACTGCGCAACTTAATTGCATGTGCGTTAATATTCCATGCACGTACTATATATTAATTTTTTAATGAACTTAAAATGTAAAAACCGAGGGTTATTTTAAAATGGATGGTATTTTTTTAATTATATATAAATTTATTTTAAATATTTTTTAGAATAAATTACTATTTTTAATTATAAAAGTGTAAAATATTGACAAATTTAATCATAAATGATCGAAAATTAGTTTTGTACTCATGAAAAATAATTTTATGTAATAAATTAAAAGTATTTAAACATTAATTTTATTTATGTATATTTCAAATTTTCATAAATAGCGAGACGACAATTTTTTTTTTTATTTTAAAGGTTAAATACAAAGTCAGTTTCATTCATTTATTAATAAATTTGTTAATATTCTAAACTTTTTTTTATAAAAATAATATTTTGTTCTTTTTTTTTAAATATTTTTATATCACTTGCTTATTTTTTATTTAATAATTTTTTATTCTTTAAAATTATCAAACCTTCTAATATTTTACAATAAACCAGACTTAGTATTTAAGTATTTTAAATAGTCTACATAACAAGTACAAGCTAAATTTAGACCATTAAATTTTATTACAGATTGGGTAAAGCCTAATCTGATCTAATCTATTTTCATTCCCACACTGAAAAACTTAAAATAAGACATTTGGATTAGTGAGAGGTCAATTATATAATTATAAATATTAAATTAAATAAAATAATTTTAGTTATTGTTTGTATAATATTACCCAAAATTATAATGGTTTATGTGTATCTCCTTTCTGTCAATTTATATGTGTCTTACTTTTAGTACTAATACATTGCAACATGTTGTTGCTTTAAACAACTGCATATAAATTGCACTAGCCCGAAAAAATTTAATATTTTCCATAACAAATAAATCGCATGGAAACAAAAAATTTTAAAAGAAAATACAAGGAAGTGTTTTTATTTTTTGTTTTTATTTTAACGTCTTCTATTTTAAAATTTTGTAACAATAAAAGAGAAAACGGAATTTGAAAATAGAAAATAAAATTTTATCATTTTTTTCACAAAATAAAAAGACAAAAAATATTAAAAATAAAAACAGAATATAAAAAGTAAGGGAGTTACTTAGATAAAGATGTTAAAAATGTCTTTTTTTAAGATGTTTTTTAAAAATTAAAATTTAACACATATAATCAATTAAACTGTGTTATTTTTATTAAAATTAGACCAGACAAATCAACTTAATCAAAAAATTAATAAATTAAATTTTGAATCGGTATAAATTAATATTTTTTTACGAAAAATGACTACAATATCCCTATTATAAAAAATAACTAGAATGTCCCTATTATATATATATATATATATTAATTTTGAAAACTCTAAATCATAACCCTGTGACGACAGAGAAGAAAATTGCTAGAATTTAGAATTCTCAAAATAAACATATATAATAAGAGTATTTTAGTTATTTTCTATAATAAGAATATTATAGTTATTTTTTATAAAAAATAATATTAATTTAGACCGATTCAAAATTTGATTTACTATTTTCGGTTAAATTAATTTGTCTGGCCTAATTTTTACAAAAATAACACGATTTAATCGATTATATATATTAAATTTTAATTATTAAAAAATATTTTAAAAAAAGATGTTTTAAACATCTTTATCGGAATGGCTCTGAACCTGACTCTAAATTCTTGAGATCAGCCATAATTTAAAGATTCTGGCTGATGGTATTGATGTATTTGTACATTGAAAAATTATTGTTTACTTTTTAAGCATCCATGAAAATTATTGTTTATTAAAAAATTATCAAAAAACAAAAATTAAACTTTAATATAATAATTCTATATTTACTAAAATTAAAAATTAAAAATTTCTATTGATAATAATAAAAATTTAACTAATATGTATTCTAAAAACACATAATAAAATTATCAATAATAAAAAATTTTAATTTTTTGATGAATAAATATATTAAAAATTTAAATTTTTTATATTTTTAATAAAAAAGTTTTCAATTTATAATCTCCACGTGTATTTTTAGGACGACACAAGAAAACAAAATCCTAATAATAAAACCAGTGTCACGCTCACGCACACAGTAGACAGTATCATGTTCATAGTCTTCAACAATTAATTCTGAGTTGAAGAGTTGTTGAAGCATTAATTAATGCAATAGTTTATTTGTCTTCATTATGCTACATCTTATTAATAACTTGATGAATTAATTAATGCAGTCATGTGCGGGCTGCTGTGGGGGCTGGTGAGATTGGACGTTAGTCTTCTTTCTTCGGCTTCTTTTACCATGTTTTTCATGGGTTTTTAAAGAGAGAAAATTTTTTTATGTTTGAATATTTACTGTTAATTTTAAAAATATTTATTACAACAAATTTTTATTTTGTATGCTAATAAAGTAATAATTGTTTGTAATTCAAGATTATTATTATTAATAATTTTTTTAGATTGTTATTTTAATAAATATATAACAAATATATTAAAAACTCAATTTTTAAAATAGTTTTGTAAACATTTTGTTTTTTGTCGCTAGCTAGATAAACCCCGAGAGATCAGACAAAACGTTTGAAAAGTAATTCTATCATAAATTTAATCAAGATCAATTTTAATATTTATATCTCTGAAATGACTTAATCATGCAAAAAATAAAGATATATGTGATTTAGACATAGTAGGAAAGTCAGACAAAGATATATGAAATAGTCTTAACCAAGTACAGTTTGTATTGATTTATATGAGATATAAATTTATTGGGAAATATCTACACGAGCTAAAAGCTTCATCACATTACTCTAATCGTATCTTCATGGACAATAGGGCTGTCAAACGGGCTAGCCCAGCCCATTTAGGCCCAGCCCATTAAGTCCATGGGTTAAACGGACTGGCCCGTTTAAGTCCGTTTTATTCGCGGGCCAGAATTTTTTAACCCAGATCGTTTATGGCCAGCCTGATGGGTTAAACGGGCCAGCCTGTTTATCATTTTATTTTATTTTTTGAAAAATATTTTGACAAAAAATACCACTTTTAGATCAAAAACCATTAAAAAATAATATATTTTAGTTGATGGGTCAGGTTTTCGGATCGGATCGGGAGAAATATTAGCTAAAAGTGCTACTTTTTTTAAAAAAAAAGTAAAAAAAAATTAAACGGGCCACCCGTTTAACCCGCGGGCTAGCCCGTTTAACCCGTCATTTTTGTCGGGTTAATCGGGCTCAGCCCGTTTAGCCCGAAATTTAAACAGGCTGAATTTTAGAGGTAAAGCCCGCCCATTTAAACGGGTAAACGGGCTGGCCCGATGGGTTTAGCCCATTTTGACGGCCCTAATGGACAATAATAATAAATACTGCATTGCATTAAAATATATTTTTATTTATTCTTCTGGCGGCAAACGGGCAAAGTCCAAACTCTAATTTTAAATTGGAACTACGTGGCTTGCACGTGCTAACATTCATTGTTAAGATCTTTTTTTTTTTCTTTTATAGAATTCATTGTTAAGATTTTTTTTTTTAAAATAGAGAGACTCCAACCGCAACTTTTAGATTAGTATAGAAATATTATATCATTTGAAATATAATTCGTTGGCATTTGTTGTTAAGATCTTACTAGAACGATTATAATTTCATGTATATGTAATTTTTTTTCTCTATATATTAATCTTTTAATAAACTTAAAATGTAAAAGCGACTGTTATTTTAAAACAGATCAAATATTTTTTTAAATTATATATAAAAATTTATTTTAAATAATTTTTAAAATAAATTATTTTTTTACTATAAAAATTTAAAATATTGACAAAAATAAAAAATTAGTTTTGTATTCATAAAAAATAATTTTTATATAATAAAAATATTTAAATATTAATTTCATTTATATATAGTTAATATTTTAAATTTTTAAAAAATAAAAAAATGTTAATTTTTGGCTTTTACAAAATAAATATAAAAGTAGTTTTATGAGTTAAATCTTAACATAATTTCTAAACTTGCACTCAAGCTTTAAAATGATCCTTGAAGTTAATAATTATTAAAATTTGTCCCCAAAATTGTTCTTCAGACTTATAGTAATCCCTAAAATAATTTAGGGATATTCTTATCATTGGAGATGACTGAAACGGCGTCGTTTTATATTTATTAAAAAAAAAGAAAAACCTCCCCCTTTTCCAACCCTTTTCCGATTTCCCTTTCCCGTCCACACTTCCTTTCCCCTTCTCCAACCCAACCCCAATTCCCTTTTCCCTTTCCCTTCTCCTTCTCCTTTTTCAATCTAAGGCCCTTCCCCTTCCCCTTTCCTTCTCCTCTCCCTTCTCCAACCTGAGATCCTTTCTCTTCCCCTTTCCCTTCTCTTCCTCCTTTCCTAACTTCTACTGCTCTATTAGTTTTTCGTTATTATTGTTATGGCACTGCACTTGGTGCTTTCTGTTTTTCAACTGCACTGAAAACCATTACTGTCGTCGATCTTAGCTGTCGGAACCGACCGGCGTCTTCTACTCCAATTCACAACTCTCAACTCCAACAAGTCAGCGCGTCGCCGCCGCCACCTCTCTGCTTTTTCTTCTACACCAGCTGTACTGCTATGTCGTCGTTTTGCTGTCAGAGCTATTCTCGAATTCGACCAATGCAGCAATGATAAGAGTAGCAGCGAAATTCGCCATTTCAACCATCTGATGTCAAACCATAGGTCTGATTTCTGTGATCACTTCTTTAGGAGCATAGCAATTTTTTTTTTTTTTTTTTAGCTTTTATTTACTAGAAATTGATGAGTAATAAGAATGTTTAGTTAATTCATCTGTAGAAATTGATGGTTGGTTGTGTATGAAGAAAAATAAAATGAGGTAATGAAGGAATTAATTTTGGGATAAAGGAGGCGGAGAGAGACTGAGAGAAGATAAGAGAAAAGGGAGAGGTAGAAAGAGAGATAGAGAGGAGACAAGAGTGTATGAGACTAGGTTGGGGAAGGGGGAGCGTGCGGCTCAGCACGACACCGTGACGGAGGCTGGCAAGAAATGACAGCAGAGAGAAAGGGGGATGGAATGGTTCAGGTTGGGGAAGGGGAGGCTCGGGTTTTTTTTTTTTTTTTAATAAATACAAAACGATGTCGTTTCAGTCCTTTCCAATGGCAAGAATGGACGGAAATTATTTTAGAGACTACTATGAATCTCAAAAAATAATTTTAGGGACGAATTTGAGTAATTATTACTTTAAGGATCACTTTGAGACTTGAGTACAAATTCAGGGACTATCCTAAAATGTAACTCTGATTTTATTCATTTATTAATAAATTTGTTTGTAGAAATAATGGTTATTCTATTTTTAATTTTTTTTATATCATTTGTTTGTGTTTTATTTAATAATTTTTTATTTTTTAAAATTATCAAACCTTCTAATATTTTACAACAAAAAATAGTCTATAACAAGTACAAGCTAAATTTAGACCAATAAATTTTATTGCAGATTGGGTAGAGCCTAATCTAATCTGATCTATTTTTTCATTCCCACATTAAAAAAATTGAAATAAGACATGGATTAGTTAGAGGTCAATTTCCTCGATGTTGTAAAATGCATGATTGATGCGAATCTTTGATGAGCTTATTCTTCAATCTTCAATACACTGTTAAATGCTAAAAAGTCAATTTGTTTTCTATTCACTTAATCATTTAAGGAGAGAGATGACATGGATCTCTAACAAAATATTTCACAATATTAAAAAGATAATATTTAAAATTATTTTATATAACATAATATTTATAATTTTATATATATAATATTTTTAATTATTATTTGTCAATTTAAAATTATAAAATTATTCTAACGATAGTTAATAAATATAAAATAAATTAATTTTAGATTATTTTAACTGAATCTTTATTATTTTTTAAATATTATTACAAAATAAAAAGATAACAGGGCTATTAATTTTAATTTTGGGCAAGTCTTTTCGATTAACTAGTCTTTAAAGAGATTTTTTGTACTAAATTATTTTTAAAATCTTTGTAAGAATATATTTTTTATATTTAATTATTTTTATCAAACTAATTTTTTGTCATTTATAACTTTTTAGAATTATTTTTATCAACTTTTAAATCTTTAAGATGTATTTTTATTTTGATAATCTAATTACTTAGTCTTTTTAATTTTTATTACCGAAACTAAAAGTATTTCTACCATACAAAAAAATCCATCTTATTCCCCTTCTCATTTCCGTTGCTACCCCTATTTCATACACATAATATAATATAAGGATGTTTATGGGTAGGATGAAATTGAGTTTGATGTAATTCATATTCGATCCAAAATATATGTCGGGTTTATTTGTTAGACCTGAACCTGACCCTAGACACGATAAAACTTACATATTTTCGGGCCACGATTATATCGGATAAAAACGGGGGTGAAAACCGAGCTGTTAACATTACCTTCTTGTAAATTAGCATGTGAAAGTATCCAAATTTCTAAGATTCCAACCATTATTTGACATAGTAAAATTCACTTAGAAAAATATAACAAGAACCAACTATTTCCTAAAATTAAAGCATAACCACAATCAATACTAATATTATCTAATAGCACCAAATATTTAAATCAATACAAATAGCACAATATTATACATTAGTCTAAAGTCTTATGCATTTTAAACATAAAACATTAACTTATAGTTTTATAATGACTAATAACACAAAATATTAAAGTTTATAATACTTAAATTTCACATAAAAATAGCCATCATCCATCACTAATAACACAAAATATTAATTATATATGATGACTGAGCCACCGGGCCGAGTTCGGGTGATCCGAACTATGCCATGAACCCGATCCGAAATAATGACAGAGTTTATTTTTGAGACCTTTGTCCGACTCTAAACCCGGTAAAATCATACCAAATTAGCCCCTAAAAGTTTCGGGACCAGGCCGGTCTTCAGGCCGGACCGGACCATAAACACCCCTAACATAACGTTTGTAATAATTTATTTATGGGTAAAGTATTGTTTGGTGTGAATTTTATTTTAGTACCTAATATTTTAATCGTCTTATTTTTAGTTCAAAACGTTTAAAATAATATCAATATTATCTTACCGTCAAATTTTTTACTAATAATTAATAAAATTATTGTACTATTAATAAAATATTTATTAATATTTTTTTAAACGTTCTAAGATATAAATAGAACAATTAAAACGTTAAATTAAAATAAAATTTATCCCAAAAGTTAGAACCAATGCAATCCTTTATTTATTTATTTTCACTGGGCTACAAAGAATCCCTTTACAAACCGCATGGACCCTACATTCATCTCCATTTTATCCACAACAACCAGAGGTGTCTATGCATATGAACTTTTTTTATTAACCCACACCCACGATTCACGAATGTAAAGAATTTTAACAGCAGACACAAAATATATATCACATAAAAATAAAATAATAATTTAATATAGTAAAAACAAATTTAGTAACATAATAAAGATAAATAAATATCATTATTATATACTTCTCACAAATTTTTTGAATTTTAGTGGAGGCACTTACTCCTTGTACATATATCCATTCCTGTGTACGCGCGATAAGCATGCGTGTGTGTATATATATATATATATATATATATATGAAAGAAAATTTGAAGTCAAACATATATCAAACTTAGAGGTTATTAATTATTAGTGGGGTACAGATATTTTTTCTCGAAAATTTAAGTTCATTTATTGAAGCTGAGGTTGAAGTGTTGCGAAAGTGAGAAGTCAATCATTGAGGCTATACTACACAAAATGGCATGCTTTGGAATCACAAGAGGTACAACTCCTACACAAAACAACTTTCTTTGAAGACATAGAAGAGTTTGAATTCCTAGTAATATGATTCGGACCAAAAGAAAAAAACAAAAAAACAAAAAAAATTATGTTTTGTGCCTCTTAGATGCATTATGATGTTCTTGAAGACAAGACTCATCATTGGAAAATGATTTTATTCTGAGTGGAAATATACAATAGTATTCTTTTATACTGAACATTTATTTTATGTCAAACTTCAATTGCAAAGATAAATGTCATTTCATTCATTGATTTTCTTTATTTTTATTTTTTTCTCAGGAACATGTCTTGGAAATTTCAGTTGGACTTCAATTTCCACTCAAAGGACTATAATAGACACAACCAACCTAATTTTTCTATGTATTTTCTATATATCTTTGTTCATAAATTTGATAATGAGAATCCCTAGTGGTAGCTCCAGAAAGGGGTGGCTTCATTTAGTTACTTCACTCTGTTGTGCTTTTTTGAGCACTACCTGTTTGATTAATTGCTTATGGAGTCTCATAGCCAAATCTAATGGTTCCAATCAGCTGAGTTTGATTTACTTTATAAGATCACTGGTTTGGATTTCCTTAACTGTTTCTTTCCTTGTTCAGAAATCCCAATGGACTAAAATTTTAACCACTATTTGGTGGGTGTGTTCATGTGCATTGGTCTCAGCACTAAACATTGAAATTCTAGTTAGAGAGCAAAAGCTTGAGATTTATGATATGATGATATGGCCAGTACATATTCTGCTTGTGATCTATGATTTCCATAACCATGGCTACTTTGTTCAACAACAAGTCTCAGATTCTAGTTTATCTGATCCTTTACTAGCTCATAAGGTTGAGCATAATCAAGAAACAGAATTAGGCCATGGCAACATTCTCAATAGAATGACATTCTCTTGGATCAATTTGTTACTGAAATTGGGTTACTCAAAGCCACTAACACTTGAAGACATCCCTTCCCTTGCTTCTGAAGATGAAGCTGAGATTGGTTATCAAAAGTTTGCTCATGAATTGGACTCCCTTTTGAGGGAGAGGAGCAAGAATGATTCTACAAACTTGGTTCTTTGGTTGATCGCGCGAGTTTACTTTAAAGAAAACATATTTATAGCCATTTGTGCGGTTCTCAGGACAATTTGTGCTGTAGCTTCTCCCTTACTTGTCTATTCCTTTGTGAAATACTCCAATTCCATTGAGCAAGACTTGAAATGGGGACTAACCATAGTGACATGTCTAGTACTTGCCAAGGTGGTTGAGTCTATGTCTCAGAGGCATTGGTTTTTCAACTCAAGGAGGTCAGGGATGAAAATGAGATCAACTTTAATGGCAGCAGTATATCAGAAGCAGTTAAAGCTTTCTGTTTGGGGTAGGAGAAGGCATTCAACTGGTGAGATAGTGAATTATATTGCGGTTGATGCATATCGAATGGGAGAATTTCCATGGTGGTTTCATATAGCCTGGAGTTCTGCCTTGCAAGTTTTTCTGGCTGTTTGTGTTCTTTTTGGTGTTGTTGGTCTTGGTGCACTTCCTGGTTTAGTCCCTCTTCTCATTTGTGGAATCATCAATGTTCCATTTGCAAAGATCCTACAAAGATGTCGTTCTGAGTTTATGGTTATACAGGATGAGCGTCTGAGATCAACTTCAGAGATTCTAAGTAGCATGAAAATCATAAAGTTACAATCATGGGAGGAAAAGTTCAAGAAACTAGTTGAATCGCTTCGCGCTAGAGAGTTCAAATGCTTGACTAAGGCACAGTTAATGAGAGCTTTTGGGGCATTCATTTATTGGATGTCTCCTACCATAATCTCTTCTGTTATCTTCATGGGGTGTGTTCTTTTCCAAAGTGCACCTTTGAATGCTGAAACCATCTTCACAATTCTTGCAGTATTGAAAAGCATGGGAGAACCTGTTAATCTGATTCCAGAGGCACTATCTGTTCTTATCCAAGTCAAAGTCTCCTTCGATCGCCTCAACGCATTTTTGCTGGATGATGAGATAAAAGTTGATGATGGTAGAAGAAATGCAACACTGAGTTCTTGTAACAGTGTTGAAATTATTGCAGGAAATTTCAGCTGGAATGAGGAATCATTGCATCCAACTCTGAGAGATGTGAAACTAGATATAAAATGGGGTCAGAAAATAGCAGTTTGTGGACCAGTTGGAGCTGGAAAAACAGCTCTCTTATATGCAATTCTTGGAGAAATACCAAAAGTTTCAGGAACAGTAAGTTATATATTGATGATTAAACTTTAGTTTATGAACATATTACTTGAATTTCAACAACATTATAATTTTTTTTTCTTATACTTTGCTTGTGATAATGGAAAAACAGGTTAGTGTGGGTGGAACTTTTGCATATGTTTCCCAAATTCCTTGGATCCAAAGTGGTACCATTCGCGATAATATCCTCTATGGAAAGCCTATGGAGAAAACCAGATATGAATATAGCATTAAGGTATGTGCCTTGGATAAGGATATTGATGGATTCAGCCATGGTGATCTCACAGAAATCGGTCAGCGGGGGATCAACATGAGTGGAGGACAAAAGCAAAGGATTCAACTCGCTCGAGCCGTCTATAGTGATGCAGATATCTATCTCCTTGATGACCCTTTTAGTGCTGTAGATGCTCATACTGCTTCCATTCTGTTCAATGTAACTTACTAACTTCAACCGCTTTTTATATTCCAAGTGGTTTATATTCCAAGACATGTTTCTAATTCTTGTTGTGTAATTTCAGGATTGTGTGAAGACTGCTTTAAGAAGCAAAACTGTTATTCTAGTGACTCATCAAGTTGAATTTCTCTCAGAAGTTGATCAAATTCTGGTATTGTATCCCATTGGCAAATTTGATATCTTGGTTTTCTATCTCATAAATATGAAAATATATTTATATCTAGGTGATGGAGAGAGGAGAAATAACTCAATCAGGAAGTTATAAAGATCTTTTGATTGCTGGAACAGCCTTTGAACAACTATTGAATGCTCACAGAGATGCAATCACAGGGATGAAGAAAAGGAATGAGAAGGAGAGAGTTCTTGAAAATAAAGTTGCAGTTCATCAAGAGGATTCACATGGTTTGAATCTTGCAAACCGTGGAAGTGAAGCTGACATTTCCTCTAAAGTTCAACTTACACAAGAGGAAGAAAAGGAGATTGGTGATATTGGATGGAAGACATTCTGTGATTACATTTTATTCCCTAAGGGATCATGGCTTCTATGCTGTTGCATATTAGAACAATTCTCTTTTGTTGGTCTGCAAGCTGCATCAACTTTTTGGCTTGCACTAGCAATTGAGATACCAAAAGTAACAAGTAGCATATTGATTGGAGTTTATGCTGTGATTTCCTTTTTAAGTGTTGTATTTTCATATCTAAGGTCTCTCTTTGGTGCACGCCTTGGTTTGAAAGCTTCTAAGGCTTTCTTCTCTGCTTTCAATGATGCCATCTTTGGTGCTCCTATGTTGTTCTTTGACTCAACACCTGTAGGGAGGATTCTAACCAGAGTAAGATTCATTATTCTTTTCCAGATTGAAATGATTCCATTATTTATTCCACAAATTAATGCCAATATGTTTATCTTTCATGCAGGCTTCATCAGATTTTAGTATTTTGGATTTCGATATGGCTTTCGCAACCTTCTTTGTAATAGGCGAAATAATTGAACTTTCAACAATGATTGGGATCATGGTTTCAGTCACATGGCAAGTTCTCATTGTTGCCATTCTTGCACTGGCGGCTTCAAAATATCTTCAGGTTTGTCAAGTTTTCTCTTTTCTCATGCTCAAATGGAGGCAATTTCTTAATGTTATATTCTTTCTTTTTTTTTCTGCTTTGGTTATAAGGGTTATTATCAAGTTTCTGCAAGGGAACTTATGAGAATCAATGGAACTACAAAAGCTCCTCTTATGAATTTTACAGCTGAGACATCACTTGGTGTGATTACTATAAGGGCTACCAAGATGATGGACAGATTTTTCAAAAGCTACCTAAAACTTGTTGACACAGATGCCACACTGTTCTTTCATTCTAATGCTGCCACAGAATGGTTAATTTTAAGGATTGAAGCCTTACAGAACTTGACACTCTTCACTGCAGCTTTGTTGCTTATTTTACTTCCAAAGGGATATGTGGCCCCTGGTATTGTTAGATACAAAAAATCAACTTCTCATGTTATTATTGTTAATAAAGCATTATCTTATTATGTCAACATTATGCTTGACTCATTTCAGGTCTTGTCGGAGTTTCGCTATCTTATGCATTTTCATTGACAGCCACCCAAGTTTTTCTGACCAAGTGCTTCTGCAACTTATCAAACTATTTGATCTCTCTTGAAAGAATCAAGCAATTTATTAACATACCATCTGAGCCTAGTGCAATTGTGGAGGACTTGAGGCCACCATCTTCTTGGCCGTCGAGGGGTCGGATTGATCTCCAATCTTTGGAGGTAACAATCTGGCCTATTATATGAATTAAGATTCACAACAAATGAATTCAATAGTGATTATGTCTCCATTAATTTCAGATTAGATATCGTCCAAATGCTCCATTAGTCCTTAAGGGCATATCTTGTACATTTAAAGAAGGGAGTAGAGTGGGAGTGGTAGGAAGAACCGGAAGTGGAAAAACTACACTTATAAGTGCTTTATTCCGCTTAGTTGAGCCTGCAGGAGGTGATATTCTTATAGATGGGATCAACATATGCTCAATAGGGCTGAAAGATTTGAGAATGAAGCTAAGCATCATTCCTCAAGAACCAACACTTTTCAAGGGCAGCATTAGAACAAACTTGGACCCTTTAGGTCTCTACACTGATCATGAAATATGGAAGGTATGTGAAGTGGGTCTGTGATTGCAAAATTAGATGCAATAAAGGTTTTTTTTTCCCTAAGAAAAATTCATGGCAATTTATTTGTACAGGCTCTAGAGAAATGTCAGCTTAAGGAAACAATTAGTTGTCTACCAAATCTCTTGGACTCTTCTGGTGAGTTAAATCTGTGAACTTTTTAGCTGACAATATGAAATGGAGGTAGCAGCCACCAAATATTACATCATCATTCACTAATATTTTTCAAATGAAAATATTTGCAAAATGTTATTGTTGATTTATATCATTCAAGATTTGACAAATATTTGCATTGCATCCATTGATTCATAATTTACCAATTTTAACAGTGAGTGATGAAGGTGAAAACTGGAGTGTAGGGCAGCGCCAACTGTTTTGTCTAGGAAGAGTACTTCTTAAGAGGAACAGAATTCTTGTGCTGGATGAAGCTACTGCCTCCATTGATTCCACCACCGATGCCATTTTACAACGAGTTATCAGAGAAGAATTCTCAGAATGCACAGTTATAACGGTGGCTCACAGAGTTCCAACTGTAATAGATAGTGACATGGTCATGGTCCTGTCTTATGGTAAGTTCTTATAGTTGTTACAATCATTATTTATGGTATGTTACTTTTCACGGTTCTTCTTTATAAAGTTTCCTTAGATATAGTACTTCTTTAGTCATATCCATTTTCTTTTTTGTGTGTTGTTCTTCCTTATGTGTGATCTGGTCATTGTAGGGAAACTGATTGAATATGATGAGCCTTCAAAGCTTATGGAGAGAGATTCTTCATTCTATAAGCTGGTGTCAGAATATTGGTCCAACTGTAATAGGAATATTCTCCAAAAAGACTAGTACTGAAAAGAAACAATATATAACATAAACGCATATAATTAGTTCAATAACATGGAATAGGATCTAATGTGATGCTGTGTTCTGTGTTGTTTGAAGTTTTGGATGGAATGTTTCTTCCTACTGGAATGCCCGTGACTAAAGGTGTCGCGTCACATGAGCTGCCGGCGTCTTCCCAAACAGAGGCCTTAACTTTCAAAAGGTCTTGGTAGAAAAAGTATATGTGTTTTAAGGATTTGTCTATGGTGGAAAAAGTATAAACAGTTTTTGTAAGAACTAAGGAAAATATGCTATTTTTGTGGCTATGATAATTTTTTTTACACTAACTTTTAATATTATATGGATGACTTCTGACTTGGTAAAATTATAATGAATGAATTAGAGGATAATCCAATAATACTCGTAATTTTACTGTATAAATTTAGTGGAAAAAATATGGACTTATTTGTTGATAAACATATATTTAGTAAAATTAATTTATTATATGTATAAGTAAATATCAAATTTAAATAAAAAAGTAATCAGTTTTCTCTATTTTTTATATTGATAAAAAATTGGTATTAATTTTGTTTGTTTTGCTTTATTAGTACCAAAAAAATATATATAATTAATTCAAATATTTCAACAAAATTATTAACAAAAGTAAATACCAAATTTAAAAGTCTTTTTTACAAACTGTGTAATTTGTATATGAAGAATAGTAAAGAGTTGGTAGATTTTTTTATTTTTAGTTAGCAGCTAGCTATTAATATTTAAAATTGTGAACTAAAAGTATGTTGTTAGATTATTAAATTAAAAAAATTAGGTTTATGACTAAAAATATTGGTAAAAAATTATAAATTCTGGTGGTTCTTAAATTTTTTTTCTTTGTATTTATTCAAACTAATTAGTAGATGAATATTAGTAACTACATAGGTTATGAGTAATACAAATATTAAAAATATAGTATTATTATTTAATTGCTCCAGTTATTATTCGTAATATAATGTTATTAGTTAAGTAAATATAGCCAATTCTTTAATTGTTTTTAATATATTTAAAATAAAAAAAATTTAACCTTTCTATGATATAAAATTTATATAGTAATTAAAAATAAAGAGATTGCACATATGTCGATTACGGTCTAATTTTAGTCCTTCTAAAATTAATAAAATAAAAATATATTAGCCAAATTTACACTCTTAATATAAAATTTAAATGTTCACACAAATAAATATATATAAAAAATACATTTACATATACAAGTATATGAGTCATAAATGAATGAAACTTTATTTAAATTAAAACGGGTTAAAAAAACGGTAAGAACGATCACCATAAATATTTTTATAAAATTTAAATTTTTTACTAAACATTTTTTTATAACTATTGTAATTATTATATTTGTATAAAATTTAAAAAATTTAATTACACTTGTTACATTTTATAATGGGTATAAAATAATGATCATAAAAAACTTTTTGAACTTTATAAAAAAAATTAGTTGTAATTATTAATTTAGTTGTACTTGTTATTTTAGTTTTATTGATAATTAAGATTCTAATATGCATTTATAGTTATTGTAATCAATTTTATAAAATTTGAAAGTTTTTATTGTATTAATAATTACATTTAAAATAATGAGTAAATTAATTTTTTATTTAATTATGTGAATATAATGGATTTTTTTAAAACGAGATTAATTGACAAATTGAAAGAAGGTATTTGAAATTTAAATACATGATTAACTATGATGTTTTAATACTATTTATATTTATACTTAGAATTGTGCATATCAATTTAAGTTAAATAGTATTTAATCCTTAGTTATAATTTAGTAAATTTTTTAGAAATGGTAAATAAGTAATAATTAATTAAAATTATTTTTGGTCGAAGGAGTTACTAAATTATTTTAGTCTTATAAAAATAAATATACAAATATTTTTGTAGTACTAAGGTAAAAAAAAGTTTTTATTTTGTACCATAATGAATAAATTTTTAATAAATCATATAGGAATATTTAATTTTTTGATAATAATAATAATAATAATAATAATAATAATAATAATAAATAAAAAGAGTACATGTCAAAAAGATAATAATAACAATGAAATGTAATAATAATGAAATGTAATAATAGCACTAGTAGTAATTTTTGAATTTATATTTTAAATATTAAAAGGAGTACATGTCAAAAGCATAAAATCTAGGTCAATGACAAAAATATTCGTATAAAATAAATAACTTACACATATACTTAAGTACGGGACAAGACCAATAATAACCAGTATCATCACAAAAAGAATAAAAAACCTGTCATTAACCCAATTATTCAAGCCGAAGAGTATGGTAGGATACCTTGCCTAGTAGGTGATTCACATAAAACATCACCTATACATGTATGTCAACATTAGCTATATTTTTTGTTCTTATATATGTAAATTATTATATTATATATATATATATCATTAAATAATTTATTTTTATTTAATTTATTTATTTATTCTTAAATTAATTATATTTTATTTAACAATAATTATAAATTTATTTATTTTTTTATAATTATATAATATTTATTAGTATTATTTTTTCAATAAATACTTATAGTATATAATTAATAATAGGTATAAACTAATTAATAAATTATTAAATTTTAAAATAATAATTATTTTAATATAAAAATAAAATAAAAATATTTATGATAGAATAAAAATAATAAAATATTTATTATTTTTTATCCATTTTATTTTAGAATAATTTAATTATTTTTAAAATATTAGTGAATATATATATTTTAAATTTTAATTTTAATTTTTATTATTTTTTATTTTTTATTTATATAGGATTGAATCAATTGATTCAATTAATAATCTGTCAATTAAATTAATGACCTAATAATTTAATAGCTTAACTAATTCAATCATGGATTTAATTTGGACAAGTATACTTAATTACAAGGTGTTTGAGGGGATAATGTTTTGGAATGTTTCCAAAAAACCTCAGCGTTGTCTAGTGAGTTAAATGAATTGAGATTAATTGGATTATTAAAATCATCATCTTCAATTACATTCTTCCCTATCCCTCTTTGGCCCACCTTCCACCATTTCATTTAACCCACCGAATTAAATGACTTGGGATAATTGAATATTTGAAATCATCTTCTTCAGTTAAGTTCTTCTCTGTTCCTCTTTAGTCCACCTCCCACCATTTCGTTTAGCCAGTAGCTCAATCATTATTCATTTCCATCGATTTCATAGAATAATTTCAAATAGAATGATTGGTTCTCATAATAAATACAAGTTAATAAAAATTGACACAAAGATAAAACCTCATTCAAATTTAGGGATAGCAAGAAGCACGGCTAAAATAACAAAAATACTATTTATAAACCAAAATAAATATCCAAGGATTAGCAGCTATGTGATGAGAACTCATCCCATGAAAATCTGCTAAATTCTTTGATTCTATTTATACAAAGGCCTAAAATTAGAATTATAATTATTAATGATTTTGTTAATATGAGATCAAAATAATACTATCATAAAAGTGTGATTGACAATATATAAAAAATCTTCTGTAAAATAGAATTTAATAATGATTTGATTTTTATTTTAGCAGCAAAAAAATTTTAACAAAAATTTTTGAGCAGTACAAAATTAATTATTTGATTTCCGTTAATCCATTCACAATTTCACATTAAAAAATCAGCAAATAGAGCATAAAAAAAGAGAAGAATGGAAGAAGTTCTATTAAATCTCTCCACACGTCAATTGCATTAGGCAAGATTTCATTATCATGTCCATGCACAATTTCAGTATCTTTCTCAGTTTCATTAAATGATTTTGTGTGGTAATTAGCCATAGCAACAAAAATCATATTATACAATATAAGTAAAAATTTAAAACACAGCACTACAAAAAAAAAATTAACACTCAGTTTTAGTGTATGTAACAAGTTTAATCACCCGTGCCATGCACGTGATAAGATTGAAATTATAATTTTAAGTTGTTATGTTAAATTTCATTTTAATTATAATAATTTAATTAATAAAAAAATAACTTGTATGCGTTGTTTTTCTTTTCTTAATATAGTGTTAATTGTATTAACTATAAAATAGTTATTTAATCTACTTTTTTTTCAATAAATCAGGCATATATACTCAATATGACCATAAATAATCTAGTAATACTTAAATCTACCAACAAAGTTTTATATGTTGGTTTACTGTGAAGTAAGAAAATATCAAAATCAACTCAAAATGAAGAACAAATTAATAGAGAATTCTAATACAGAAAGTTTTGTAATAAACAATATATATATATATATATATATATATATATATATATATATACTAATTACAAACGATATGAATTTTTAATGAAAATACTGGATACTAATAGAAAAAAATTATATAAATAAAAATTATTAATTTCAATTTCAATTTCATATAACAAAACAGTGGTTTTCAAAAATTATGGAATCTTTTTTTGACATATGTATTATGCCATACGTATAAATTATATGGGTTATTATATAAATTCATATATATACATAACAAAACAGTTTAATATTATATATTTTTTACATTAATTATATGCTAATATTTTGAAAAAAGAGATAAAAGAAGAGATATATAAATATATATAATATTATTACTATATATGAAGTAATTTTATATTGCTTTAATTATAGAGACTTACTATAATTATATAAAATTTAATTTGAGGAAATAATTTCTATTGCCATAAATAATATACTAAAACTGTTAATATATTATCTTCTTTATGGTTAATTGAATTTATCAATGATTTTCCCGTGTAAATCGTTATTACCCAATTTTTAATAATGACTTAATATACAAAATTTGAAATTAGAAATTATTATTACTAATTCAATTAACTGGTTAATTCAATAATAATTGTCAAATTATTAAGGTGCAAAATCATTGATTTATTCAATAGATTTTCATATATTATTTATATTTCAAGTAATAATTTGAAATTATATTATTTACCCAGGTAATAATACTATTATTAAAAATTATTTTTTGCATTGATTTTTAAATCAATTATTAAGTAATTATTTTTGTTAAGGTAATTGTTTATAAATTATTTCAAATTATATTTTGTTAATATATAATTATTTAGATTATTATTCATGATATGGGTATAATTTAATTTTATACCAATTAATCAATTATAATTATATGACACGGGTATAATTTTAATTTTATTTACGGATTATTTTCCGTAATAATATACAATATATTATTTATCGTGATAATTTGATTTGATTGATTTCTATTTTATTTATGTACATAAATAATTAAAATATATAACATAAATATCGTAATTATTATAATTCTATGATATAATTATAATGAAAATACTTTTTCAAAATGATATAATCTACTATTATTCATCCACTAATTATTTGGCAATAAACCTTAATATGATTTTTTACATCTCCGCTATAAGAAATAACTATTTAGATATACCAAATAATATGTAACATATTACCACCTATATAAGTTAAGGCACAAAGACAGAATTTAACTAAGATGATTGAAACTTTCACCAAACAGAATATGACCTCAATCGAATAAAAAAAGGTACTCAATTTTGTATTAATTAGCTAGTCGAAGAAATAACATACTCATTCATTATTCATGTTTCATTATATTTTTTAAATAATATATAGAAAACATATATCCTGTGTATAAAAATGTGACTATTAGTAATTTTATTAATAAACCTTTTTTTAAACTATTACTAATTTCAATTTTAATAGAAAATCTGAGGAAATAATTTCGCTTGCCATAAATAATATACTAAAACAGTTAGTATATTATCTTCTATCTGATTAATTGAATTTATCAATGATTTTTCCATGTAAATCGTTATTATCCAGTTTTTAATAATTACTTAATATACAAAATTTGAAATTGGAAATTGTTATTACTAATTCAATTAACTGGTTAATTGAGTAATAATTGTCAAATTATTAAGATACAAAATCATTGATTTACTCAATAGATTTTCATATATTATTTATATATCAAGTAATAAATTGAAATTATATTATTTATCCAATTAATAATACTATTATTAATAATTATTTTTGCATTGATTTTTAAATCAATTATTAAATAATTATTTTTGTTAAGATAATTGTTTATAAATTATTTTAAATTATATTTTGTTAAGATATAATTATTTAGATTATTACTCATGGCACGGATATAATTTCATTTTATATCAATTAAACAATTATAATTATATGACACGGATGTAATTTTAATTTTATCCACCGATTATTGGCAAATAAATTTTATTCCAATTATAAATAAAATCTGTTTTTATTGGTAAATAAATTGTCTTTAGGTCAACGATTTAATATATGTGTAGGTTCATTTTTTTGTCAAATATAATGAAAATACAAATAAAGAAATAAAGGATAAAAATAAACTTAATAATATCTGACACTACTTTATTTTATTAAATTATTTAAAAATAGTACATCTACAAAAAATAATCATAATATATATAAATTGAGGCAATCATTTAAAATTCTATAATTATAATTTAATCAAATACTAATAGTAAAACCAAATTACCTAAGTAATATTGAACCTATTCTAGTCCTTAGTCACGTATAGTATAAAATTATTCTTGTAACGACAACCAACTGAAATAATATCGTAAGTTTCAATATTTAGAATTCGTGCAAAATCAGACCATCCTCTTGTTAGATAAGCTTCATCATCCGCTATCCATACAATGCAGCAATGTATAGAATTGCCACACCGAGAAACCAAACTAACTCTTATTCCCCTCAATGGCATTGCATGCATGCAAAAGAAAGCTGGTAATTTCTGAAAAAAAATCAAAATATGTTAAAAAATTATTCTAATAATGAACGACTTAAACTAAGAAAATTTAAATATATTACCAATCGTTGAAATTGCATATTTGAATTTGTCACGAATTTATCAAAACTGAACTGAAACTGAGGGAATTCAATTTCATTATATGCTCCACTTCGAAGATTTTCGGGCAGACGTAAAAAGCATGGAGGGGATGGAACTTGAACTTGCCCTATAAAGTTCCATGGATGCAATTCCTCAATAAAAAATCGAGCTCCTCCTAAGAAATCTAACTTTAACCACATTCCATTGGGTTGGTCATAATAGGTGAGTAGATCCAATCATCCTTCGGTAAAGTAGAGACTATTGCCTCTTCTTTGAACGCTTACATCCATGTAGTTGAAACCCGAATCAGTGAAGACAACTCGATGAGGTATTTCATGGATGTGATGCATTGTAAATGATTGTGGCAAAAGACAATCGAACTGGAACATTAGACGATAAGAATAACTTAGAGTAACAACAAATAAAAAATTATCAAAAGAATAATATAATAGAATGAGTATATGAAAAATATTATAAAAAATTATAAATTGTACCTTAAAAGGATCAACTTCAATAAAAAAAACGAAGAATATATTCTTATTCTATGAAGTAGTAAAAAAAAACACTAAATATAAAATTATGAATTGACTCTCAAATTTAGATTCATGTACCACAGAAAAACACTATATATAGACTTTAGTAAAACAAAAATAAATATGTAAATTACCTATTATTAAGGTAATTTTTTAATAATGCATTAAATATTGATTTGATACAATTATAATGAATATATGTTCCTAAATTAGTATAATTATATATTAATTTCATCATATCACGGGTAACAAAGATTTTTTATTATTAGTATTACTATTATTGATATTATTATTATCATTAAAATGAATAAACGTATTTTTAATTGATAATTGATAAGTAGTTTAATAATGCATTAAATTTTGATTTGATACAATTATAATGAAGATATGTTTCTAAATTAATATAATTATATATTATTTATAAATATTAAATACAAAATAATTATATTAAAGATATTTTTTATAAAATAATTTAAAAAAATTATTTGATATACGTGAATCGAGTAACAAAGATTTTTTATTATTATTATTACTATTATTGATATTATTATTATCATTAAAATTATTAAAAGTATTTTTAATTGGGGGCCTGCTACACATACAAGTAAAAAGGCCGTACAAGTTTTACAAGTTATCAGCCCAAACTTCATTAACACGCGCATTAACTCATTTTGAATGGAGCGTAACTACACGCGCCCCACTCAAACGGTTTCTCTTCGTCTTCTTCTTCTTCTTCTTCTTCTTCTTCTCTTCTTCTTCTTCGTCTTCTTCTTCTTCCTCTTCCTCTTCCTCTTCCTCTTCCTCTTCCTCTTCTTCTTCTTCTTCGTTTTTTTTCCTATTTTCATGGTTTCTGAAATTCTTCTTATTCTTCTTGCTGCACGTTCTTCTTCCTCTTACTCTTCTTCTTCTCCTTTTCTTTCGTTTCTGCACGTTCTTCTTCCTCGTTTTCCTCTTCTTCTTCTTCATTTACGTCTTTTCTCTCTGTTTTCTCATTTTTTTTTTCGATTTTTCATGGTAAAATCGTTTTTGAAGAAGAAGAAGCAGCATAAGATGAGGAGGAGAAAGAGAAAGAGTTCTGAATTATGCATAAGATGTACTTCAACGAATTTTGGGTGTATTTTCTTAAATTCTTTGGGTGTATTTTCAGTAACCCTTTGGGTGTATTTGAGTGATATCTGACTGATATCTATGGGTGTATCTGACTCATATCTATGGGTGTATCTTACTGATATCTATGGGTGTATTTTTCATTTCAGAAAAAATGGCAAGCATTACAGAAATACACCCAAACGATTACATAAAATACACCCAAGAGATTACAGAAATACACCCAAACGATTACATAAAATACACCCAAGAGATTACAGAAATACACCCAAACGGTTATAGGAATTCACCCAAACGATTATAGAAATACACCCAAAAGATTACAGAAAATACACCCAAAGGATTTAAAGAAATACACCCAAAATCATGCATAATTCAGAACTCTTTCTCTTTCTCATCCTCATCTTCTGCTACTTCTTCTTCTTCAAAAACAATTTCAAAGCTTGATGTCAAAAAATAATAGAAATCGAGAATAACGAAGAAAGAAAACAGAGAGAAAAGCACGTAAATGAAGAAGGAGAAAGAGAAGGCAAGAAACAAAAGAAAAGAAGAAGAAGAAGAGGAAGAGGAAGAAGAACGTGCAGCAAGAAGAAGAAGAAGGTGTAATGAAAACGTGCCGTAACAGTATGTGGAGGAACTAACGTCAACGACGAAGAACAAACCATTGAGAAAGGAGGAGAAAAGAACGATCGAAAAAGAAGGAGAAGAAGAAGGGATGTAGCGCGTCGTACGTGGAGCAGCGCGTAATTTGATTTTATTGTTTAATGAACTTGTAAAGCATACAAGCCCTAATGACTTGTATGCAGAGCTTTTCCCTTTTAATTGATAATTGATAAGTAGTTTAATAGTGCATTAAATATTGATTTGATATAATTATAATGAAGATATGTTGTTAAATTAGTATAATTATATATTATTTATTTAGTATTAATTATAATATAATTACAATAAAATAATTTAGAATAGAAAAAAATTTATTCGTTTTGGAGGGAAAACGGAGGCATGAGAGATCGACACGTTACCTTTAGTAGTTAGGGGAAAACCCAGTTTTAGTATATTAAGTAGACTAGATTTATAATTTTTGTCTATTTAAAAGGAGATTTGTTTAGATCTATAGCCTTTTTTATTGAAATAAACAGATTATTGAGATATACTCATTAAACATTAAAGAGTGAATATATGTCTTAAATCTTAGCCCATAAAATGTGTCACTTTTTGTTTTTTTTTTTTAGTTTTTGTGTTGAAGAGTGAATGTATCCTGAATCTTAATCGTTATTTATTTTAACTATAATCCAATTATAATAAAACTTACGAATTCAAATTAAAGTTTCAATTCATGCTTTAATTATATTATAATCAACATTTCAAATCATATTACAAAATCTTATTATAATTAAACGTATTTAAGTAATAACCAAACTCAAGAATCGTCTAAATCAAAGTTTAAACGCATGTTATAATTAGAGTATAATCAAATACATTCTAAAATTATATTACAAAATCCAGTTATAATCAAACGCAATTAAGATAATAATCAAATTTAACATTCAAACTAAAGTTCAAACTCATGCTATAATTAGAATATAATCAAACACGCTCTAAATCATAATACAAAATCTGGTTATAATCAAACACGCTTATAGTAATAATCAAACTCAATAATCGAAATCAAAATTTAATACTATAATCAGATTATAATCAAGGCTGCTCTAAATTATAGTACAAAATCTTGTTACATTAAAACTATTACTGAAAAAATTAAATATCATATGTTACAAGAGTAGCTAATGATTCAAATGATTGATACATCACAAGAATAGCTACAAGCCTACAAGTGGTGTCCCTGCAGAGTAGGGTTCATTCTCCAGTGAGCATTCTCCCAATTCACCTAAAATTTGGCAAATAAAGTGAATTTAGTAAAATTCTTCTGTTTTTTTGGATAATGCTAGAGAGACAAAAAAAAAACAGCCAAAATTTGTCTTATTTAACATTCATTAATTGTTAAATTATGACTGTTTTTGACTGCATTTCCGGTTTTTAATTATATGGAGATCGATTTCTCTTTTTATTGGGTTTTACATCTTTGTAACAGATATTCAAAGTGTCGAATACGAAAGAGTAGTGCGTAATGCCTGTGAATTGGCGTCCAGTGTCCACCAGCATCTAGCGCCGGCAATTAATACTTACGCTAGACACCGGTTCGCAAGAATTATGGACTGCTCTTTCGTACTAAACACAGAATCATGCAATGTAATAAAATGAAATCGACCACATAATATTAATACTAAACCAACGGCCCGCAGATTTTTATTAAACGTTTAGAGTAGTGTTATATAGAGTAGAATGATTGAATGAACAAATTATTGTAGCAGTAGTACTCCTAAAATAAAAATGTCAAATGCCCCCATTGACATTCAGCTCATCCACCATCTTAAAATGGTCCCACTTCATTCATTTAAAACAACGCCGTTATTAATAATAAATAAATAAATCGGATAGTGCAGTAGTGCTAGGTAATTAAAAATTAGAGGATTTAAATTTATTTTATTTAATTTTTATTTATTTTAATAATAATAAATAAATATTAAATAAAATAAATTTAGATTATTTTTAGTTAATTATTTTTATTATCAAATATTTTTGTAAATAAATAAATAAATAGAGCTGCAAACAAACGAATAGACACTACTAAAAAATAAAAATTGATGTACAATAATTATGAATTTCTCACTTTATCGTTTAAGGCCATTACACTTGTTTAATGATAAATAGTTGGCAAGAAATTAAAGTGAATGATAATAATCAGAAGAAGATTAATTTAGGAAATTAAGTATAGAAAATTAATTTAGTATGTAAGCTTAAGAGTTTATGATTTAGAATATAAAATTTAAGATAAATTATCTAAAAAATTAGCTAATATTTTCTAGTATCACTCACTCTAACAACAACAACAATATTAACAATAATAATAATAATAATAACAACAATAATAACAATACTAACAATAATAATATATAACAATAATATCTTTTATAATAAAAAAAGTCTAAGAGACCAATTAGAGGTGTAGCCAAAGCTAACTCAATCAATTTCGTTGTATTTTTTTAAAATTTAAAAAATTAGAAAAGTAAAGAATTACCTTTTTTATATATAATAAGCATGATTTTGAACTAGTTGACTCTAAATTACCTCACTTTTAGTTGGTTCCTTAATGAAATCGTTTATAATAATAATAATAAGAATAATAATAATAATAATAATAATTTTAACAACAACAATAACAATAATAATAATAACAATATTAACAATAATTATAATAATAATCTAAACAACAACAATCATAATAATAATAATACAAGCTTAGTATGTTAATTCAGCCTTGAAAAAAATGGATTTTCCTGTGGACGAACATCTAATTTAATCATTTATATATTGATCAAAAGGAAATTTGTATGATATTTAGGAAAAACTACCAAAAGTACCTATGAAGTTTACAAACGCTAACAAAAGTACTTATAAACTAAGGAAATTAACGCTGTACCCATGAAAGATGGGTTCCATATGACAAAAGTATCCAAATCTTAATTTTTTGTTAATTTTTTAATAAAATTCCTAAACTACCCCACCCTAACCCCATTCTACCGTCACTCCCTCTCTTCTCACTTATCTCTCAAAAACCCTCACAGAGTCACAGAAACTCTCTTCCTACCTTTTCATTGTCGTCCGCCACCCACCTACTCTATTACCGTCAATCTCTTCCCCTCTCACTGCTTCTCCCTCTCACTATTAAGGTGACTACAGCACCTTCATCGCACACCTATGACCCAACCTGAGGAGAATGCTGTCGTGGCGTGCCTGTTGCAGCCAAGGAGAACGTCGTCGTGGCGCGTCTGACCCAGCCGAGGAGAACACCGTCGTCGCACACCTGAGAAGAGAGAGGGGTCGTGGTACTCTTGCATGCAGAAAGCGGGTTCGGTAAAGAGAAATCAGAGAAGAAAGGGAGGCGGCACTGTGGATGGAGGTTCTGCCATTGACGATGTTACAGTCGGCCAGCGAAGAAAAATGTATTTCTTTTTTTTAAAACATTTTTATTTTATTTTTCTTCTTTTCAGAAATTGATTTATTTACTACTAAAATGATACTGTTCTTTTTTTTTTTTAATCTGCTTCTATTTTTTATGAAGGCTGAGATTGATTTACAAAAGATCCAGTTGATGGCTACTTCTACTTCTGATTTTTGCTGAAATAAATTTCAAATTGGATGAATGGATTTGTTGATTTTTTATGGCTGATGGCTTTTTCTATTTCTAGTTTTGCTAAAGTGAATTGAAATTGGATGAATGGATTTGAAAATTTTTATGTTTTGAGTATTTTTTGGTATTTGATTAATTTGGTTTGGGTATGGATTATAAACTTATGAGTGAATCGGTTGAGGTCCGATCCTCTACCACCACCACCACTACCATTGATTTCGGTCTGATTTGTTGTAGGAGTAGTTTTGGACTCCATGGCAAGAGTTGGTGCAAATTGAGTTATGAAATGTTGAAAAAGTGAGTTGAGGTTGAGTGTAAGGTAGTTTAGGAATTTTATTAAAAAATCAACAAAAAATTAAGATTTGAAAACTTTTGTCATACGGAACCCATCTTTCATGGGTACAGCGTTAATTTTCTTAGTTTATGAATACTTTTGTCAGCGTTCGTAAACTTTATAGGTACTTTTGGTAGTTTTTCCTATTCAATTATAATCATAATGTTGCAAGCGTAAGAAATAGCGTATAAAATTAGTCTCGTATTAAAAAAAAATAAGAAAGAGTGAAAGTTTATAAAAATGAGAGATTCATTAATTTATTACTTTAAGGTTTTGAGTTGGATGTGGTGTCTTCTCATCTTATTCGTAATAATAATAATAATAATAATAATAATAATAATAATAATAATAATAATAATAATAATAATAATAATAAGGTTAAGAATATTTTCTATTAATCAATGCACTAAATGTCTAGACCAAAAAAATATATTATAATAGTCGATGAAGTCCTCGTCTACATTAACAAAGAAGTTAATGTTAGAGTGCGAGTTTATGTCTAATTTTATCTTATGAATCTCCATTCTTAATATATATTAGTGTATTTTATAAAATATTAATATTTATTTTAGTATAATAATAAATTTATACGAACAATACGATAAAAAAATAAACTAATAAAAATATAATATATGGATTATATTATTCATGTTAATATTTTTTTAAATATATTAAATTATTTTTATTAAAATGTTCTTATAATTAATTAGTAAATAACAAAAATATCTTTTTATTTATTTAAAAAAATAACTTAAACAATTTATTGTTGTCTTTGACAAAATTATCCTTTTAAATTTAACAAACATTAAAATTCAATTAACCTTATTTTTTAATTCTAATTTCAAATAATTTAAGGGAAAAAAATAGAAAAATCAGAAAAAAAAAATTGTTTTCCATCCTGACATCTTCTCTCACTCTCCAATCCGAAAGATACAACCAGAAGGCTATGTATATGTATGTAGTTGGTGAAAATTAAAGAAAATTACAAGAATAAATTACTCAATTATTTATTTCGTTTAATTTGATTTATATAAAATGTGGCAGAGACACTCTATTTATAATTCTTCAAAAAGACTTGGTCAATATTTTATTATTAATTGTAACAAAAACTTGATGATAATATCCGATTTATCCACACTTTTGATATGTTAGTGTATTTTGTAAAAAAATATTATATGTATATTATGAGTTTGTAAGTATTGAACATACTACTCTCTAAGCGGTTAGATTATTAATTTCAGTAAGTTTGTAGTATTTTTCAGTAAAAATATACCTCATGTTATTAAGGAAGAAATTACTATTTTTTTTAGAATCCGTAATATTGGTGCACAATACAAATATTTGGGTCTCTCAACTATTGTTAACAAATTTAAAAGTCAGACATTTGCTTATGTAAAAGATAAGGTGTCGAAGAAGTTACAAGGTTGGAAGCGTCATCTATTGTCAGCAAGAGGAAGAGAAATCTTATATCAAAGATGTGGGTTGTGCTATACCTATCTATACTCTAAGTTGTTTCAAGTTGCGCGAATCTCTATTAGATGATATTCATAAAATGATGATGCAATTCTGGTGGAGTCAAAAATAGAATGAAAAAAAACTCCAGTGGATCAGCTGGGATACAATGAACAGAATTAAAGAGGAAGGCGGTATAGGGTTTAAAGATCTCAAAGCGTTTAATCTGGCGATGTTAGCAAAACAAGGATGGAGACTAATAACTAAACCAAATTCTCTGTTTTATAAAGTCTTCAAAAGCAAATATTTTAGACTTACCTCTTTTTTAGGAGCAAAACCAGGTCTGAGACCATCTTAGGCTTGGCAGAGCTTACTGGAAGGCAGAAAAGTACTAAAACAGGGTACCAAATGAAAAGTCACGACACAGGGTATAGTAAAATTCAAATAAGATCCATGGTTTGGTAACTTATCTCCATTCCGAGTATAGGAAGAAGATTGTAGTGATGGAAATCTGATCTGGCTAAGACAACTGTTCAATGAGATAAGGGGTTAGAATACACAGCTCATTCATAGTATGTTTAGTCCCAACATAGCACAACAAATCTGCCAAATGGACATTGAAGAAGGTGAAGATTCAGTCATTTGAATAAAGCATGATTCAGGTCAGTACAATATTAGAACGGGATATGAAGTAGCTTACAAGTTTTTCCATAAGCCTATTGAAGATCTTCACATTAGATTCCAAAGTAGACAACTATAGAGGAGCATCTGGAAGGTTCGATGTCAACCAAAAATCAAGGCCTTTCTATGGAAATTAGCTCATGAAGGGCTAGCGGTGAAGACGAATCTTTATGAGAGGATACCTCAGATCCCCAATTTGTGCCCGTGATGTTCTTCACTGTCGGAAACATACCTTCATGCTCTGATCTTCTGTCCGGGAGTTGTGCAAGTCTGGAATCAATCACCAGTAACAAGTGTGATTCCTAGATATCCGACTATGGAACCATGGGAGTGGTGGTGTCAAGTGATGAAAGCGGTGAGAAGAAGAGGAGATTCAAAAGAAAAAATCAGTCAAGTGAGTTACCTTCTATGGCAGATCTGGTTATCCAGAAACTCTCTCATTTTTAAAAATTGCAGAGTTGAGGTTGAAAATTCTGTCCCAAGCTCTGACATTCGCGGAAGAATTTGGGTGACTTGGGAGGCATAGCAACCGAAACTGAAGAGGAAAAGAATAGCTTGACCTTTTTGTTCTGAATCCCTAATGCTTTAGCTTGGTATTGTTCTTTCTGGGAGTTTTCCAAATTTTTATTAGAATAAAAGACAAATAGGTCCCTGACCTTTTTAAACGTGGATATTTTCGTCTCTCAAAATTTAAAAATACATTTAAATTCCTCACCTTATAAAATGCGTGACAATTATACCCCTCAGTCGAGTTGGGGTTCAAAACGGCAACGGAACATGCTGACCTGGAAGGGTAGAGTGTCAGGTGTCTGTTTTGGTTGCTGATGTGGATGGAGAACAAATTTTTAATGGACAAATTAGTCCTTGTGGTTCAAAACGTCTTGGAACCGCCGTCAGGTCGTCTTTCATCATCAATACCATTATTGACGGTACTGCCGCCATGTGCGTAACTCAAAACCTCTTTATCGCCTCCATCATCCTCCTCAACCTGAATTTCTCCATTAACACCACCGTTTCCAACAGCACCACCGCCCTCGACGAGAGTGTGAACCCGAACACGTGAAAAAACGACATCGTATAGAGGAACACCGCGGTCTTCTCCCTCTGCGCTCGAACGACGTCGTATACCCCTGCCATTGCAATCAGGTTCCGATGAGTTAGCATTGTAAGACCTCTAACTTTTTAAAAGTTATTAATTAATCATTTACGATGCATTATATTTTTTTAAGACTGTATTTCGGAGATTTTTATATAAAAGTTGAGTAAACTCTTATTTTTGATTTAGAGTTCTTATAATTGAAAAATAGGGAATATTTTATATGCCTTAATTTTAAATATTTATATTTTTAACCTTATTTTATAAATGAAGGAGAATTAATTTATTTGTCTCCAATTTTTATTTAATTAGCATTTAATCGAAACTAATTTATAAATTTGTAATTGAAAGGTATTTTCAAGATGGATATTTTATATTCAATTTAATATAATATCTCTTAATTTTATTAAAATTTAACAAAATCCCAAATTATCCAAAAATCCCTAATTTCACATTTGCCCCAAATTGAACCCTAATCCTAAAATCAAACACACAAAACCCTAATCTTAATTAACACATAATTTTCCCTTTATCCCAACTGAAACCCTAGCTGCCCCTTACCTCCTTCAGCCGCCAATTACTTTCACTCCAATAAACCCACTCATCGAAGAAAGAAAGAAAAGAAAAGGAAAGAAGGAAGGGGGACCGAGGAAGGAGGGAGATGGGGGAGAAGAGGGAGGCGGCGCGGTGGGTGTCACTGCCACCGCCGCCGCCGCTGCTAATCGAGAGAAGGGGAGATCCAAGAAAGAGAGAGAGTGCGTTGGTGGGAGAGGAAGACCGCTGCCACAGTTGCCGCCGTTCGTCCTCCAACTCGTCGCCACCATCGCGGATCGCCAGTGACCTCGCGCCCGTCGCCGACGACCACGAGCCAGAGGAGAAGAAGAACGATACTATTACGCTGTTCCTCGCTGCAGATGAAGTTCGCCGCCGCAGCCGTTACTGTTCGCGCTGTCGTCGTCGCCGAAGGGAGCCATCGTCGCTGTCATCGGAACAGAGGGCGAGAGAGAGACAGAGAGCTCGCGGTGGGGGAAAGGATAGGCGCCGCCGTGCTGAGTGAAGCTCCCGCCGCCGTTCCTGCCGCCGTCCAGCCTCAGTTAGCACCGCCGAAGCTCCTGCCATCACCGTCGTTGAAGAAGCTCACCGGAGCTGCTGGAGGCTACCGCCGCTCTACCTAGTTCTGTTTTGAGTCGCGCAACCGTGTCCGTGGCCGTCGGAGACCGTATCTGAAGCCTCTATCTTCTTGGGTTTTGGTTGTTGCAAGTTACTCGGCTCTACGTTGTTGTCGGAACTAGGCCAGATTTACCGGTAACTGCTTCCTCCTTTCTTGAATCTGTTCTATTTCTATTTTGCTCCGCTATTTTGATTTTATTGATATCCCTGTTGCCTTACCAATTGGAATATGTTACTGCCATCAGGACAGATGCATAGGTCCCTGATTATGTTCTTTGCTGCTCCGTCGTTTTGTTTTCTATAGCTGTAGTAAGTTATTTTAACCTTGATATCCTTACTGCTATTGTTTTCCTATGAATTATTGAGAATTTCGTGATATTGACGTTCTAGGGTCGAGTTTCGGTAATCACATGGTTGGAGTAAAAGTCGTTTTTGTTGTTGTGAAAGTAAACGGAACTGCGGATGCAGCTGCCGCTGAATGCGAGCCGAAAGAAAAAGAGTTTAGTCTCGTAGTTAGATCGCAATCGAGGTAGGGGTTTTTCTTAAATATATTTTACATTACAGGGTTGTTATAAATCGATATTAACGCGTAAAATACATTTTTGTGATTTCGTGAGTCTTATGAATTGAATTGACTTGTTTTGGTTGAATGAGATCATTAATTTGATTTGATATTAAACCCGATTTGATATTGGAATTTGATTTTAAAATAAACTTGGAAAAATACTTGATATTTGAAAATGGGTTATTTATTGAGAATGATTTGCTATTTTTGGAAATGATTCGAAAAGTGTTTGAGGGAATGGTTTGGTTTGAAACTGTTTGAGAAGACCGAGAATTCTTAACTATTGATTGATGTTGTTGGTTGAAGTCGGTTTAAATTGTGAATTATAGGATTGGTTGATTGAATTCTGGATTTTGTAATTTCTTTGGGTTGAGTACTGTTGTTATGATAATGGCTGTTGGAAGTGATTTGACTGATTAACAGGTGTTTGGTTTGGTTTGGTTGGGACCCGAACAGGGTGGCAGAATCCGAGTTTTAGAGGAGATGCTGCCGAAATTTTATAAAACTGGAAGTTTTGTTTGAAGTAATTGTTTAAAAAGATTTAGTTCTTAAACGTTATATGTTTTGGATTGTTTTATTTAGAAAGATAAGAATTATGTTTTTAATTGAGATTGTTGATTAACAGAAAGAAGGATGATGAGGATTGATTTGAAATATGATTTTTGAATGAATTTGGAAATGGGATATGGATTGACGAATGATGATGATATTGAGAATGGCTTAGATATTGATGAATGATGAATGAATTATTTGTGGCTTATGAATTTAAAATATCCGAGATACGAGGTTCCCTGGATTAAGTGTCGTGGCTTGCCACCACGTGTACCAGGTTGAAAACTCGATACTCTGTTGACCCTATGACGTAAGTGTGACCGGGCACTATATAAATTCCCGGGAATGTTACCCCCATTGAGCAATATTGATTATTTGAGAAAAAACTATGCATAGACTCTTGGGGATGCACGTCAGGGGACAGTCTAAGGACAATTCAGACTTGTCGGGTTGGCTGGATAACCGACAGATGAGCCTCATCAGCCATAGGACAGGCATGCATCATATGCATTTGTATGCTTTGTTTGGGTTTGAACTTGTTTTAGTTTGCCTAATTGCTAAACTGTTCTTAACTGCTACTTGAACTATTTGCTGTAACTGCTACCTACTTGTGCTTTCCTTGTTTGTCTTGCCTGTGTTTGTCCTGGCATGCTACATTTGAGAATAAACTTTGGTGCTAAATTAATGATTATGTTGTTTGATTGCATGGTTGGTTTCTAATTGAGATTTTTCTTATAAGGAAGGAAATGTTTCGGATTTTTGAATAATTACACGTTTCTTTAAAAAGGTTTTGAACGATTACCTACTGGTTTTTTAAAAGATTCATAAGGCAATGATAATCACTGAGCTTGAAAACAATTTTCTTATTAAATATCTTCTTATGACAACTTTGAAACTGCGTGGTGAGACCGTGTGGTTAGGTTCTCACCCCCCTACAGCTTTATCTTTTCAGGAACCGGGTGAAGCATTAAGAAGAGTTATACTGCGTTTGGTTTATATGTTGTTGTATTAATTAGATTATTTTCTTCCCTCGTCTTTGTTATTAAAATTTTGTAAGAGGGATAGGAATTGTATGTTTTATATGTATAATATATTGAGTTATTATGTAAGGAGTCTTGTATATGAATCTATGCCTGCTTGTATTTTTCTTAAGATAAAGTATTTATTTTCGGTTTTCTAAAAAATCAGCGATACAGTGTCGAGTCACAGGCTCCTATTTTAGTATTTAATATGTAAATTAGTTTTAATACTCCTTACTATGAGAGTAGCGTAGCCGGAAGCGTGACTTCTGATAGTGAGGGTGCACTACAAAAAAAAAGGCCTATGGTCACGGTAAAAAACCGTGACCATAGCTAGGAAAAAGGGTGACCATAGATCTATGGTCACGGTTTTGGACCTATGGTCACGGTTTTTTATCGTGGCCTATTCTCTCGTGGCCATAGGTCTATGGTCACGGTTTTTTTATCTATGGTCACGGTTTCTATGGTCACGGTTACAATTTTCAAATTCTGACACTTTAGGCCACGTTTTTTCACCGTGACCATAGGTTAATCTATGGTCACGCGTAAAAACCGTGACCATAGCCTTATCTATGGTCACGCTTTTCACCGTGACCATAGCCTCTATGGTCACCCTTCTTAAAAACCGTGACCATAGCCTTATCTATGGTCACGGTTTTCACCGTGACCATAGCCTCTATGGTCACCCCTCTTTAAAACCGTGACCATAGCCTTATCTATGGTCACGGTTTTCAGCGTGACCATTGCTCTATGGTCACCCCTCCTTAAACCGTGACCATAGCCTTATCTATGGTCACAGTTTTTACCGTGACCATAGCCTCTATGGTCACCCCTCCTGAAAACCGTGACCATAGCCTCTATGGTCACCCCTCTTTAAAACCGTGACCATAGCCTTATCTATGGTCACGGTTTTCACCGTGGCCATAGCTCTATGGTCACCCCTCCTTAAAACCGTGACCATAGCTTTATCTATGGTCACAGTTTTCACCGTGACCATAGCCTCTATGGTCATCCCTCTTTAAAACCGTGACCATAGCCTTATCTATGGTCACCCCTCCTTAAATCCGTGACCATAACCTATTTTGTTTTATGCGATTTAATTTTTTTTAAAACATAATCACATCCCAAAACGATGATAATTACCAAATAAATCTAAATATAAGAAATTCAAGAAATCTAAATCATAAAAGTTTTATTATAAACTAGATATATTTTTAGTCTAAATAATACAAATAAAAATAGTGTAATTATCCATTACATGTAATAACACGTAAAATCTCGTTTCAAAAAGTACACAAGACATCAAAATGTTACATGTAGATAACTAAAGTCTTTAAAAGACTCATTCCATCTCATCCAATATACAAGTATGAGAATAGAACAATTAGGCAGCACCCTTTCCCTTCTTCTGGATTTTCTTCAGTGCAACCCAAAAGCTTTTGAATTGCTCTTCCCATGTATTGGATTGCAAACTTTACCTATAACATTAAAAATCAAACAAAATCAGCTTAACAATAGTAAAACTGTTACCAAATTTTGATTCAGCATTAGTTATAAGTATAAAAACAACTATATATACTCACAGTGAACTTTGGAAGACGAACTTTATATGTATCTACAAGTTCCATCATCAAATCAACCAAATCAGAGAATGGACTATCTAAAACCATCCCTGCAATTGACGGAACCTCAACTCCATACATAAGGCTGAAGAGAGTCACATAATTAATGGCATGATATACCGGTCAAAATTATAAGTTGAATTCTTACATGCACTTAACAAGGAGAAAAAAATTGATTCACATTGGAACAAAAACATACATGAGTTTCCAATTCAACAAATAAAATTACCTAAAATAATTTTTGCTCATGAATATAATATGAAATCCTTAGTGCTACATATAAAGAGCCATTGGCCCACCAGATCAATAACTTTCTGAGAAATGTACCAATGAGGATAGTTCACCATCAACCCCATCAACAAACTTTAAGACTTCTTCAATGTCCATGTAGGCTGCATCTACCGCCTTTTTAATAAGGTCATTGAAGAACTCTCCTTTTGTTTCAATGTCTACCCTTATCTGGAAAGTATGGTAATTCATTCATCATCAACTAGCAGTACATAATTTTGAGGTGAAAAAAGAAACAGGAACTAGAAAGTGTAATAATCACACAATACTTAACTGCTAAAAGATGAGCTGAACGGTTCTGAATTTCTCCAACAATGCTACTGTGTGCAAATAATCGCTACCGGTTGCAGATGATTCAGAGGCCCTTTTACGTCTCTCTTCATATCATGATTCTTTAAGGAGTGACATAATTCAACAAGTGTGTGTGTGTGTGTTGTGGTGGGGGGGTTTGGGCTCTTTGCCAAAGGCTGACGGCATTGATGGTGGCAAGCACTGGTTTGGTGGAGACTTTCTTTCTCAGCAATGAGTTTTTGTATGTCTTTGAATTTGGGGCTCTGGCGTTCCCCAATTGCCTCTTTCATTCAGCAAAAACAAGTAAAGTTTATAAACACACACACATATATGATCTCATTTTTGTTCCACCATATGAATTGAAAGTTAAAACCATTGAAATAAAGAAACTATTTCAGATAGTGATTGATGACTCTTAAGACATGGATTAACCACCCTTTATATCATAAAGAGGAAAACAAGATAAGTAACAATGAATTATGACACATTCCATGCTTTTTGAGGTAAAACACATCAAAAGAAAACAAACCAATGAAAGCTTCTCATACCTTGCCACTGGTACCAACAGCTACTACCATCTTAGCTTTAGCAGCAGCAAGATCCTCACTGAGCTTCTTGTTCTTGGATTCAAACTCCACATTCAAACCCTTTATTCAAGCTCTCACATAATAAAGGTTTGAGTATTTCACACGTAAGAGTATAATTCAGATAAGGTTACAATAAAGTTAGAAAAATATGATTTTCAAACCTATAAAAGGGCAAACTACGATTTTCAAACCTATAAAACATGGCAAGATTTTATGAAAAATATTTAGTGTAGTTGAATTTTTTCCTTATTGCAAGCCAACCAGCCTCTGACACAATGGATCTGATGGATATTAATCAATTCATATATCCCCCTAAAACAATAAATTTAGACTCACATAATTAGTTTCAAAATTTAATCAACACAAAGCAATGGAACATACATGATTAAAGCATTGAAAACATTATTCGGTTAAATACATTTAAATCTGCTTCTCATGGACCATCATTAGTTCATTACTCTTTTATCACCAAACAAAGCGGTATCTTCATGAAAGAAAATTCACAGTATACAAACAAAACCCAACAAATGAGACAAATCATAAAAAGAAAAGAAAATGCCAATAGTATTCAGTAATGATTTTAACTATTTTGTCACTCATTATGCTACATAAAAATAACTTAAAAATTAGAAGATTAGTTTATATTATAATATGAAACCATTCTAGTAATTTCAATTTTTTTCTTAAATTTCTAAGAATAGACTTCAGATCTTGACAAAATATAAATATAAACCAGAATAGAACCACCAGTTTATTTTACCATATGAAACTAAGCATTATGTTCATTTTGCATTACATATGATAGTTCCAAGATGATGTAGATATGTACCTACTATTGGCAGCAAGGACGCGACACCGATTCACCTCCAGGGACGGCGAGCTCCACCGGTGACGACTGGGTGCGGTGGCAGTGACGGTATTCGGCTCCCCTTCCCTCACGCGCTTCACTGGCTTAAGTCAATCTCTCTCAGCGTCGCTCTCCCTTTCTCCTCAGTTCGCGATTCCAACAACGGTGGCGGTCTCCATAGCTGCGACAACAAGGCGTGACAGTGACGGCGCGAGACAGCGCCCCTCCTCCTCTTCTCTCGCGCTGGCATTCTCTCTTTCTCTTCTCGTCTGCAGCAGCGCTGACGAAGAACCCAGTAGCGACAACGAGCGACGGCCCTTTTAGGTCACCCCCCAAAACCGTGACCATAGACTCTTTTAGGTCACCCTTTTTTGAAAAACCGTGACCATAGCCCCTTTTTGGTCACTGTAAAAAACCGTGACCATAGACCTCTTTAGGCCACCCCCCAAAACCGTGACCATAGACTCTTTTAGGCCACCCCCAAAACCGTGACCATAGACCCCTTAGGTCACCCCCCAAAACCGTGACCATAGACCCTTTTAGGTCACCCTTTTTTGAAAAACCGTGACCATAGCCCCTTTTTGGTCACTGTAAAAAACCGTGACCATAGACCCCTTTAGGTCACCCCTAAAACCGTGACCATAGACCCTTTTAGGCCACCCCCCAAAACCGTGACCATAGACCCCTTTAGGCCACCCCCCAAAACTGTGACCATAGACCCTTTTAGGTCACCCTTTTTTGAAAAACCGTGACCATAGACCCTTTTTGGTTACTGGAAAAAACCGTGACCATAGACCTCTTTAGGTCACCCCTCAAAACCGTGACCATAAACCCTTTTAGGCCACCCTTTTTTAAAAAACCGTGACCATAGGTACTCTATGGTCACCCTTTCCAAAAAAACCGTGACCATAGCTTTTTTTTTTGGTCACCCTAAAAAACCGTGACCATAGAGGGTCTATGGTCACGGTTTTTTACCGTGACCAAAAAAACCGTGGCCATAGACCCAAAATGTTGTAGTGGTGTTACAAGCATCACTCCTTTCACCTTCTCTGTGGTTCTTGAAGAGTAAAGAATAGCTACCACATCAGACTGAATCACCTCCACTTGTTCGAGTTTGGCGCCGGGTCGACTCGCTGTCATGAGCGATTCGAACTCGGGCGAGTCGATGAGGACAGTTCCGTGACGGAACTCATCGGGAAGGTTGTTAACCGCTGATGACATGGCGAATGCAATGGTAGCTAGGTTTGCTAAGGCGGATGGTGCGCGTGAGATCGTAGCGCGTGGCAAGTGGATTTGCCGGTGAAACAACGACGCCGAGGGAGAGGAGCGTGAAGTGGAGGATAGGAACGTGGAGAGAGGTTTGGAGAGAGGACCAAAGCGGTGTCGTTTTTGGAGATTGTGAAGAGAGATGTACGGTTGGCAACTAGGGTTTCTGAACAATGGATGAAATTGATGTAGGAGAGGTGGCGGCCGGTGGCAGAGTCGATGAGAGCGGTGACGGAGTCGGACCAAGGTGAGTTGCGACGGAGAAAGATAACGTATGATGGTGCGGAGATGGTGGCATTGGGAGGAGGGAGGCGGAGAGGGGGTTTTAGACTGTGGAATGTTCTGGTAACGCGGTTGAAACCGTTGCTTGGGTCAATTAAGATGTTGTTGGACGTAAGTGTTTTCACAAGAACTAATAATTTGTCCATTAAAAATTTGTTCTCCATCCACATCAGCAACCAAAACGGATACCTGACACTTCACTCTTCCAAGTCAGCATTCTCCGTTGCCGTTTTGAACCCCAACTCGACGGAGGAGTATAATGGTCACGCGTTTTATAAGGTGAGGGATTTAAATGTATTTTTAAATCTTGAGAAACGAAAATATCTGTTTTTAAAAAGGTCCAAAAGCTATTTGTCTTTTACTCTTTTTATTATTGTATATGCTTATCTCTAATTATATCAATATTGTAATTGAACCATTTGATTACAATAAAGGTATTAACTTTAAAAAAAAAATATTAAACATACTTTTTCTACTTTCTGCTTTCTATAAATATAACGACTTAGTCAATATATTTTATTATTATTTATATTATTAATTTTAACAAAAAGCTGATAATTGAATTGATGTTTGAATGATTTGTAACTTTTAATATAAATTTAATTGTGATTTTATTGCCTTTAAATTTAATATAGACTTAACTTAGTAATTTTTATATTATTAATATATTTATTAAATATTGTATAATTAAAAATAAATTCTATCTAATTCTCCCTTCAATAAAAAGTAAATTACTTTTTCTTATATGCCTAATGATTATTGAATAAAATTAGTTAGCTAATTATAGTTAATATTTTTTAATGATTATCTATTCGTGTTTTTTTATTAAAATTATCTTTAATTTTTCTCGTGCATTGTGATTTCATCAATTAAAATAACTTTTTTACTGTAAATATTATAAAAAAATTCACTTCGTAATTCGAAAAAAATAACTTTCAAATGATAGACTCTTAAAATTTTTATTGATTTAGATAGATAAATAGTATGTATGTTTTGATAACTACATAAGAAAATTTATATACAAATAGCTCAAAACTAAAATATAATATTTATTATTGAGTTCGATGAACATGTTAATTGATGAATGTACGATAAAATCTATATACCGGCATTTCATCAAAATAAAAATATGAAATTTAAGAATTATTTATAAATTAAAAAAAAAATCAATTCTTTAAGTTTCAACTCAAATATTAGTAAATTATTACTCAGGTTACCGGAGTCAGGTATATTGGGTATACTACAAGTCTACAAGAACCGAAAATCTTATCACATTTTACTACTACAGTAATAATGATGGTCAAAATTAGATCAGATGAATTCCATTATACGTAAATAATACTTTTATATATCATATTATAAATTTAGGTTAGTGGAATATTGAAATAAATAAGTTAATTTTGATAAATTAGCTACTTTTATTTAATAATCATTATATATATAAACAAAGATAATATATTCTTTATTTACAAAAAAGTTAAATAAAATTTACAATAATTAAATAATATGTTTTTTAAAAATAATTGTGTTTTTTTAAGATAGAGTCTAATATTGTCCAGTATAAAATTTTTAGGAAAAATAAAGTTCTCGTAGAAAAATTTTAAACTTACAAAGATAAATCGAAAATATTTTGACAACCAAAAATAATTAACTAAAAGTAGCCTAAATTTATAATATTATTTAATATTTATTAATTATCGTTATAATTAAAAATATTAAATAGGATAAATTTAGATAATTTATTTTTTATTACATAACACTACCGAATCTAAATTTTAGAAAAATTCTCAATTTGCATATAGAAATAT
This sequence comes from Arachis hypogaea, assembly GCF_003086295.3. Lineage (NCBI taxonomy): Eukaryota > Viridiplantae > Streptophyta > Magnoliopsida > Fabales > Fabaceae > Arachis > Arachis hypogaea. Next base: position 7,577,689 of record NC_092054.1, on the reverse strand, counting down.
GGTTGAATTTAGGGCTGGTAATGGGTAGGGTACGGTAGGGTTTGGACTCTACTCTAATCCTACTTGTGGGTTGAAAATTTTATTAAAACTTTACTCTATTCTATCCGCGGGTTGAGAATCTCTCAACCCTAACCCTACCCGCATCCTAAAATTCTAAACCCTACTCTACCCTACCCTACCCGCTGACATATCAAATTTTTTCAAAGTAAATATAAAATTCAATCATTTCGAATTTTATGCATATTAATAACATAAAAAATAAAAAACTAATACTCTAAATTACTAAATTAACTAACAAGTTTTAGTGGTTGTTCACTTATTGTAAGTCATTACATAAAGGAGGTTGTGGGTTCAACTCTCACTTCTTTCACTGTATGCCTATTTTTATAAAATATGTGTTAAATATGAGGTGCGGGTAGAGTAGGATAGGGTACACTCTAAACCCGTACCCTACCCTACCCTACCCTACCCGAATGGGTTGGGCCGAGTTGGGTACCCGCGAATAGGGTATCAATTGCCAGCCCTAGTTGAATCTAAGAATAAATGACCATTTGTATCCATGAGAAATGAAAACATTGACATTTGTACCCATAAAAGCTCGAAACTAATCTTCTACCCATGATAGATGCTGTCCGTGTGACAAAAATATCCTGGCTTGGATCTGAACTTGGTTCGTGGGTTTCCGAACCTACGTGGCACTCCCAACCCCCCTCTCCCAAAGCCATATCTGAGCCAACCATTCACCATCATCCCCATCCATCACTGTCTCTTCCCAGCCACCATAACCTCCATCACCATCACCTTAGCACCGCCACAGCCACCTCCCCCTTCACCACAACCTCCGGCGACAACCCACACCGCCGCGCCCCTTTCTCTTCTTCTTCCCCTCTTCTCACCTCCGCTGAGCTCAGAAACCACAGCGCCAGCTCCTCCTCTCCACCAAAGCCCAGAGCGGCAGCGGCCACCTTCTCCATTCCTGGGTCTCCTCTCGTCTGCCACCAAACAGCCGCGACCCCCAACCTTCTCCCCCGCTATCGGCTCTGCCTACGCCATTCTCAGTTCCACCATCTACGTCATCGGCGGCTCCATTAACAATGTTCCCTCCTCTCACATCTGGCTCCTCGACTGCCGCTTCCACCGATGGCGACGTGGACCCTCCATGCCCGTTGGCCGCGAGTTCGCCGCTACAGGAGTCGTCAACGGAAAGATTTACGTCATCGGAAGCTGTGTCGCCGACAATTGGGCCAGGTCGGCCAACTGGGCGGAGGTTCTTGACCCCGCCTCCGAGAAATGGGAGCGCGTGGCGAGCCCCGCGGAGGTTCGGGAGAAGTGGATGCACGCAAGCGCCGTGGTGGACGGCAAGGTGTATGCCATGGCGGATCACGGTGGCATCGCGTTGGATCCCTGATGCGGCGCTTGGGAGAGCGTGGGAACGGAGCTGGACCTCGGGTGGCGAGAGAGGGCGTGCGTGGTGGATGATATTCTTTATTGCTACGATTACTTGGGAAAGATTAAAGGGTTCGATGTGAAGAGTAGGGTATGGAAAGAGCTGAAAGGGTTGCATAAGGGGTTGCCTCGGTTTCTGTGTGGTGCTACCATAGCTGATTTGGGTGGGAAGTTGGTTGTGGTGTGGGAGTGTGGTGGTGGGAATGGGAAAGACATGGATATTTGGTGTGCTGAGATTCAAGTTAGCAAGAAGAATGGTGAACTGTGGGGTGAGGTTGATTGGTTCCAGAAGGTTCTTTCTGTTCCCAAAGGCGAGTGGAGGTTATGGTGGCTGGGAAGAGACAGTGATAGATGGGGATGATGGTGAAAAAGATGAAGATGATGATGATGATGGTAAATGGTTGGTTCAGATATGATTTTGGGGGGGGGGTGGAAGTGCCACGTAGGTTCGAAAACCCATGAATCAAGCTCAGATCCAAGTTAGGACACTTTTGTCACACAGACAGCATTTATCATGGGTACAAGATTAGTTTCGAATTTTCATGGGTACAAATGTCAGCATTTTCATTTCTCATAGGTACAAATGGTTATTTATTCTTAAATCTAAAACCTATGGTATTTCATTACTTCACTCCAATTCCCTTTGGTACGTATAAAGATAGATAAATTTGGATTCTCTAAATTTTAAATTTGTATTTTAGAAGGTAAAGTATGATCTTCTATTTTTGAATGGTTTCTTTCTCGTATTTATTTTTGGTCTTACCTATAAAATAAATGATAAAAGATCACACTTTATTCTCTAAAGTGAAATTCAAACTTTAGAAAATCCAAATCCAAGATAGATAAGAGAGCAAATGCATGTACAAAGGAACCTTCCATTCAATTTGGGTGTGCTTTGCTACTTTCAATAATTTTCGCGTGGGTCCTTAAAAAATAATTGTGATCATGAAGCTAAGCTATTTCTCTGACTACAGCATTAGCAATAAGTCAATAGCCCAAGAATAATATTCATTAAAGTTTTGAGTTGGATGTAGTATCTTTTCATCTTATATTCTTTTATTTAATTTTTGTCGAAATAAAATTTTTTCATAGTGATCCAATAAGTAATATCAGAGTCGATGGTTAATCAATTTGGTTTAAACAGTATTCAAGTTAAAAGTTAATGTTTGAGTGCGAGTTAAGAAAAAAAATGTTTTCCATCTTGACATCTTCTTCCACCCACTTTCCAATCCGAAAAATACGACCACTAGGCTATATGTATATATATGTAGTTGGTGGAAATTACAGAAAAATTACCTGAGATAAATTAATCAATAATTTATTTCGTTTAATTTGATTTAGAGAAAGTCTACAAAACCAGCAGTTTTATTAAAATTTAGTCAGCAGTTAACTATTAAAAGAGAAATGAATAATCCTACACCATTAAATGTTATTTCTTATCATTAAAAATACATATGATAACTAATTGATGACTAAATATCATAAATTCTGCTAGCCCTAACACTCCTCTTTGATTTATATAGAATGTGACGGAGACACTCTTTGTCTATAATTCTTCAAAAAGACTAGGTCAATATTTTATTATTATTTGTATTATTAATTTTAACAGAAACTTGATAATGATATTCGATTTATCCGCACTTTTGATATGTCAGTGTATTTTGTAAAAAATTATTATATGTTTATTATAAGTTTGTAAGTATTGAACATACTTTTTCTACCTTCTGGTTTTTATATATAAAAGAAAAAGATAAATAAATCATTGACTTTTTGATCCGCAGGCATTTAGATTCTCAAGAATTTAAAAATACATTTAAGTCCTTAATTTTTTTAAAATTTGGACTTATCGATCTCTCATGTTCATTTAAGTCCTTGACCTTTTTAAAATTTGGACTTATCGATCCCTCATGTTTACTTGGGTCTGTCAGACTCAACAGAAAATTTGACTTGGTTGATACAAATGCACATGTGAGAGAGTTTTTAAAGTTGGACAAATTAAACTCAGGGATCGATATGTCCAGATTTTAAAGAGGTCAAGAATTTAAATGTATTTTTAAATCTTCAGGGACTTAAATGTTTGCAGACCAAAAAGTCGGGGATCGATTTGTCCATTTCTCTTATAAATATAACGACTTAGTCAATATATCTTATTATTATTATTATTTATATTATTAGTTTTAAGTTTTAACAAAAAAACTGATGATGAATTGATGTTTGAGTGATTTATAACTTTTTAACATAAATTTAATTATGATTTTGTTGTTTTTAATTTTAGGAAAAATATAGGTAGATAATGAAAATACTAAACAATGTGAATAATAAATATATCGGATGTTTAATTTACTAGGTGTGCAGATGGTTATCCTAATATTAAAATTTAGTGGGTAATTTGGAGGTGTAGTATATTTTTACTTTATTGAGTCAATTTTAGAGACTATTATTCATATTATTCACAAAAATCATTGTCTACCTAACAAAGTCCTTAATTTTAATATAGACTTAACTTAGTAATTTTTATATTATTAATATATTTATTAAATATTGTATAATTAAAAATAAATTTTATTTAATTCTTTCTTAAATAAAAAGTAAATTGCTCTTTTTTATATGCCTAATGATTACTGAATAAAATTAGTTAGCTAATCATAGTTAATATTTTATAATGATTATTAGGAGTGTGCATGGTCTGGCTCGGTCTCGAACACTTTAGGGGCTAATTTGGTGTGATTTTATCGGGTTTAGGGTCGGGTAATGGTCTCAAAAATAGACCCGGTCATTATTTCGGGTCGGATTCGGGCCATGACTCGGGTCACCCGAACTTGACCCGGTGGCCCGGTCATCACACACAATTAATATTTTGTGTTATTAGTGATGGATGATGGCTATTCTTATGTGGAATTTAAGTATTATAAACTTTAATATTTTGTATTATTAGTTATTATAAAACTACAAGTTAATGTTTTATGTTTAAAATGCATAAGATTTTAGACTAATGCATAATATTGTGTTATTTGTATTGATTTAAATATTTGGTGCTATTAGACAATATTAGTATTGATTATGGTTATGCTTTAATTTTAGAGAATAGTTGGTTCTTGTTATATTTTTCTAAGTGAATTTTACCATGTCAAATAATGGTTGGAGTCTCAGAAATTTGGATATTTTCACATGCTAGCTTATAAGAAGGTTCAAGATAATGTAATGTTAACGGCCCGATTTTCATCCGATTTTTACTCGATATAATTGTAGCCCGAAAGTATATAGGTTTCATCGGGTTTAGGGCCGGATTCGGGTCTAATAAATAGGTATGGTATATATTTCGAGTCAAATTTGGGTCACATCAAACCCGATTTCACCCGGGCATGCACACCCCTAATGATTATCTATTCGTGTTTTGTTTATTAAAATTATCTTTAATTTTTTTCGTGCGTTGTGATTTCATCAATTAAAAGAATTTTTTTACTGTAAATATTATAAAAAAAATCCACTTCGTACGTAATTAGAAAAAAATAACTTTTAAATGATAGACTCTTAAAATTTTTATTGATTTAGATAGATGAGTAGTATGTATGTTTTGATAACTACATAAGAGAATTTATATACAAATAGCTCAAAATTAAAATATAACAAGTGTATTAACCCGTGCCTAGTGATAAGATTGAAATTATAATTTTAAATTATTTTGTTAAGATTAATTTAAATTATAATAATTTGATTAATAAAAATATAATATGTTATGTATTATTTGTTTTTTCTTAATCTAGTATTAAATATATTAACTCTAAAATAGTTATTAATTGGTTTTAGTAATCTACTTTCTTCAATAAATTAAACATATATACTCAATGTGACCATAAATAACTTAATAATACTTAGACCCACCAACAAATTTTTATATGTTGTTTTACTGTTAAGTAAGAACATATCAAAATTAACTCAAAATAAATAATAAATTATTAGAAAATTCTAATGCACAAAATTCTCTAATAAACAATAAATAATTTAAATCTACTAAAAAATAACTCAACACTTTTCTTTGATGCCTGCAAAACATATACCTAAAATAATATTATATCAATATTAGTATACAGTTTTACGATCATCGACCGTATTTACTATACATGACTCCTTATTAAAATACTGTGATACCCAATTATCTTATTTTAATTTCACACTACAATATTAAAATAATGTCATACCCAATTATCTTATTTTAATTTATTCCTTAAATTTATATATCATAAAAATTAAATCAAATAATTAATATACATAATTTTAAATTGTGTATGTGATACTTAAATATCTATTCAAATCAATTAGTTGATATAATTAATTCATCATAATGAATTGTCTTTAATAAGTTAAACAAAATAAAGCAGAAGTATGCTACGTTGATTCTATCATTAAAGCTAAAAATTCGATTTTTATATAATAGAATAGATATAGAATAGATAATATAATAGACGGCAAGAAAGAGAAAGATAAACATTTTAGATCCTAAGTTGTTTTATTTGGATGTTGCAATGTGGGTATCACGTTATTTTACTTATTCTACCATATGGACCCTTTTGTAACTTTATTTCAGTATCAATGGAATTTTACTACCTTTAAATACTAAATTAAAATTCAAAATGAAACTGAAAAAAAAAAGTAAAGAGTATAAAATTATTGATTGAAAAATACTCTAAATAATAAAAAGCCAAATTAACTCTAATATTAAATTCATTAATACGATTTTAATTTTATATAATAGTTAGATAATAGATTAGTAAAAGCAAAGGGAAGAATGACTTTAATTAGTATTTGATAAAATATTCATTTAAAATAATTAAAAAATATAAAATTATGATATTATTAAAAATAATACATTTTTATGTTAAAAAAATTATATTTAAATAAAATATTTATAAAATATAAAATTTAGAGTAACATAGCTTCATGAACATTAATCATTAATCAATTATGAACTAACATAAAATTATAATATAATTTATTTATGAAAAAATAATCAATAATTAATATTAATAAATATAAAAACCATCCAAACACTTTGATTAAAAGTATGAGTGGTTAATTATTATTCATTATTAATAATATTTTGTTCATAACAAAAATTGAAAATATAATTATTCAGATTTAGATTTTAGAAAAATAAACGTATAAGTAACAAATGATCTATTTTATCATGTATATTATAAATTAATGAATTAAACTAACTGATATAATGAATTATAATTAATTAATTAGTATAAATTATAATAAATTATATGATATTTAAAAAGAAAATAGAATGAATAAAAAAATAAAAAGAAATAGAAGAATAGAAGACTACAATAAAATAAATTGAATGTGAGTTTTTTTTTTGTTACAAATTTTATATCACATCCGCTTCAATAATAATAAATAAAAATACATTAACTTAATATCTAAGAGAAAATGATGAGATAAAATCATAACATAATTCTAAAATAAAAGCTTAAATTAAACCATAATATCATTGCACAACACAAATTGAAAATAATTTCACACTACAATATACCGCACAAATAGGTAAATGACTTAAGCTTAATTACAGATTTTTTATTTATTTATGCATACATGATAACACCATGGTCTATAAATGCTTAATGGATAACATATCATATATTGCTCTGAATGATGAGCACGGGAGTTGAAGAGTGTATACTGATTTGTGTCCATGATAGTTGCCTTCTTGTGACGACACCTCATAGGAAAAAAAAGAATTGTTGTAAAAACTACCCAATAAAAGAGTAATTGGTAAATGAATGATATTTTCTTCTAATATATATGGTCTTTTATAGTGGTAAAATAAAAATAGAAGGAATAAAATTTTTTATTTTTATATTAGAAATAGAATTTGATATTTATCTTAATAAAATTAAATAACTAATTAGTTATATTTAAATAAATAAAATAAATTAAATAAAAATATTTTTAAGAATTAATCAAATCAATTAGTCAATACAAATAATTAGTATAATTAATTTTATTTGATTTATTGAATTCAAAAAATAAATTAGAAAATAATTGATTGAATTAATTAGTTGATATAATTAATTTATTATAATTGGTTGGATTTAATGAATTAAAAAAAATAAATAGAAAAACATAGGAGACAATGATTTTTTTAACTAAATTAACATGTATTTATTTTATTTAATCAGTATAAGTAACAAATCATCTATGTTATTATGTATCTTATAAATTAATGAATTAAAATAATTGATATAATAAATTACAATAATTTGATTGATATAAATTATAATAAATCGTGTGATATTTAAATACCTAATCAAATCAATTAGTTGATATAATTAATTTACTGTAATAAATTGTATTTAATGAGTTATAAAAAATAAATTAAGAAACACGTTAAGAAGTATGCCACGCCCATCATGAAGTGTAGAAATTCAATTTTTATATAATAAAAATATACATTCTTATATATGTTATAGAAATATGATTTGATTCCATTAACTTGCTTATTTTTTTTAATTTGCCACCTATATTCAGCATGAAATTTTAATTTTTCTAAAATAAATTTAGAAGAGAGAATAGTACTTTCATTTTGGAGAGAAAATAAATTCATGAAGAATTGACACCTCGTTTTCATTAGTTGATAATGCATTAAATATTAATTTTATATAATTATAATAAATATATTTTCCTAAATTAGTATAATCATACATTATTCATTAAATATTAATTGTAATATAAATATAATAAAGATATTTTTCTAAAATAAATTTAGAAGAGATAATAGTACTTTCATTTTAGAAGAAAAATGAATTTATGAAAAATTGACACCTCACTTCAATTAGTTAGGAAAAAATACAATTTTAGTATATTAAGTAGAAGTATATTATTATTATTATTAAAATGATTAAAAATATTTTCGATTGATAATTGATAAGTAGTTTAATAATGTATTAAATATGGATTTTATATAATTATAATAAAGATATTTTCCTAAATTAGTATAATTATGCATTATTCATTAAATGCATTCATTTTGGAGGGAAAATAAATTCAGGAGGAATTTACACCTCACTCTCATTAGTTGAGAAAAAACTCAATTTTAATATATTAAGTAGATTATATAAATAGAAATACTTGCTAAGTATATATAAAAGAGGAGATATATAATTATATATAATATAATTGTTATATATGTAACAGATATAAATTGTTATAATTATAGAGACTTACTATAATTATATTAAATTTAATTATGAATGTAAATAAATAAAAGTGATAATAATTAATATTATTTTTTCTACATTTAATATTTACCGTAAATATAAAAAATATTGAGAAAAAAGTAGATACTGACTTTATTTTATTTTATTTTACGTCATGAATTTCTTTACTAAAATTAATGGAGGAAAAAAAATCTTTATGATTATATATCAATCTCAATCACAATAAATAAGATGAATCGGTTGAGCAACTAACAAATTTAATGGATAAATATTATTTTCTATTTATGGAAAAAATGAGGTAACATACCTGCGTATATTAATATAGGAAGAATATATACTCACAATTTTAAAATCTTTAAAAATATTTGATTTTATTATCCTTCAAGCCAAAAAATCCATCCTTTATTTTTATTAAATATTTATATTAATTCAATTAGATGAGTGTTTTAATAAAAGAAAAAATGATTATTATTATTATTATTGAATAATAACGATAATTATCGTTATTAATATTAAATTGGTTATATATATATATATATATATTTATTGTTGCTTCTACAATCATGTGATAATATTTTCTTTTATTTGTTAATTAATTAAACTTGGTTATTTATATTAAATATATTTAATGATTACTAAAAATTAATCATATAATTATCATTATTAATAACCAATTATTAATAACCAATTTATATTTCTCTAAAATATAATTTTCTATCTTTTTATTATTATTATTATTATTATTATTATTATTATTATTATTATTATTATTATTATTATTATTATATAGGTCACCATTAAGATAATAACTTGTCACTAATAAAATTTTAGGATAATGAATAAAAAATAGAATTATATCAATATAATTAAAATTAATATAATTAAAATAGTTAAAAATATTTCTAATTGATAATTAGGTTAATAATGTATTAATTATTGATTTTATATAATTATAATAGAA